>NC_088391.1:2488000-2799000 GCF_037993035.2 Macaca fascicularis | reverse complement strand
CTAAACACACCACCCACTTTCCCTACACACATGCCCACTCTTCTCTAAACACACACACACTCTTCCTTACACACACCCCCACTCTTCCCTACACACATACTCTCTTCCCTATACACACACACTTCCCTATACATACACCACCCATTCTTCTCTATATACACACCCACCACCTACACCCCCTACATACACACTTTTCCACACACACACACACACACTCTTCCCTACACACACACTCTTCCCTACACACACACTCTTCCCTACACATACACTCTTCCCTGCGCGCGCACACACACACTCTTCCCTACACACACACTCTTCCCTACACACACACATATCTTCCCTATACACACACACACACACTCTTCCCTACACACACACACTCTTCCCTACACACACACTCTCTCTCCCCTACACACACACACACACACACACACACTCTTCCCTACACACACACACACACATTCTTCCCTATACACACATACACTTCCCTACACACACTCTTCCCTACACACACACTCTTCCACACACACACTCTTCTCTACACACACACACTCTTCCCTACACATACTCTTCCCTACACACACACTCTTCCCTACACACACACACACACTCTTCCCGACACACACACACATATCTTCCCTATACACACACACACACACTCTTCCCTACACACACACTCTTCCTTAAACACACACACACATTCTCTCTCCCCTACACACACACTCTTCCCTACACACACACACACACATTCTTCCCTATACACACACACTCTTCCCTACACACTCTCTCCCCTACACACACACACTCTTCCCTACACACTCTTCCACACACACACTCTTCTCTACACACACACTCTTCCCTACACATACTCTTCCCTACACACACACACACTCTTCCCTACACACACACTCTTCCCTACACACACGCACACACACTCTTCCCGACACACACACACTCTTCCCTACACACACATACTCTTCCCTACACACACAAATACACACACTCTTCCCGACACACACACACACACACTCTTTTCCTGACACACACTCTTCCCTACATATACACACTCTTCCCTACATACACACACTCTTCCCTACACACACACACATTCTCTCTCCCCTACACACACACTCTTCCCTACACACACACACATTCTTCCCTATACACAAACACTCTTCCCTACACACACTCTCTCTCCCCTACACACACACACTCTTCCACACACACACTCTTCTCTACACACACACACACTCTTCCCTACACATACTCTTCCCTACACACACACACACTCTTCCCTACACACACACACTTCCCTACACACACACATACACACACTCTTCCCGACACACACACACACACTCTTCCCGACACACACACACTCTTCCCTACACACACATACTCTTCCCTACACACACACATACACACACTCTTCCTGACACACACACACACTCTTCCCGACACACACATACTCTTCCCTACATACACACACTCTTCCCTACACACTCTCTCCCCTACACACACACACACTCTTCCCTACACACTCTTCCACACACACACACTCTTCCCTACACACACACTCTCTCTCCCCTACACACACACACTCTTCCCTACATACACACACTCTTCCCTACACACACACACTCTTCCCTACATACACACACTCTTCCCTACACACACACACACTCTGTCTCCCCTACACACATACACTCTTCCCTACAGACACACACTCTTCCCTACACACACAAACACACCCTTCCCCCCCACACATTCTCTAAACACACACAAACACTTTTCCCTACATACACACACACACTCTTCCCTACACAGAAACACACTTCCCTACACACACACACACTCTTCCCTACACATATGCACACACCACCCAGTCTTCCCCACATACACACATACCACCTACACTTTCCTACACACACACACACACTCTTTCCTGTCTTGACCCTTTCTACTCTGATCACTCCCTCCTCCATGCTTCTGACAATGGAACACTTTTTGGGGGAAAATAAAGTCTGTTTTTCTCAATACATGGTTTATAATGTTTTTTCTCTTTGAAGCTCATGAAGAAGACAAACTGTAAGTTAGACAAGATTCAAGTTCTACCTCAACTCTGACTTGGGTTGCTCTGTGGCCTTCCAAGAGTGACTGACATTAGACTCAGTTTCTTCATCCACTAATACAGATGGTGACCCTTATCTCAATCCTCCTGCTAGGGCACATGGAAAGACTGAATGGTGTAACAAACATAAACAATTTTTGAAAAGCATATAACATGACTTAAACACACTATGTATCTTAGTTCATGGGTGCTGCTGTAACAGAATACCTGAGGCTGGGCAATTTATACAGAACAGGAATTTATTGGCTCACAGTCCTGGAGGCTGAGAAGTCCAAGAGCATGGCACCAGCATCTGCTGACGAGGAGCTTTCTACTTTGTCATCCTATGGTGGGAGGTGGTTGGGCAAGAAAAGGCAAGAGCAAGAGAGTACAAAGGGGGCTCAAACTCACTTTTATAACAAACCCACTCCTGCAATAATGAACCCACTCCCTCAATCACAACATGAATCTATTCATGAGGGCAGAGCCCTCCTGACCTAAACACCTCCCATTAGGTTCCACCTCCCAACCCTGTTGCATTGGGAATTAAGTTTCAAACACATGAACTTTGGGGAACACATTCAAACTGCAGCACTGGGCATGGTGTATTTATTTAATTAAAGACACCTCTCATATGTAATTCTGTCTTTAAGGCAGATATTATTGAGGGTAAGTGCTCTTCTTTCTCCTAAAGCATTCCTTGGTGTAGCTGTGAAAGAGAGAATAATGGGCTAGAAGGACAATAGATCTCATCCACTAAAGAATCCTGGGGTCCTCCGAATTAACTGCTCTGGAACTGTCCAGCCCATGCCTTCAGCTCTCAAGAGTGACTCGTGTGTGCCTGTGCCTCTGCCGAGGCAGATCCAACAGGCATCCCGAGGCCAGGTGCGGATGCCAGTGTGCAGGTCTGAAGGTCTACATTTTATAAGCTTTCTTTTAAGGAAAAGAAAACAAAATTGCAAGTCCAAAATTTAGTATAAGATGTTAGAAGGGGTCTGAGCAAGTGAGTTCCTAAAGTGTAAGTTCCATTAGCATCATGATAAATTCGCCTCTACACTCAGGTTTTCCCAATAGGTGAAAAGTTTTACTAAGGACAGGGCCTGGACCTTCCAGAAGTTTAGAAAACTTCTTGGCCGGCTCACACCTGTAATCCCAGCACTTTTGGTGGCCGAGGCGGGCGGATCATGAGGTCAGGAGTTGAAGACCAGCCTGATGAACATGGTGAAATCCCGTCTCTACTAAAAATACAAAAATTAGCTGGGTGTGGTGGTGCACACCTGTAAGGAGTGCTGAGGAGGAGGCTGAGGCAGGAGAATTGCTTGAACTCGGGAGGCAGAGGCTGCAGTGAGCTGAGAATGCACCATGGCACTCCAGTCTGGGCGACAGAGTGAGACTCTGTCTCAAAAAAAAAAAAAAAAAAAAAGAAAACTTCTCATGCTCCTCAAGGTTCCATGGTCTGCAGACAGTGAGTGCTTAGAGCATGCTATGGCACAGTTAGGAAGTCTTAGCCAACACCTCTGTGCATTGTCTTTCTGCTACCTCGTCTGACAATGCATGCCAAGTCAGTCCTTCAACAAATATTTTGAAGCACTTCAGTTCAGAGCTCCGTGCCAGGCCCTGAGGCAAGGCAGGTGCAAAGATACAGCAGACAGGTCCCGGCTCTCTGGGGGCAGTCAGGCTTGGTGGAGAGGGAGATGTACAAACAACCCAAACACAAGCAGGCAAGCTCTAGACCCAGAGACGCACAGCACTGTGGGGCGAAGAGCAGATTATGCTATTTTCCTACATAGGCGGTGACATTGAGTCATCCTGTAAAGGACAAGTATGAAGAGAAGAGCTCTTCAGACAGAATGAATGGAGCAAGGAAGCATGAAGCCAACCAGGAGGCCCTGGAGCACTTGATTATGGAAAGCGGTGGAGAAAGGGATGGCAGCCGAGTGCGGAGAGTAATCCAGAGGAGACAGATTGGGATTGCCGACACGCAGATTACAGAAGATGCCACATCCACCAGGTTCAACAGAACACACCGTTATCCCACTGGAGTTAAACTGGGAGTGGCAGCCAAGACACCCGTGGTCATACATCAACAATCCACCAATCCGCATTTACTAGATGTGTATATAGCTTTAGTCTGCTTTTCCCTGAACACAGAAGAAGTGAGGGATGTAATCCCCACAGACCTTACAGATTCATTGGGAGGAGAAAACCAGTGTCCTCAAACAACACAAGAACTCCTCAGTGTTCGTTTGTATGGCCTGAACTTTAAGTGCAAAACAGTTCAAAAGGGGACAGATTCCAGTAGGCCGGAGTCATGGAGGAGAGAAACTGGAATTTGACCTCACAGGAAGGAGGGCCTGAGGCCGTGTCTGGAGGGCACAGGCGGTCCTGAGCTCTAGGTCACATCGGCATTGCCCTCTCAGCTTCAGCATTCCCTGGTTTGGAGGCCTCAGACAGGTGACTTAACCTCTCTGCACCTCAGTTTGCGCAATTACAAGATGAAACATATTAGTCCCTTCTAGCTACAAATCCTGATACAGCAAAGAGTGTCAATTATGCACTGTACACATATTAAAAGTCCTAAGGGGAAGAAAACTGGGACAAACAGCTATTTTTAAAATGTGGGGGTAAGGGATACCGTGATTTGGATGATATCTTATTTGCTGAGTTACCGAGCAGCTGCAGCCTGCACCAGGAGCTCAGGAGCAGGAAGAAGTGGTTCAAGGAGGCCCTAAAGGAGGGATGAGCCTCCTTTCCGGGCTGCACAGAGCCCGTCGTCGGCTGGGAAGCTGGGTGAGCAAATGGATGCCCGGCTCAGATGGGCTGACTTGGGAAAGAACAGCCTGCAGCTCTGGCGGTTAGTAAGCCCCCTGCCAGCAGAGTTCCCAGGGAACTCCAAGCGAATCCTTAAGGAAGTTAGTCTAAGAAATTGTTTACTTACGGGTGGTTAGATTCTTCAGGGCAGCCAGCCTTGAGCCATCTGGGTTTCACTGAGTACCTGAAATTGGACCTTAATGGAATAAACCGTGCAATGTAAACAAACTAGAAGAGAAGTATTTGTGACTAAGACGAGCCCCTTACGTTTTAAGAGGGGCTGGTTCTGTGTGTGTTCTGGTCTGGACTGAATTTTCTTTCAAAGAATTCAATTTGCTTTCCCGAGCAGGTGAGGAGAAGGAATGTGAAGCAGAATGATCAAATTTCATCCAAAACGTACAGAAGTTATGGAATCGGCCATTACATTAATCCTCATCTTCAGACAAATTTTTCTTGAAGTCAGCAGGTGGCAAGAGAGTGGGCCAAAGGTGACAACTGACGAAACCTGCAATTTCCTTCTCCAAAGCCTACTGCAAAATCCACTATCCTTGCCTCAACCATGCGGGGAAAATTGCCCTTTTGTGTTACGAATAATAGGCCCTAGTAATTAATTCTTGTTAAAATCCTCCATCCAGTTGTCTGTGGTTAAATTTTCCTTAATTTGCGGGAAAGTTCTGCAGCTGCCCTAAGGGTGGGCAGGAGGCGGTGGACAGCCGGTGGGACTGTGGCAATATTTCCGGGCAGGGAGGCGGCCTGTGGGCAGCAAGATTTCGGGGCCAGAGCAACTGCCTTCAAGGCCTGGTTTTGTTGCTTACCAGTCATGTGGCTCAGACAAGATGCTCCCGTTGTCCAAGTCTCCGTTTCTTCATCTGTAATTTAAACATACTCTGAATTACCTAAATAGCCAGCCCTTCCTACCTTGAGGGGGTCATTGGAAGGACCAAAATGAAGGCAATGAGGATCCTTGATATTCTTACATCCCTAAGATTAGAGGATTCCTGATACTTCTTTCAGGTCTAAAATTCCGATTCTAACATATATTAAAGTACCTTGTAAGCTGTTCACTGTTACATAAACACAAAGTATTGTTAGTAACATTCTCCAGTAGCCCAAGGGCCTGAATTCAGGGGATAAAATGGAACCAGACACCCCCCAGTTCTCACCCCGCCCCCACCACTGGGTCCCCGGGGGTCCTGCCAAAGAGATTCCTGGAGGGCCGGGAATTGGAATAACAGGGAACAAAACACATATCCTCAGCAAAGATGTTGGTTTCCTTGGACTGGGTAAAAAGGGCTTCCCAGGAAAGCGCTTACCCTTCAGTAATTCCTCATTTGCACTGTCCAGACCTCAAACCCTTTCCTCCTCAAAGCTACTCATAGAAAACTGCTTCTGAAAATAGACTTCGTAGGGCTTAAATCAGTCCACATACAAACAGCAGCTTTATGTCCCAAAAAATTGACCTTTTCCGCAGACCTTGTAACACATTTGACCAATTACAATGATCATTTTGCAACATCTGTGGCAAAGACCATTTATTTTTAAACATTCGGTAGGCATTTGAAGAGCTCTTAAAAAGCAACCTAGAGAATTTGTAAAATACTATGTTTCTCTTCATAAAGTTCTACATAGTACAGAGACAAATATTGGCCCTGATAAAAATCGGAGTGGGAATATTGGAGACCCTCTTAAGATTCCGAGCTTCTCAGATACTCCCAGCACCGTACCGCTAACAACAAAGAACAACAGAGGGGCGGCCCCAGGACTCTGGGGCCAGTACTGGAAGTGGGCTGATGGGAGGCAAACCGTGCCACTGCAGTCAGTGCTTAACTGTAACACTCCAAAGACAGTACTATTCAGAGAGCTTGTTTTCTATCTTGTACACCAACTCAAAATTGGGACGGCTTAAATTAAGATTTGCCCTAATCTATTCTAGTAGTATGACCCTCAACAGCCAACTTTCCATAGATTCACAAGTATAAATAGGATAAAGGTGACATTAGAACACACATGTAATTTTTATCTAAGTATGAAATAATACATGGGTAATGAAGTGGTAACACTCACTGTGGGATTACTTGATCCAAAACCATACTTTCAGACTGCATCATTTTCTTACCAGTTACAAATATATTATCTTACAAATGATCGACTTTCTCCGATTCTGACATTGGTTTTACAATAGAGAAGAGTTTTGCAGGGTGCAATAGTGAGCTCCCTCACTTCCCTCCCTCCTACTCCGTCCCTTCCCGCTTCCTTCCTCCCCCATCCCTCCATCCTCTCCTCACGTCCTCTCTTACATCTCTCCTTCCTTCTATTGCTTTTCACTCCTTTCTCTCCCCTCCTCCTTTTTCCATCTTCCCCCCCTTTTCCTGTGCTCTCCTCCATCACCCTCATGAATATTTGCTGAGTGTCTATTCTGTGCCAGAGCTGTGCTACCTTTTGGTAATGAGACCCCGGAGGCACAGGGGAAGCCCCAGCAGACTGTCAAGGTGACCACCTGCAATGACTTCAAGAAGGACACGTGTGCGGAGCCTCAAGAGGAGACAGCCCAGACAGTGACCAGCAGCGGGGGCTTCCTGAGGAGATGACAACCTGGAGACCCTGGAGGTCCGCCCACCCTCTCTATTTTACCCAGGCTACTCCTAACTCCACAGTCCTTAGACCGGGACCAGGCCTCCTGCCCCCAGCCCAAGGGGGTTTCCTACTGCAAGTCCATTTTTCTGCTCCCCACTGTACCCGCAGCCAGCTCCGCCTGCCCATGTATGGATGAGGCCTGAACACCTCCAGATTTGTCTTTCTATCTGGTTAAGGTTTTCTGAAAGATCCTTCCTGTGAAATTCTGTCCTTCCACGTGTCTGTCCTCACCTCCCTGTGAGCCACATGGTGAGATCTGGTCTGTGTCCCTTGTTAAATAAACGGATCCTTCCCCTGTATAAAAGATAAAAGGCTGGGCATGGTGGCTCACACCTGTAATCCCAACACTTTGGGAAGCTGAGGTGGGTGGATCACCTCAGGTCGGGTGTTGAAGACCAGCCTGGCCAACATGGTGAAACCCTGTCTCCACTGAAAATACAAAAATTAGCCGGTCGTGGTGGTGGGCGCCTGTAATCCCAGCTACTCGCTACTGAGGAGGCTGAACCAGGAGAATGGCTCGAACCTGAGAGGCAGAAGCTGCAGTGAGCCGACATTGAGCCACTGCACCCCAGCCTGGGTGACAGAGCAAGACTCCGTCTCAAAAAAAAAAAAAAAAAAAAGGATAAACAACATCCCTCCTCCTATAGAATTTTTTGAAAGCCATATTTACATATTTAATTAAGGAGTTTCCATGCTAAAGAAAAAGGCAAGCAGCATCTTTGACTCCGTGACAGGGCTTACCTAGGCAAGCTGTTTGGAAAACGACACTTTTCAGCAACTGAGTTTCTCAGGGGCCCTGTGTCCACTGCAGTCAGGACGGACCTACCTTCAGGAGGCCCATCCGCCCTCAGTCACGGCCATCTGTGTGGAAAATGCATCCCATGCGGCCACCCAGCAGGCCCTAACGTGGTGCAGCCTTGAGAGAAGTCCCAGCAGAGGAAAGCAGAGGAGCCAGCAGGGAGAGGCCGCCCAGTGTGGCAACACCACGGTGGAGGTGGGATTACAGCGAGGGCACATCAGAAGCCAGGCACAAGGCCACGCCCTGTCCATGAGCTGCATCAGTGAGCTGCCAGAGTCCCAGGGAGCCGCTTCGAGGACTTTGTAAGTCAGATGGAATTTATTCTTACAATGCAGCCACCTCTAACAGGCTTGCTTCCTTTCCCGTGAGCCCTGTGAGCTGCCCTCCCCACCAAAGCAGCACAGAGAGGGCACGTGCACATGCGGCCACACTCTTGCCAGGCATCCCGCACTTCATCTGGGCCTCAGCCTTGAGCTACAATTGTTTATTTTTCCCGGTAAATGCATTACCCTCAGGTGAAAAAATATAAGGGAAACAACGTTCAAAAGTCTTGAATCCTGAGGCCTCGCTCCTGTATCAGTGGATAACTTAGCTAATGCTGGCAAGAAGATGGGGGGAAAGGGGCATGGAATACCTTCAAATCTGGGTCCTACAACCAGAAAAGATGAAAATCTTCTCCGAGCTGTTAAAGAGAGTGAAACAGAACATCTGAATTGCAAAATGCTTGAAGATCAGCATGCTGTTACCCACGGGAAGCAACTGTTTATTTTTATCCCTCAGTAGAAAAGGTGACACTGTAGTCACCAAACACTTGGGAAAGCATTATAGACTCTGTCATCATTAACATTACTTTTACAGGCATCGTCCTGAAAGTGACTAATGGATAAAACAAAAGACAAAAAAGTATACCATTGTATATCTTTGACTCTTTTTTTTATAACAATGACAATAATAGCTAACTTTTATGGAACACTAGATTATAGGCCTAGCATTTTATTACATGATTATCTCCTTTCATTTCTAGAAATAATGAGCATTAAGGAGAATTTCTTTAGTGACTATGAATCAGATCTACTAAATTGTAGGTTCCTTAAGGGCAAGCACCAAGCTTCATTCATCCTAGCTCAGTGCTAGGAGCAGAGTGAGCTTTCAAAGAATGTTTTTAAAATCATTTTTATAAAACCTCATGAAGGATTTGCTAGTTATAAGCTGGTTGAAGTATTCACCTACGTCGTTTGAGACAATGCCTTTAAATAATGTTTGTGGAACTTGTTTAACGCACTTTTAAAGAATGCATAGTTAGTGCATCATTCCCTTTTACAAGGTACTGAGCACTGCTGCAAAAGAAAAAAATATTTCATGGCAATTCATTAAGCAGAACATTGTCCACACCTAGCATTTCAATGTCTCAAAGTGAGTATTTTCTACAAATAGAAGACAGCATCTCAAATACCAAATGCTAAAATTTTCCATCAGTTTTGTTTGTTAGACAATTACAGTACCATAAAAAGGACCTCTTCAGCCTATATCTTATCCATGATAAATCCTCTGAAACCATTCACTCAACCTGACAAGTACAGCAATTAGAACTAATTACAGAAAGATTGGCCTAAATTAGGGCAAAGATTGAACTATACAATATGTCGGTTAAAAAAAGTGTACACAGGCCAGGCACAGTGGCTCATGCCTGTAACCCCAGCACTCTGGGAGGCCGAGGAGGGCGGATCATGAGGTCAGAAGATCAAGACCATCCTGGTTAACACAGTGAAACCCCGTCTCTACTAAAAAATACAAAAAATTAGCCGGGCATAGTAGCAGGCGCCTGTAGTCTCAGCTACTCGGGAGGCTGAGGCAGGAGAATGGCGTGAACCCGGGAGGCGGAGGTTGCAGTGAGCCGAGATCGCGCCACTGTACTCCAGCCTGGGCGACAGAGTGAGACTCCGTCTCAAAAACAAAAAAAAGGAAAAGTGTATACAATTTGAATGTTGATAAGACATCTACAAATATTGCTAGTGCAGTTGCAATCCAAAAATAACATGTGTAAATTCTTATTGGTAGTTTAGAACATATTTTCCCATGACAGTGAAGTTATAAGTGACAATTACTGTGTGATGATATGGAAAGATTTTTGTCCAAATCCTAGTCCTTGATTAGACACTCATCCGGATCAGCCACAGGTTCTCCCTCTCTGGGGTGGAGGGCAAGGAAGATAGCAAGGACAGATGCGCCCTGTCTGTTACACACATGTCCAGCCCCTGAGCTGGCTGATTTAGATGGGGACAATATGTGGGCCACAGGGGCTCTACCTAATGAGCCGGAGCCTGGACTGGGAACTGATTTACTTCTGTCTGTTTCCTCTCACCCCACGCACTGGTCCTGGTCTTTGGTGGAGTAGGGAGTGTGGATGGTGCTTGTATTTGTCTGCTCAGGCCATCGTGACAACGTCCCATGGCCTGGGGTGCTTAAACAGACATGTATAGTCCCACAGTTCTGTAGTCAAGAAGTCTAAGATCAAGGTGTCAGGAGATGTGAGTTCTCCTGGGGCCTCCCTCATCCTTTTTGCTGGGTCTCCACATGGCCTTTCCTCTGTGTGAGCATGCCTGGTATCTCTGTGTCCAAATGTCCTTTTCTTATGAAGACTCCAGTCAGATTGGAATAGGACCCAACATACTGCCCCAATTTTAACCTAATTGCCTCATTAAAGGTCCTATCTCCAAATAAGGCCACATTTTAAGGTACTGGGGATTGGGACCGTAGCATACGAATTCGGATGGGAGACGTGAGGGATGCAATTCAGCCCCTAACAGAGCTCATTTCTCTTCAGAAAAGAGGCGCAAAGGGAAGATACACACTTATTTGTCCCTCAGATCTAGAGCAGAGCTGGAGGGAGCTCCTCACATCGAAGGCAGCCCAGGCCCACACACTCACACTAACTCATCCTTTCACACTATGTGGGAAATAATATATCTACATGATATACTTTGGATGCTTGTCCCCTCCAAATCTCATGTTGTAACGTGATCCCAGCATTGGAGGTGGGCCCTGCTGGAAGGTGTTGGGGGCACAGGGGTGGGTACCTCATGAGTGGCTTGGTGCCCTCCCCACATGAATGAGTGAGTTCTCACTCTATTCACTCCCACAAGCGTTGATGGTTTAAAAGAGCCTGAGAGCTCTCTTGCTCCCCCTCTCACCATGTGACACAACACACCTTGCTCCTCCTTTACCTTCTACCATGAGTGAAAGCTTCCTAAGGCCTCCCCAGAAGCAGATGCTGGTGCCATGCTTGCACAGCCTGCAGACCGTGAGACAAATAAACCTTTTTCCTTTATAAATTACCCAGCCTCAGGTATTTCCTTTATAGCAATGCAGAATGGACTAATGCACGATAAAAGGACCAAGAGCTAAAAAAACACAATCCCTCCCTCCCACCCCGACTCCCTGAAAGAGGGTGATGTCAACAAGCATAGCCCTGAGGACCCAAGAGCCCCTAACCACTTGCCTTTCCCCACCAGCACCCCAGCCAGGAGACTCCTTGGTCTTGACACAGGACAGTCTGGAGAGGGATAGGGTAGAGGGGTGCCAGGTAGGGGAAGGACACTGGGGGCTGGAGCTCCCTCAAGAGGCTGCAGTGAATGACTGAGAGTCATTTTCTTAGGCTATACACCAAAAGAGTATTGAATCCATAAAGTAGGTAGATTGTTTTATGAAGAATTCTGGTTCCCAAGAACATGGAATCACCATTAGAAAGTGAGAGCAAGAAGAGAAAGAGTGTCTCCTCCTTCCATGCACTGCTCAGGGTGGACCCTGTGTGAGCTTTGGAAAGGAGGTGATTTGATTTCGCCAGTCTTCTGTGCCCTTTACCAAAGCCCTCTCTCCTGGTGTTGCTCATTTTTGTTGAGACCCTCAAATGTCCCCACTTCCAAAATGAGTATGTCTGCTGTCCTCCCAGAATCCCCCACGCCGCCCTGTCTGCTGTCCTCCCAGAATCCCCCACACCGCCCTGTCTGCTGTCCTCCCAAAATCCCCCACACCGCCACGCCACCCTGTCTGCTGTCCTCCCAGAATCCGCCAGGCCGCCCTGTCTGTCCTCCCAGAATCCCCCACGCCGCCCTGTCTGCTGTCCTTCCAGAATCCCCCACACGACCACGCCGCCCTGTCTGCTGTCCTCCCAGAATCCCCCACGCCGCCCTGTCTGCTGTCCTTCCAGAATCCCCCACACGACCACGCCGCCCTGTCTGCTGTCCTCCCAGAATCCCCCACGCGGCCACGCCGCCCTGTCTGCTGTCCTCCCAGAATCCCCCACGCCGCCACGCCGCCCTGTCTGCTGTCCTCCCAGAATCCCCCACGCCTCCACGCCGCCCTGTCTGCTGTCCTCCCAGAATCCCCCACGCCGCCCTGTCTGCTGTCCTCCCAGAATCCCCCACGCCACCACGCCGCCCTGTCTGCTGTCCTCCCAGAATCCCCCACGCCGCCACGCCGCCCTGTCTGCTGTCCTCCCAGAATCCCCCACGCCGCCACGCCGCCCTGTCTGCTGTCCTCCCAGAATCCCCTGCGCCGCCACGCCGCCCTGTTACAGTCCCCACGCCTCCATGCAGTCCTGTTATAGGGAAAGGAGTCTGGTTGAAGCAAGCCCACCTCGTGATATGCCTGCAAAGTACTCAGAAGTATTTCCATTGTCAAGGATATCCGAAAATGCACATGAATCTACACAGGAGGAAATGAAGAAGGAACCACGAAATACTCACCTGTGCATTCCTGGAATCAAACAGGCCTGGAATGCAATGAACACCTGTTGGTCTGAACTGAGCAAGGTCCACAGAGCGCATTCCTGCAGGATGTTCCCCCAAGCACTCCCTGCCTTGGGCAGCCTTCTTTCTCCCTGGCTGAAGGTAAAGATTATCACAAAGCTCCAAGCAACCCTTCCAGTGGCAGCAGGTGGAGACAGAAGTAGAGGCAGGAATGGAGGTATTCCATGTAAACCACGAATTAGCACATTTGACTTCTGTTCAAGCACCAAGCAGGTCCTAGGAGCCTTATGAATGCCAGCCCATTTAATCTTCATGAGAATCCTGCAAAGTAAGAAGCGGAAGCACACAGAGTTTCAATCAGTTTTCCAAAGACAGAGGTATGATTCCAACCCAGGCCACGTGTTCTTGCCTCTTAGCCCCACATCTCTATGCCTTCAGTTTACAATCAAGGTTGAAAGTTTACAACCAACTCTACAGGTAGAAATACAACTGTATCTCTATCAGTTTCATAAGACCAAAGTAAGCAATAGTGATGAATTGATCAATAAATGATTACTGAAAAGTTGCCACAAGGAAGACAATTGTCCCTGCACAGCACGTAGTCGAAGTCTCCTCGGGGGCTTCTCAGCCTCTAGGTACAAACGGAATCAAAATCACTGCTCTTGTGGAAACCACTGCTAGTCCATGTGGCACCCATGTGCATTTAGAATAAGCCAACCCCTTTAGTGACTGCAGCGGTGCCCAGCTGAAGCTTCACAAGCAGATAGCAGGGTGGATTTTGAGCCCATCGCCCCACAGCCAGACACCTTGTGCTCTTCACAGCGAAACAATCATGTCCCACAGCCTGCTTCCACCCACTCTGGACCCACGAAGCCTCACTTTTTTCTTCCTGTGAGGTTGGGGGGTGTTTCCGTGAAATGACAGTCTTCACTACCTGGTATTCTCCACATTCTTCTTAGACGCGCTTTGTTCATGAATGCTGTCCCAGGACTTCTCGAGGGCCTTCATGGCCTGGATCAGCATGACAGTTGAGAAGGGTGTCACTTGGGTGGAGTGTCCTGGGACTCTCAAAGCTGCATTTCCTTGAGGTGATGCTCAGACCTCTATATTCCTCAAGTGTTCTTCCTTCTTTCCTTTTCTACCTCTCCTTCCCAATGAGTGCATAATCATTGAGTACCTACTGTGCACATTGCATTCACTAAAACTGTACTGTGCCCCATGTGGAAACGAGAATGGTCCTTTCCCTCACCTTGGGTCATGTTTGGCTACCCCAGAGGGCTTCTTGTGCCTTCAAGACTCTCAGACTCTTGGCTCCTTCAGTTGTGCCTGAAGCCTCACTCTCTAGTGAGAGGCTCAGACTCACACTCCTGGTGCAGGGCCAGGGGACCTGTCTCCAGGACAAACATCACTGGCTGAGCTCACCACTTCATGCTCCTGCAGTCCTCTTTTCCTAAATAAAGACCATGCAAATCTACAATGACTCTGAGCTTGCCGCAGTGAGTTCATCAGACGCCCAGACACATCTGTAACTCCAGCTTCTGCTCAATCTGGAGCCTCCACTACATATGAAATGTTACATAATGAGATAAACAATAAATACTAGGTCTTCACGCCAGTGGAGAAGACGTCCCAGGCAGCACAGAGTGGAGATGAATTTCAAGGTTGAATGGTATCTTTGTGCCCAGGTTCCTGGGCTGTTCATTTTCTCCATGAGGTGCAAGAGATAACAGGAACAAAAAGACCAGCCCACAACCCTAGAGACTGGCTTTGGACAACAGAAGAATCTTCCCACTGTTGCATTTCTGGTTATAAAGGCTGGTTAGGGAAGAAAATATCTGAGAATATGATTCCATCAGGAGGAATTGCGATTCCAAAACTTCCACGTCTACTTTATCTTGCAAAGGAGTGGAAAACCAACGTGACGGTCTAAAGGAGGCTCAAACAGAGATTCAGTAAGAACCATGGTCCTCCACCACCTCAGACCTTCAGAACACGCTGTGCAGGGTGGTACTGCGGGTGGCCATTCAGGGGACAAGGAAGTAGAGAGCTAACCAGCAGGGAACAAAGCAGAGCTCAAAAAAGAATGGAATGCCCAGGACTCAGGAGCTGGTTAGGAAAGAGACCAGAAGGACAGAGCCCCAGGGACTATTGAGGGGACTGGGGAGTGGTGATTGCTTTGTCATACTCAGATAAAGGGCCTCTCTCATCAGAGCAAACAGGGAAGGGAACCTAACCCACCAACCCAGAGGCAGCGCAGGAGGGGAGTCACAGGGTGCTGCGCTTCAGGGTTGGCTGTGTGATGAATTAGCCGCAGGGTCATTGGCAAAATGCCCTCTTGAAGCCTCAGTCTTCTCAGCTATAACATGGGGATTCTTGCTTGAGCCTGGGAGGTGGAGGTTGTGGTGAGTCGAGATTGTGCCACCGCACTCCAGTCTGGGTGAGAGAGTGAGACCCTTGTCTCAAGAAAATAAAATAAAATGGCGATTCTGCTCATTGTGATGAAGATGAATGAGAGTGACATAGGCAAAGCTCTTAGTACAACCTGTGGTCCATGCTAGCCATTGTTGCCACCAGCGATTATTTACGCTTATCTTCTTACCAGATGGAAGGTGTTTTAAAATTTTTTTCACCATTTGGTTCAGTGTTCCAACAGTTCATCATTTATTTGTTTAAAAATGAGTTATAGTAATCAAATAGTCACCAAAAGAGTGCAAAGGCATCCTGCCCAGTTTTACAGCTTATTCTAGACCTGTAGTCTTTAGGGGTTCTCAAAGCCGAGAACCTTCCCAGACACCTTCCCAGAAGGAGACCTCACAGCTCCCTGTTCTCGGGGAGTTCAGGCTGCTGGATTAGGAAAACCATCCTTCCACACTTGCTCTGACAGCAGCGTCTCCTTCCATCGCTGAGCCCACAAGTCCCCGACACTTGTCCGTCTCCACTGCAGCTGGGCAAGGGCCTGTGACCAGCCTGGTTTGGGAAAAAAACACCTTCCAAGGAAAACTTCTGGGAGAGATTTTTCTCTCTGAATAAAAAATGAGAGACACACAAGGAGGGTGCTCTGTGCCAGCCTTCCTTCCTGCCTTTCAACATTGTCCTGTGAGGGAATGTTCGAAACTACCCCTAGGATCATAAGGACAGCCACCTAGACATTGTCGAACAACAGAACAAACCCTAGAAAATGCTCCTCTGTGGACTTCTCCTTAAGGTGTCAGTCACTTCAGTTGGATACGCTCTTACCTGCAGCCTCAGACATGCTCTCACTGTTTACGCGTCAGATACTCGTTTCTTGAGACTGTCTTTGCTGCTAAAAACATGGCACGGCTTTGCTGTTTTCTGGCTATGTGACCTTAGAAAATCTACTGAATCACTCTGATCCCTAGTTTCTTCTTCTGTTAAATGAGGATCATAATAGGATTACCTGGAAGGATTGCAAAAATAGAAATGCAAGCATGTAGACATCTGCAAGCACACGCTCCCCAGCTGAGACATCTGTAGTTTGTAAGCCATTTGCACTTGACTCGTGAGTGCTTCCAAGTGTTTGCACTGGAAACATCCTCTCTGAAGTCTTGTTTACATTGGTATTTTGCTTAACAAACCCTTTCATCACAGACTATGCAAATGGATGGTGTGTATTCCAGGCCAGCGGAAAGGCCCTGCAGCAGAGCTGGGGAGACATCTTGTGCTTTGATTTTAAACACAATATGTAAAATCTCCCAGAACAGTTGCAGAGAGAGAGCTGGAAGACCACGCTGATCAGCCACCTAACAGGCAGTGGTGGCTAGACAGCCCCAGACTGGGGTTTGCAGTTCCTGGGGTTCTGAGCAGCGACTTTTCCCTTTTCTCAGATAACTACAGAATGTCCACATAGATGGACCAGTCACTAACTAAACTATAAACTGGATGGCTTTGATCTTCACTTCTGTATTATCCCATTAATATTCACTAAACTCTAACAAGTAGCCTTGGGTTACACAATCTTATTGTCCTCTAAAACACAACAAAAAGCATACTTTAAAAGAACTCAAAATACTTTGAAATCATCTTTAAACAAATCCATAAGATTTCCCTAGAAAGTTAATAAGCACTTAAGGTAAGGAATGCATTAAAAGGAACAACGAATACATTTTAACTTAAATAAACAACCCAGCATTGGAGTCAAGACCAGGGCCTGGGAATCTCCACCCAACAGGAAAAGCTCAGATCTCCCCTTCACCCAGAGGAGGCTCCAGAAACAGGCCTTTCAAACAGAGAGAGAGAAATTCTGGTTTTCCTCTTCCTCCTTCATTTTCACTGCCTGAGGCTTCCTCTCCAGGGCTGCTGAGATGAGGTAAGGACAACTGACCTGAGTCAGTCCCAGCTGGTGAACCAAGGTAACCCCCTAGAGAGGACTCCCCTTGAGTACTGGACCGTGCCCCCCAACCTCAGGCTGCGTTCAGTCTCCTTCCTTCCTTCACGAGTCACATCTGGATAGACAAGATGGTCAGTGGTTGTTATTTTGCATAAGTTCACCCACAACAGCTATTGCACATATTCTCCATGCCAGGCACTGCTCTGAGTCTCTGCCCACATTATCACCTTTGGTCCTTACAGAATGTCTGACTGGGTGGGGATGCTTGTTGCTATTTTACACATGAAAAACGAAGACTTGTGGAGGATAAAGAACCTGCTAAAGTCACACAATTCAGTCCAGTGCTGCTTCCATCCCGGTTTCGTTACAAGGAGTCCCCGCTTGGAAAGCAATGCTCTCCTTCTCTCTTAAGAACCCCCATCTACCTTCGTGGCCAGTCCTGCCCCCACTTGGGAAGAAGCTCAACATCTTTCTGAGATCCTTATCATGTGAAAAGCATCCGCATGGTGCTGGCTCAATGGAGGCTGAGGCTCGTTTTCACCTGCATGAGAGGATAGCTGCCCCCAAAGGACCAGAGGACCCGGATGATGCCTGCTGCACATGGTGCCCGGGCCACAGGCACGTGGAGCAGCTCTGGGTTTCTACTTCACTCCCGGCAAACACGGGCAAAAGCCCTATCGCAGTGTATCTTCTTCTTCCCCTGCCTCCCATATGCTCAGCACACCCACTTTTTGTCGTGTTTTAGAGGAAAATAAGATTGTATAACCCAAGGCTACTCATTCAAGTCTGACTTCCAGAGCTCTTCCAAGTCACCCTTGGTGAAGGGGAGTGACAAGATACCACGTGAATAATGTTACTTAAAGTCCTAAAGGGAAGAGGGGATTCTCCACAGTCTTCTCTTAGTGAGTTATCAAGTTCATCACCAGCCACACTGCTCTTCTGGAAAATCAGCAAAATTGCTGTAAATGTACTTTAAAATACTCAAAACATCTTTCTAAGCAATAAAATATCACTAAGAAAATAAGTGTCTGTGCTGTTATTGACAAGTAAATCAACAGGGAATTTGATAGAAATAATTAAGATTTATACATAGGTAGTAACTTGACCTCACATTTGGGTATTGCTTTTTTCCTACTTCCTTTTCATCGCAGATATTAGGATTATAGATTTAATTTATTATACATAAAATAAGCCTTCCAAGAGGAAATGTTCATTGAGGATTTAAATGCCTTTCTATGCTTTCCTACTGTTCACCTGCTTGATCTGAGGCCACGCCTTTCTGTTTCAGAAAGGAGGAATTTAAAAAACACCCTCTAAGATACTTAAGATCATTTGAACTGTATTAGTTCTAGAAAGGGGACTTTTACTCTGTTTCCAATAACCGAGTGAGTGCAGAGAATGCGTCCGCTGAGTGAGATCACAGAGAAAGGAGAGACTGGGATCCTATTACAATCTTGGGTTGGCCTAGATTCATCTGTTCAATGCATATAATAGCTTTGGGACTTGGGACAAGTGAAGTATCTCAGGGGCTCATTTTTCCTTATTTTATACATTCGACAAATATTTATGGAGTGCCTAGTAAACAAAACAAAGAGGTCTTACCAGATGACCCTCAAAGTCTCTTCCAAACCTAAAGGTCTGTGAACCTCTTCTGTGAGTTAGTATAGTCTAGAGTCTATACTAATGCCACACAAGTATCACTTTAATCAATTGTTGTTCAGTTCTTTAGTACATAGTGAGCTGTGAGCGCTGACTACTGTGCTAAGTCGAGCAGGAGTTTTTTTTTTTTTGTTTTTTTTGTTTTTTTTAAGATAAGAGCCTCAGTGTCTCTTACTATCCTGTTGGGAAAATAATGTATTCTTAAAAAACAAACAAAAAAAACCACAGTAATTTCCAGTGTTGTGAGAGTTCAATAAAGGGAGAGGGCAGCCGGACAGGGAGTAATAAGGAAAAATTCCCCAAAGGAAATGGCACAGAAGTCAAACCTTGATGGGTGAAAAGAATTGTGGAAGAGGAAGGGAAAGGCATCCCCATCAGGGGCTGAAGGAGCACAGCCCTCAAGCTGAGCAGAAAGCAAGTCAGCCCTGTGAAACAGAAGCCCTGCGGGAAGGAGGGAATGTATCGAAGGCAATTTGCAGTTGCAATGCAATTCTCCTGCTAACTGCCTGGAGTTAGGTCAAACGTCATAGCCCTGCACAAGACTGCCCTCACTTCAGATGCCAGCTGCAGGCTCTGGGGTACCCAGGCCACCTGCACGTCTGACCAACTAGCTACAAATTCAGGGCTTCCCTTGACCCTCTCAGGTTTCATAATTGACTAGAATGACTCAAATAATTCAAGAAAGTGCTGTTCTTACGACAACAGTCATTAGAAAGGATGCAACTCAGCAGCAGCCCAATGAAGAGACACACAGAGAGGTTTGCAAGTGTCACGAATCAGGATGCATTCCTCTCCTGGCACGTCAATGTGAATCACCAACCAGGTAAGCTCACTTGAGCTTCAGGTGTCCAGAGTTTTTACTGGGGCCTCATTGAATGAAGGATTGATTGAAGCACTGGCCATGTGATTGAACTCAATCTCCAGCCTCTCTCCCTCCCCAGAGGTCTCCCTCCCCAGGGGTCACTGATATCACATGGCTCAAAACCCCGGCCCTCTAATCACATTGTTGGTCTTTAGAGCATGCCAGTCCCCATCCTGAAATTGTCCAGCGATGCTCCACGAGTCACCTCATTGGCATAAACCCAAGCATGGTCTAAGGGTCCCACCACAAATAACAAGGACTCCCATGACTGAGGAAATTACAAAGGTTTAGAGGCTTCCTTCCAGAAACCAGGGAAATGACCAGTCAAATCCTTTCTTATACAACGATAGTCGATTGGAAGTTAGTAGTAGTTGGGGGCTCAAGAAACTAAGGATGCAGTAGAAACATTAAGAACCTCTTTAATCTAGAAAAAAAAGTGTATTTAAATACATAGAGTACTTTAGCCAAACATAAGAGAAAAGAATTAAAATTGTCTAGGAATATTATATTGTGATCCATAAAAAATAATTACAATTAAAATTATGAGATTTTTAAGGACTACATGAAAGAAACAAAAAGGCAAGACCTTAAAACATTGAATTTTTTAAAAGATAGGGATTTAGAAAAAGATGGGAACTGGAAGTAAAAGGTATAATAAATGAAAGGAACCCAAAATATGTGATAGCAATCTATTTTAAGCCACAGTTTCACAGCTTCAAAGGGGCAGTTGAGGCCCAGGGTCTGAGGGCAGGAAGCAGGAAGGATATGTGACCAGGATTTACAGTCTCCACAGGAAGACCCCACTCCTGTGTTCAGAGCTCCCTTCCAAACCTTTAATGATCAATTTTACTTTGGAAATTGTTATAAAAAATTGTCTCAAGAAATGGAGAATCCACTTTGTCTTCCAAGTGATGATCATCTTCCCTTCCACTTCTACAGACCCCAGCCACAGCGATGTGGCTATGAGAGGGGAGAGGGCAAGAAGGGGACAGGGCCCAGAATGTTTAGGAAGCACGGATCTGGGGACACTACATGAAGAAGAAGAAAACTAAACACGGGATGGCTTTGGTTTCTGGCTTAGCTGACTGTGTGGACAAATAATGATTCTATTAACCAAGATGAAAAATGTTAAGAGGAGGAGCAAATATCAAGGTCAACTTTAGAACAGGATTTTGAGACATCAACATGGAGATGGACAGGAAGCAAGTAGAAAGACAAATCTGGGGGCCGGGGGTCCACACTGTCATCTGTTTTTAATTACTTACATGGAAACTCTTTAAATTTAAAACAGACCCTTTCAGCTGGAAGAAAGGTTGCTCTCCCAAGTTTAATTATTTGTATTTATATGTATTGTGTCTGTGTGAGGGGGGCATGGATGGATGGATGATTGGATGTTGGATAGATAGGTAGACAGATTAGTGTAGTAACTACCACCTTTGTCGTCAGAATTTTTTCAGCCAACTTAACACAAATTCTGGGTTTCTGTCTGTAGTAAAACATTTGTATTACTTCCAAATTTATCAAATAGCAAAGAAAATGTTGACAACCAGAAGGAAATTAATCTTTACGAAATTCCACTTCTGCCAGGCATTTATTCTTGAGCCATCTCATTTAATCTTCATGATGACCCTGAAAATCAGCCTATAAATCCTATTTCCTCATGTAAGGAAAACCAGCATCTGGAGGGTTCTGCTCCAAGTCCCACGACCAGTCAGTGTCAGAGCCAGCACTGAAATCCAGCAGGCGAGGGATGGCCAGGAAGGGGAGCGTCAGACAGGCAGGTAGTCCTTGCAGTCTTTCTAGTCCAGTGGGAGTGTTGAGATTGAGTTGAGTGATATGATACTTGAATGAGATAAAAAATAACTGAGAACAAAAGGAAGGGATGCCAAAGTGGACTTAGGAAGGCTGTCGAAAAAGCACTGAGGTGAGCCCAAAAGGAGACAAGGCTGCTTGCATGGGCAGCCATGGAGGAGGAAAGAGCAGACAGAGATCATTAGAATATAGAACAGAGGCCCTGTATCTCCCCACCTGTCTGTCCTCTCCAACACATGCTACTGGCTGCCAGTGGCTCCCGCCTCCAATGCATTGATTGCAGTCCATCCTACCACAGTTAGGCTTTGTTTAAAATTCTCCTGAAGGTCATCATCACCTTCATAGAAAGTCTGAGGCCTTAGCATAGCACCGAGGCCCATGGGACCTCTGATTTCCCTGGGCCACTCCATTTCCTGCTGCCAGTGCCAAGCACACTGCACTCTCCTGGCTGGTCCCGACACGTCTGGCTTTCTTAGTTCTCCGTGTCTCCGCACATGTTCCCTTAGCCCCAAATGTCACCACCTGCTTTTCATGTCAGTGCCCTCTTCTCATTTAAATTTCAGCTCGAGAATGCGGCTTTCTATGAAAAGATCTCTGACGAGCCCAGCCCTCACACACACACACAGGCACATGCACACACACATGCATCTGTGCACATATGGACATGCCTCTGAGTCCACTTCTCTTGATAAACTCATTGCACTGAGTTTTTGTCATGCTGAGTTTTTGCAGTTGGACAGGAACTATAGTTTTTTCTGCTTGTGTCTAAAGTATGTAACATGCTATGTTTTCAATACATATTTGAGGAAGATGGCAGGGACAGAGGATGGAAATGGGGGAAGGAAAGAGAAAATGACTTAGCAGAGAGAACAGCAGTCCTCTCCTGAATCCAGGTAGAGGCCTCACCTGGCCCCCATCCCCCCAATGGCAAACATAATGTCCTCAATCACTAGACGCCAACTTAAAAATTTTTAAACTATTTTTCATGTATTGCTTTTTAGAATGTAGCTGCAAACACTGTAAAATTGTATCATTATTTTCCATTGCAATATGAGTCAAGATATGAGTTAAAGGGTTTTTGCAGCCTCATCTAGGCATCTGACCTTCATGGTAACAATTACTAAATCATGGTAAAAATCATAAATATATAATAATTACACAGATTTATAAAATAAATGAGTCCTGAGTTCCCTTTAGCAGACTTACAAATTTACTCCAAGCAGGTGAATTAGGAGCAGCACGGTTGCCGGCCTTGGAGAAGTCCCTCCATTTCCTGTGACTTTACTCATCCATCCACAGAGCAAAAGGAGTGAACACTCACCATTGGAAGGGCTTTGGAAAGCTGATTTGCTCACTGGATATTTCTGCTTCCATTTTTTATTTTTATTTTATTTCATTTTATTTATTTATTTATTGAGACAAGGTTTCACTCTGTTGCCCAGGCTGGAGTATACAGCCACGATTACAGCTTATTCCACCTCCTAGGCTCAAGTGAACTTCCCACCTCAGCCTCCTGAGTAGCTAGAACCACAGGCACACATCGCCACGCCCAGCTAATTTTTGTATGTTTTGTAGAGACGGGATTTTGCATGTTGCCCAAGGTGGTCTCAGACTCCTGGACTTAAGTAATCTGTTCACCTCAGCCTCCCAAAGCACTGGGATTACAGACATACAAGCCACCACACCCAGCCTGCTTCCATTTTTATAACTCCTCATCATGAAGCCATCTGACTCCTGTAGATCTTACTGTCCCCCGACAAGAGTGAGAGCCTCCGAGTTCCTGGGTGCTAGCACATCACAGCCCACCGAAGGGCTGGCGAGAGGGTGGGCTCAGAGCAGGGGCCCTGGGACATGCGACCCAGCTGGCTCAAAGTTATTCTGGGGCAGGAGGAATGGCTCCCCCCAAGACTGGAGTGTGGGGTGGGGCTGGTGGAAGGGCTCAGAGGTGCCTGGTCCTGGGAAGTCCCAGGCACACAGCAGGAGCCAGCAGAGCCTCTCTCTCCCGGCTGGGGCCTGGCTGGGCAGGGCTGTCCTGAGCTCTTCTTCCCAGTTACCTCGCGTCATTCTGCTCTCTCTCACCCTAATCCAGGGAAGGAAACAACAGTACCTCCCAGAGGAAATGAAATAAAAGGACTTTGTTGGAGGCTGAGGACAGAGGAAGCCACTCCAGGGATAAACAGGTCACGGAGAAAGGGATGGTAAAGAAGCGAGATCGCATGAGCACGAAGACTTTATTCTCACACCTCTGCTACCGTGATCTGGGCTCTAGAGGGGAACACACGAACGTTCCTAAGCCGTTTCCACCAAACACACTCACATGTGAAATGGTTCAAGTACGATGAAGTGTCATCCAAGTTCAGTGATAGCTGATGTATAACAACACTTTCAGCGTTTGCCGTTTGCCTGCTCTGACAAAAACTCTCATGATATTTGCTCGTGGATGAAAAACAAAGAAGGCTCCAAATTATTTATTTTCCTACCCCTTTGTCTGCCAGGCATTGGACTCAATATTACTCCACATATGTTGTTCTGGTACATCATTATTCCCTTTCTTTTGATGAGGAAATGGAAATTCAAAAGCACTAAGTAACTTTTCTCAAACAACACACCTTGTCAATAGCTGGGTGTGGATGCACACAAGGGCCTCTTTCTCCCCAGGGCTCCCAGATGGACATGCACCATGGCTCACAGCAGGGCCGGGCACACGCAGACCCGTACAACTTGGAGTGTCATGTGAGTAAACATTTATTACATGTTTATGCTTTAACTCTTTATGGCAAATGAGATTACTTTTCCATTTGCAGTATAAGTTTTCCTTTAAAAAGAAACCTTTATTTAAATTTTTTTATGTTTAAGAAAAACATCAAGAAGTTATACAAATGACTGACACTGGCCAGCCCTACACGACCTCACCTTCCCTGGCCCCAATATCAAGCACAGGCTTTGAGGTTTCAGCTGTAGTTTTCCATGGCTTCTGAGCATATACAGCACTGTGTACGATGGTGCTTGTCAGTAACCCCCATCACCCTGAATGACAACCTGTAGTTCCTACACACAAGGCAGGTATCTAGGCTACCTTGGAAATAGCTCCACATGCCCACTATGAATTATGCTTATTTGGGCCACTGAAGGCTGGGAAACCTCAGAGTTATCCAGAACCGATGCTTTACAATGCGAATAGAAAGCAAATGAGGCTGAGCCAGAAGCATCCGCACAGCCAGCACCTTTTCCACATGCAAGCGGCACTCAGAACCACACAGGCGGCGGTGGGGGGCCGGGGGGGTGGGTGGACTGGGCCCCAGAGGGACACCCAGTGGCTAATTGGGCAACTGGGTCCCTGAGTCCTGATCCTCTCAGTAACAGCCGAGTTAATAATCAGTGAGAATTCGCCGATGAGTCACCCAACAATTTCCATTTGTCGCTTACCATAAGGCCAGCATTACGCTTAGTGCTTAGGAAATCTGTAAAGAATAATCATGGTTCCTGATTTCAAGGGGCTTTCACCCAAGTGGAAGAATAAAAGTTAACTAACAAAGTGAGTAAGAGAAATGTGCTAGAAAAGTAAGAAGGAATAAGAGAAAGAACAGGAGGAGGAGGAGGAAAGGCCTGTGGAAGAACTGGCGGGGGAGGGGAGAGGTCACTTCCAGCTACAGCTCTCCAGGAAGGTCTGAGCTGAGTCTGAAAGAGGGCACAATTTACACAGGTGGAGGCAGACTGGAGGGTGAACTGCATCTGGGCTTGCTACAGGCTTGCAGCTGGAGTCTGGACCTACCTTAAAAGCCCCCAAACTAGGGGCATAAGAGTCCAAGAGAGCAGATACCTTAGTAAGTCATGCATTTTAAGTGTCTTAAGCAACCGAGCTTTCCTTGTACTCTCGGGAAAAATAACCCTTAAATCCTACTCATATATTGATATTTTTAGTCAGTGAAAATAACCACCTTTGGCTAAAAGTGACCCTGAGATTCAAGAACAGAAAAACATCTCCTGGTTTGCTATACAGTTCTTGTTTTGTCTTGTTTGTTTATTGAGATGGAGTCTCGCTCTGTTGCCCAGATTGGAGTACAGAGGCATGATTTCACCTCACTGCAACCTCCACTTCCCTGGTTCAAGCAATTCTCCTGCGTCAGCCTCCTGAGTAGCTGGGATTACAGGCATGCGCCACCACACCTGGCTAATTTTTTTTGTATTTTTAGTAGAGAGGGGTTTCGCTATGTTGGCCAGGGTGGTCTCGAACTCCTGACCTCAAGAGATCTGCCCGCCTCGGCCTCCCAAAGTGCTGGGATTATAGGTGTGAGCCACTGCACCTGGCTCTGCTGTATGTATTTGTTAGCTAAAACCACCACACAGACTCACACACAAGAACCTCATAACTAAACTACTGAGAGCAAATCCCGCTCAGCAGTCAGTGACACGTTCTATCAAGATGTGTCAGCACGCAACAGTCGCCAAGTGGGATCCTCCTGAGTCTGCCAGGGCAGGCAGAGGAGTCCCAGAGCCAGGGCGGGCACTGCTTTGCAAAGTTCTGTTGGTAGCAATTCATGCAGAGGTGCCAGCATGAGAGCACAGAGAATGTGCATGGCATTATCATATTTTGAATCAAAATAAAATGTGTCCATCAAATGTCTCCCTCAGAAGCAAACACACTGATGCTAATGTACAATCCGATATTTCCTCAGAATCAATAATATCTCTGCTTCTAGGTCTTTCTCACTGTAAATCTTGACAATGTTTTGTCAAATGATCTTCAAAAGGCCACAGCCAAGACTGACCGCGGCCCGATGATTTGGAGGGACATGCCTCGGGCTGACCACTAGGTCTCATGGACTGGCGACGCCTGTGCCCACAGCAACTTAGTGACGAGAAACTGACTCGAGTTGATGAGATGGACACCTCCAGGGACTTATAAGAGCAGGAACGTAGGCGCACGGGGGGGAGTTCTGCTGAGGAGTCAAAAACACTGTATTCTCTGAGGACAGGGAAGATGGGAAGTGGGGGCCTTTGCTCTCCCTCATGAGGCAGCACCTTATGATGCCACGGGCCCAAGAGCAGCCCTGGAGCGAGGAGGAAACCCACCACAGCTCACGTGCCACAGGAACATGACCTGGGGCAGCCACAGCAAAGCAGGTGACACAGCGACCTCCCTCCTAAAACCTCAGGTGAGGAAGCTTGGGGGTCCACGTGGTGGCAATGAAGCCTCCAGGGGTAGCGGGAAGGGAAGGGCTGGCTCTCCATGCTGCCCCACAGCCCAGTGCCCTCCAGACCCAAGACAAGCTCCCCTGTGTGCTTACCTTCCTGCACTCATTGCTCTCTGGCCCACCAGCCACCAGCGAGCTCCTGGGCTCCTGTCCTTCTTCACCCACATCAGGCAGGCACGTCTGAACTTCCTTTTCCATATCCCGCAACCCTCCGCCGCACTCTTCCTACCGCCGCCCTGCTTCAGACTCCCACCCTGTCCCCTAGAATCCCACAGGCACTTCCCACCCTCGCCCTGGCTCTGGTCTCCAGCGTCTCTCAAAATCCTGCCATCCACGCTGCAGCCAGCGTGGTCCCGCCACAGGGCAAATCTGCCTCATCTCTCCTTCCTCCACAGCTCTCCGGGGGCACCGCATTGCCTGCCCTGAAAAGCCGATGCTTCACTGTGGCTTGTCAGGCTATGCATTGCACGAGGCGGTACATTGGGTTCAGATGCTCTGCAGGTGCGTGAGTCATTCACCAATCCCGTTCATTAAGACAGCTGCCGTCTCACACAGGCTGAGCCATCCCGTTAGGTTTGCCGGGAGGAGAAACCACTCAATAACAGGTACCAATCACCTCGACCACCCGGGGTGGTTCTTCCATTCCTTAATCAGAAACAAGTTCGCCAAACACAGAGTGACTCCACCGAGCGTTTGTTCCAAGAAAATTTGCCTTGTACTGTGATAAATAACTTGTTCCTTTTTACCCCCAAAATATCAGCCATCAATCCTCAAAGCGTAATCCTGGGTCTTCACTGGAACCACGTGAGGGCTTGCAGAGATGTAGATTTGCTGGGTTGCCTTCAGCCTTTTTGACCCAGCATCACTAGGCACCAGGCCCAGGAATCTCCGTATTTAATGAGTCCTACGTTTTAGCACACACTAAAGTTTGGTATCATGGATGTGTCTCCCTAAAGTATAATGTGGGCTTACCCATTTGTATTTCTGCCTACGTGGTTTGAAGTGGAAAGTGTTCAGGAGCTTTGAACTGCACTGGCCGGCCGCAGATCAGAGCGCCACCGTGCTCAGGCGCAGCCCACAGGCCCTGGACTCCTTTCTCCTTTACTGCAACACGTGGGGTCCCTTGGAGGAGAGAGCTGAGGCAGGACCCAGCCGACTACCTGCGTGTGCCATTTCAAGAGAGCCGAGCTACGTTTTGTGAAAGGGCATCATGAATTGTGTCAGAGGCATATAGAATGATCTATTGTCGCATTTTAACATTAACAATCTCAGGACACACCTGGGGCTCATTGAAGGCACTGTAATGAGAAGCCTTCGCATTCACAGACCGTAAGACCACCAATTAGATTCCGAAAAGTAGACAAAGGCACAGTGTCAGACGTGTATAGGCTGTTCTGCCAGGATCTGCCTTTTCATACTTTTCAGCTCGTCAATGTAGCTTTGCCCAGCTCCACTCTATTTGCTGTAGAAATTCTTGCTTTGGGGATCAAACACCTACTGTTTTGTTTTGTTTTGTTTGTTTGTTTTTAGAGACAGGGTCTTGGTCTGTCGCACAGGCTGGAGTCCAGTGGCATGATCTCGGCTCACTGCGGCCTCAACCGCTCAGGCTTAAGCAATCCTCCCACCTGAGCCTCCCAAGTAGCTGGGACTACAGGCATGAGCCACAGTGCCCAGCTAATTTATTTTTTACATCTTTTATAGAGACAGGGTCTCCCTATGTTGTCAAGGCTGGTCTCAAACTCCCGGCCGCAAGTGATCTTCTGGCCTCAGCCTCCCAAAGTGCTGGGATTACAGGCATGAGCCACCTTGCCCAGTCAAGTGTTTCTAATAATTTCCCCCAAACTGAAATATTAGACTCTCTCTTTTCTGTGGAAAGGGTTAGGGAATAGAGTAGGAAGGTGTGTTGAGTGTGGAGGATGCAAACAGGAACACTGGCCCCAGGGTCAAGGGAGTAAGAGAAAGACACGTGTTTGTGCCAGCGCAAGGCTGAACATGCTTACAGCGTGATTTCGCGTGCAGCACTCCACGTGGGTGTCACCACAACCATGTTGTGATGTAGGACGGACAGCATCTAACATAAGGGACGTGTCTTTATGTCCTGGGGGAAGACAGCTGGTTTCGAGGCGAGGGCTTGGCCTGGGGTCTCACAGCGGTGGGGCCGAGGTTCTGCGGCCTGAGTTTCACCAGGGTGATCAGCCATGGCAGAGGGGGCGATTCGCTGGCCGCAGGTTTGCGGACACTCGGGATATATCGGCTGCCGTTCCGGGGAGCCTTAGACATCTGTTTTCCTGAATCTTTGTTTTTTTCTGTGTCTCCCAGACATTCTCCATACTCCTCTGCTGGAAACAGAGCAGAAAGGGCCTCGAAGCACAAGCACACGCCCCGGGTTCCTGAGACTGCAGCAAGAAGCAGGAGCTGTTTTCTTCCATTAAGCCCTGCCCTGAGCAGAAAGAAATCATCTCTAAGCTCCTGTCTTGGGTGACATGTTCCCTGACACAGGGTTGCTTTTCCTGTCTAAACTAAGTAAAGAGGATCCAGTATGCACTCAACGCTGATCTTTTCAACAGATACTCAAAGGATAAAGCGAGGATAATTTATTCTCCTTCTGTTTAATCCCATAGAGTGGACTGTGAACTTCCAAACACAGAGACAGTCTTCTGAGGAGAGAGCCCCCTTATCAGTTTGGCCCTGTCCAAAATAACGATAACTCCACGTCGCCTTTGCCTGCAGGATGTATTTGTCCCGTCAATAACTAATTGTCAGGATTGCATTTGCCTCTGGAGAAGGGAAATCTGAAAAACATTTACATAAACATAAAAACATTTAGAGCCCAGGCTTCTAAATGCACGTGGGTTACAACCAACTTCCCACTTTAATTATGCTCCCAGTATAACCCTAAGAGCAGAGGGGAAGGCAGCCGTCCTTCCCTTCACTTGGCTCAGCTTGGGTGAGAAGTTCTTAAGAAAAAACACAGACATTCCCAGTTTATTTCTTGAAGAAGCTATTTCTTTTGTAAGGCATAATATCCAGGTGGGTTTTGCATACTTCATGAACAGAACATTTAAGTTGCTCTTAAATTGAATTTTAAGCACAATTTTTAGATATAACCACAGATTATTTGTTTGTTTGTTCAAGCTAAAATTAAAGCTGGCCGTCTACATAAACCGTCCATAGAGCGACAAGGATTTGCATTCTGCCGCCTGCCCAAGAGGTCCACCGGAGACCAAATACCGAGGCAAACCAGCAATTTGGTGTGGCTGCGCGCGCACTCGTTTCCCTGACTGAGTACTCTGAGGTCATTAAGGGGTGCTGGGTTCTTTAGGAAGACGTTCTCATTAAGTGAATGGTGTCGAACTGCAGTTTAATAGCAGCCTAGGCATAGGCGTCCATGACACACACACACACACAAACATACGAACACACTCACACACAAAAACATACAAACACACACACTCACACTCAGAGTCACACACGAAAACACACACACACAAAAAAACACACACACAAAAACACACACGCTCACACAAAAACATACACACACACAAAAACACACACTCACAAACACACACAAAAACACACACACACAAAACATACACACACAAAAAAACACACACACAAAAACATACAAACACACACACAAACACACACACTCACAAACACACAAAAACACAAACACACACATACACACAAACACACTCACCAACACACACACACACAAAAACATACAAACACACAAACACACACACAAAAACACATACACAAAAATACACACACAAACACACACACAAACACACAAACACACACACAAACACACTCACACAAAAACATACACACACACACAAAAACACACACACAAATACACACAAAAACACAAACACACATAGAAACACACGCAACACACGAACACACACAAACACAAAATGATTATATTTACTTATACAAGTTCTATTTAAACTATGCCTACATGCAGTATATATGTTGCAAAACTATTCCCCCCTACAGGCCAAGGAGGTTGTTTTTCTCATCTTTAAATTCCTAGAAGTGAGTATTCAGTTAAAAATTATCAGCATATTTGGCTCCAGTTATATTATCCTTGATTTCTGAATTTATTCATTCCGACATATCTACTGGGCACCTATTGTGTTCCAGACAATCTACAAAGCATATGGATACCAAGACAGTCTTCTCAAGGAATATTTCATCTGCCAAACTGAGTATTTTGATCTTACAAATGAATCCATAAGGGATTATGGATATTAAAGAAGGGTTAAAGATCAGTAGAAAAGTCCAAGTATTTTTTACTTTGAACATAACCCCCTACGTTTATACTGTTTGTGCAGAAAATAATAATAATAATAATAATAATGGCCTCTAAATCCTTCCTTTCTTGTCCATTTGTTTTTTAACTCTTCACTGGAGTGTGAAACCCTCGAGGGCAGAAACTCAGGCCCAGCGGCTTCTACATCTCCAGCTCCTGGCCCCTGGCAGGCACTCGCTGCCGACAACCTGACCGACTTACTCAATAAACCAGTATCGACATTTTCATGAGATACCAGGACACAAGCTTCTAAAAATGTTCAGCATTCAAAATACCAGAATATGAGGTAGGATGCTCCAAAGAAATAAATCAGCCTTCCCTCTCCCCAGCCTCACCCCTGAGAGAGATGTGCCATGGGAAAGAAGAGCTTCCAACGCTGGGAAAACCGCGCATCCTGGCACTGAAACACAGGAATTCCAGGAATCCCTTCATTGCATGAACAGTCTGAATTTTTGAAATAAGTAACGTGAATGATGACAACACAAGCCATACATACTGGCACTCACATGCCAGCCCCAGGCGAGGGCTGCATGGCAGAGCTGCAGGCCAGTTGGAAATGTGAATGACTGCACTTCCCATGTGTTTTTTAGGCTGCTAATTTTTACAGCCAAGAGATTTGCTATTAGAAGTTCACTTCAGTGTGGCTGAAAGGAATGGAAATGAATTGACAGATGTTACAGGTTTTCTTTACCTTTAATCTATATGCATAACTACGCCCTGGACTGAGACCCCTTTCAGATACATTGATCCAAGGTAAACAGTAATATACTGCAGGTCCTCAAATAACATCGTGTCATTCAATGTCGTTTCATTATAATATTGATAAGAAAAAATTGATTCCAGCTGGGGCCACTGTCAGTGTGGTGTGTGCGGTTCTCCCCATGTCTGTGTGGGTTTTCTCCGAGTACTCCCGTTTCCTCCCACATCCCAAAGCTGTGCACATTAGGTTCACTGGCCCCCATCTGAGTGAGTGTGGGTGTGTGTGAGTGTGTGTGCCCTGCAATGGGATGGCATCCTGGCCAGGGCTCGTTCCCCCCTTGCACCTTGACCCTGAGCTGGAATAAGTGTGTTAGAAAATGAATGAATGAATGACACAAATTTCACAAATTCTTGTAAAATAAAAATGCATCAAGTCTACCATAACCACACAGATGCACAACAAGAAATATGCGGTCTGAAAAAGCTCAACAAGTCCCTCGTATTCATGATGGCTTGTTTTTGCACTGCAAGGAGGTGCTCCTTACAATTTTTACTTTGCAAATATTTCTTCCTTAGTTTAACCAACTACCACTATGACCACCCTCACTCACTGTTGCAGCAAAACTCGGGTATATTGTCTTGTTGTTATTAATTTTTCTTAAATGTATAGCTCACATTTATTTCAACGTTTAATATTTGCGGTGTTTTGGGTCTTTATTTAGAAGTTTGGTGATGTTTTTGTGACCAGAAATATGTCCCAGGAATTTAACTCGTTTATATCAATTGGCCTGTGGTAAGGCTGGATTTATTGTATGTTACTTTGCGTAACGTCGCGGTTTCCAAGAATCTATTGGTGACCTCCAGTGAGGACTTACTGTACGTGAAGCTATTCATTTGTAAACCTTCAGTGACGATGGAGAAACAGTCCCGAAGGAAGGACAGCTGGAGGCCTGCACCACCCGGAACCATCCTTCGTGTCGGTATCTGAGTCCATCGTACCCAATGGAACAATAATTAATGGCAGCTGGCTCATGCCTAACCAGTTGTCTTCTCATTCTGAAGACAGGGAGGATTAAATTGTTTAGCCCTTCTTTTGTAGGTAGGACTGAGAGACTCCATATAGCCAACGAGTTGCGATGAATAGTGACTGAAATGCTTCGTCGATAATGGAAGATGCTCCATTGCTCAGTTTCCTTTTCATGGGACCTCAACATTTGACTTGGCAGCTGTGTTATCATCCGGGGCCCCTGAGAAACGACCGTGAGCATCACACATATGTGAGACAAGTACACGGTGTGGATGAGAAATACAGAGATTTTGTAAAGCTGCTGAGATTGAGGGCTCTTTGGTGGTTGTTATGCAGCGTCATCCAGCTGACCCTGCCTGATATGCTAGGTTGCTCGCAGAGCGAAAGAAGGGGTTAGGGCCAAAAGAAGGCTAAGTCCCAGTGCCACCAAGCCGCTCCCTCCTCTGCTTCCTGGGAGACAGGCTCCATCATCAGCACGGTGCAGTGTGCAAATCAGAAACTTGACACTTAGATTCAGTGCTGTTGCCAGAATAAGGTATGTATGGTTCCTGTGGGCTCTTCTGTGGTCTCCTGAACACAGTGAATGCTGAGGAAAGGGTAGCAGTTATTACATTAATTTTTAGTTACAAGATGTTTGGCGCATAATATGAGTCTAGACAGGAAGGGACGACAGCCCTAGACCTGCATTCAACATCAGCAAATATTGATTTGAAAGTCTACCAATCACTATCTAGGAGTCCTTTCCTAAGCAAAGCTGAACAGGCTAGAAGAGGAGTCCGAAGCATAAAGTACAGCCTAGGGGAGGTGGCCTCTAGTCGAGAGAAGTCCAGGTCGTTATGTGAGTCCTTGGGTATCTGTGAAGGCTCCCTGGAGGAGGTGATGTGGCAGCTGAGATCTGTGAGATGAGTCAGGACAGTCTGGTATGAAGAGGGGAAGACGAGCTCACACAGGAGGAACGGTATGTGCAGAGGCCGCGGGGAGGGAGGGGTGGTGCATGCAGAGAACTGCAGTGGCCATCTGGAGGCTACAGTGACTCCATCTAGAGGCTGATTCGTCATGCTGGCTTCTGATTAACCTCTGTTCCAGGCACACCTCTAAGATTTCCAGTCTGTCTATTGTTCCTTGAATAAGAGCAAGTACTTACTGTAAATCCTGCCCTTAGGTCAGCCAACCTTGATGTTATCGTACTTCAATTGTCCTGCAGCTCCCTTGTGAACCAATCCTCCCTGTGATCTCCAAGCCCTGGGTCTGGGGGTCTTGGAGCAAGGACCCACCATCTTGTCTTACCTGAGACGCTGACGGGCTCCTGTTCCTAAGTCCCTATTCATGTTTCTTTCTGAGAAACTGGATACATCAGCTCCTTTCTTCAGCCTCTTGGCTTCCTCGGACTTTGGGAGTAGGTTTGCATAGACCTGCCCACTGCGGAACAGGCCAGAAAAGAGAATGTGAGGGGCAGGTGATGAGAAACGGGGCTGCAGCCGTAAAAGGAAATCAAGCCACACCCAACGCACGCCTAGATGTCTTCCTATCGCAGCAAGTGAAACTTCTCAAGCTCCATTTCTTCTCTTTGTCCACAAGGAGTAATTTGAAATGAAGTCCTGCTGGACGCAGAAGACAAAAAGATGTTAGGTCTCCCAACATCTGTGTCTAATCATTCAGTAACTTGCCTCAAAGCTTACACGGAGCAGGGGCTGGTACGGCGGCATCGCGCTGTTCTCCTGTTCCAGAGAGATGTTCTTATCTCCCCTCCTCCCATCTGCCATCGGCTTTATGGAACCCAAGTTCTCAGGCTGCAAAGCTTCCAAAAGATGTCTGAGAGGAAACTCTCAACTTGGCAGTCGACGCCTCTGAATTGCTGAGCAGTGAATGGAATTTCTGCCTCTCACCCCACCCACTCTGGAGAACTCTGGAACCCAGGAATCACATGATACTGCTTGCACGGGTAATGTGAGCAGGAGAGAAACCCATCCCTTCCTCACCCCACCCCGTGCACGAGGACATCCAAGGATATACAAGGTTCCCCTCTATGACTTTAGATTGGCTCTCCATGCCCAGGAGGAGAATTCGGCTCGTCTTCTCCTGCCAGCTCCAAATTATTTCTGGCTGGCTCATCCCTCCCCCTGAAAGACCCAGAGGATTCAGAGACATGGCAAGGCCTTCTCATGGACATTGAACTCACTGACTCGGCACGCACCGTAGCAAAGGTTTGCACAGAAACTTTACACCCAGAGCCAATAAAGTCCGTGCCATCGAAAGCAAGTCAAAACACAATGGCATCCAGCAGAGCAGCCAGCAGATTGTCAGCCTGTCCTCTTAAGCAAACGTTCTGCAGGAGAGCCAGCGGAGAAGCTTGAGAAGGAGCCAGGAAGGGAGTGAGCTCCACATGCCCCACGCTGCTCCTGCCACCGCTGCCACGGCTGCTGCTGGAAAAACACATTCCAGCATCTGGCATCGGAGCCTGGCAGCTGAGGCGCGCCCCGCCTGTGTGGCCAGGAGTGCCCTCTGAAATGCACAGCCAAGAGAGGAGACGACAGGGCAGGTACAACCAGGGGTGCCAATCCCACGGGGCCGTGCCAACTCTGCCTTGCCATCCGATGCCAGCCAATTTCCTTGTGCCACAATGGCCGGGTTTAAGAAATGTTAACCTTGTGTTTTGAAAGTGATAAACGCTCCAGGATAAAGAGAAGTCTTTTCCAGCCACGCCCCAATCTACTCATGAGGAGCAGGGGCTGGGGAACAAATCTCCAATATGACAAATAACCTCAGAGCAGGGATGCAGAGAGGCTGGCAGCAGGCGGGACCTCCTCCAGCAAACACGTGGAAAGAGCCTAAAATCAGCACGTGGCTTCCAACCAACACTCCAGCACGCTCTCCAACCCAGGCCACGGTGGGGAGATTTGCTTCCCTGCTGTTTTCTTACCAGCAGAGCATTCTGACCTTCACAAGACCCTGCTTCCTTAAGAGAAAGCCAGGCCAGTGCTTCTGCTGCTGTGGCCTGTCACCTAATCTCTCTTTGGAGCTGGGCAGTCCTCTTGCCCATGAACAACCACACACCGCACCCCCAGAGGAGCCGAGGGAGGGAGCTCTGGGCAGAGGCAGCAGATGAACTCTGGGCGACGATCTCCAGGGAATGCCTCCCCAAGCACTGTTTGTTAACTGGAGGAAAGGGAACCACTGTGGCAAGAGCAGCATGAAAGATTTTTCAGTTGTGATAGATGTTTCATAGCCACTTAATTAAGCTCAGGTTAAGCCAAAACATGACCAAAGAATTGTCATCATGCATGAGCAAATGTAGAAATGCCATGTCCCTTAAGATTCTTTTTTTTTTTTTTGAGACGGAGTCTCACTCTGTTGCCCAGGCTGGAGTGCAGTGGCGCGATCTCGGCTCCCTGCAAACTCTGCCTCCCGGGTTCACGCCATTCTCCTGCCTCAGCCTCCCGAGTAGCTGGGACTACAGGCGTCCATCACCACGCCCGGCTAATTTTTTGTATTTTTAGTAGAGACGGCGTTTCACTGTGTTAGCCAGGATGGTCTCGATCTCCTGACCTCGTGATCCGTCCACCTTGGCCTCCCAAAGTGCTGGGATTACAGGCGTGAGCCACCATGCCCGGCCAAGATTCTTTATAGAAAAAATAAAACCAGGTGATCACTGCAAACGAAGGCATCTTCAGAAAATATGAAAGGCACTAACTTTATGTGACCCTGTGCAAACTGCTCTAAACCTGAAGGAGCAGCCAGCCTCCTGTCTCAAAGTTCTGCTGCATTAAACAGATGGCAGAGTGGTCCCAGACATCCCAGCAACTAGGCAGGTACACACGTTTCAGAAATGAGAGGTGGACCAATAACAGGTCCACAGGGAATGGTTTGGGCACAGGGCAAAGGGGACAGACAACCTCAAAGGTCCTTTGGGTGGACACAGAGGCCAGTTGGAGCACTTGCCACAGCTTCAGGATGCATCTTGTGTCAAGACCTTGGCATGCTGAAGTCAGCTAAAACAGAGCCAGTCACGAGTTATGATTATCCTCGTTCAGCTAGGATGGAGAATCCCATACAGACACCGCGGTCACTTTCCTTTCTGGACGTCCTATATTTAATTGATGAAGTCACTCGAGCTTCCTCTGTTTGAGCTAAGGTCCCTGAGTTTGGCAGGAGAGGGATGATGGGAGTTCCTGGGGAAGGAGGCTGATCTCAACTCCATTAAACATTCTGAGAGGGTGTAAAATTTGTCTGGCCTGTTTGCTTTTTTTTTTTTTTTTTTTTCCCAAACTCCAGGCTAGTGGGTGGGATACAGTTCAGAGCAGAAAAACAGAAGCAGGCCTTGGAGGAAGGTCCAGCATTGGTAGGAACAATGGCAGTGGATGGGACCATCCAAGAGAAAGCACTGAACCCTACCTGAGCCTTGGGTGCTTCTTGGGTGAGCTCCCTGCATTCCCAACAGACCCCTGGCCAAAGGCGCTTTGAGACTGGGTACCAGAGCAGCTTCCGCAGCAACCACCACGCTCAGTCACCGGGCATGTCGCAGGCCTGTCCTTGAAGCTCCCTCCTACAAGCAGATTGAAATGCTGCTTTCCCGGGGCTCTGTTCTGCACTGTCAGTCTGCACTGCAGAGGATGCTTCAGCCGGAGGATCAATTCTGTACTCTCCGCAAAGAGCTCTGGAGCTGGGGGTGGGCCTGGAGATGCCAGCACTTTTCTGAGTCTGAATCTCACTTTGTAAAAATTAGAATGACTCAGGGCAAAAGGAGAGAAAAACATGTATATTCATGCAAGATAAAGTTTTAGAATCCATGCAGGGAAGTTATGATCCACAAAGCAACCATAATTTAACCACATTACATGCCAGAATTAAGCTGTAAATTTAATAGCATGTATTTACAAAGTAATGAAAGTCTACATATCATGTTTTCAAAAATAATCCCACAAATCTGAAAGTAGGTTGATTTGACTGCTGGACATTTCTCTGAATATTTTGCTACTTGTGAAACCAAATTCTCCTCTTCACTGGAGCATTGATGTGGAGGCATTTTATGGATGCGTGATAGAAAATATGTGGAACAGGTGAGGAAGTGTGGGAGGGACCTGATGACATTGTCTTGGAAGAGGTCACATTTTCTGTGAGCTGAATGGGCTGATGAATCACGCCTGCTGAATCCTGTCACAGTGGAGAGCACTACTAATATTACACGGTGGAAGGAGGCCTGCAACTCCACACCAGACTAAAATGCACTCAAGGCATGATACTCAGGGTTCACTTTAGAAGACCTGATTCTAGTCTGCTGAGCTCAAATAAATTTCATTTATTCAGTGCCTCTGTGCACTCAGCACTAGTCATTAGTGGCTGAGCAATGCCAACTTCACTTTTTTGTAGCAGGGGAAGGAACAAAATCTGTCTTCTTAATGTCTTCCTATAGATACTATTTACTGGTCCTTTTGTGGAATCAAATGTTTTGTTGCCCTAAAGAATAGAAGGATGAACCTTTTGAAGCTCCTTTTATATTTTTTGTAAGGTATTAGTAGATGCTTATAGTACAGGGCTATAGATGTGGGAAAACAGATTTGACAAAAGTTCTGGAAGCTTGTAATGCCATTTCATTAGGCTCTTGGTACAGCCTGAATCAGCACAAAGACACGAGGTCATTGCAAGGAGGATGGACAGAAGCTCCAGCAGCCTCTTCCGGCAATCATCTCTGCAAAGGCTAGGCCTGACCAGGGGAGGGTTCTAGATGCTCCCTGGGGAATCCAGATGAGCCAAAGAACTAGGACTTAATTTGAATCACAGCTGATTTTTGCAAGTCTCTCAGAATCCTTATAATCGGGATGGTGGCACTTGTAAACCTCCTGTATGGTGGATGCCCCCCCAGACAGCAGAGGGTCCCAGACGTTCCAGCAACTAGGCTGGGACACACATTTCTTTCCTTCCTGAGATTTGCAAAAGGTCAAGAACCAACAGCCTGGATCTTCTCAACCAAAAGAGAGTCCTACTAGAAAGAACCACTAGGCTGTAAGCCTCCCACGGGCAAGGATTCACATCTACTACTTACCAACAAGGGCATGTTGAAGGTGCAGAAGAACGAAGGAAGGTGCAAGTGGGTTGGAGGGGAGATGTTTTGCAGAGAAAACAATCAGTTTGTCTAAAATAAAGGATGAAACGCTAGAAATGCAGAGGCCAGGATGGAAGGTGGGATGGGTGAAGGACACCATCAGCGGGCAGGGACGACGAGAGCACGTCCTTGGATTCCTCCCTGCAAACAAAGGCTGCCAGCAGCTGCCGCCTGTGGGTTCCTGCTAAGCCCTCATCCGAGTATTTCTGCCTCAGTTGCAGTTAAAGAAATAAAGTGCTGGAGGAAGAGATGGGATTTAGCAAAAATGACTAGTGCTGAGTGCACAGAGGCACTGAATAAATGAAATTTGATTAAAAGGGTGAATCTGAGCCAGGGAAAAAAAAACCGAGCCAAGTGTTGACAGCGGAAAAGCATCCTCAGAGGCTCAAGTGCTCAGGCCTCTCTGGCTCTTCCCTTGGAGCCCTGTGGTCATCTGGCTGTGCGTGTGCCTCTCTCCTGCTTCCCAGTCCCTTATCCTGGCAGATTTTAAAAAAAGTCAACAGAACGATGCTGCCCGTTGCTCAGGCAAAGGCCCCTTGAAGTACCTTGGGGTCCCCGTTAATTCTTTCCATAAGCGTTTATGAAGTGCCTACTAGATGTCAAAGAGAAATCAAACCACAGCCACAGTTAGAGCCTCAGGCATTTCTGTTCAGGAACTCACAATGTTATCGGGTTCACTCAAGGAGATGATTTATTTTAGATCTTGACTCTCACTCCAGCTGCCCCACAGGAGAATGACATTTAAATCAGAATGCCACGTTATCCATTTACAATAGAAAATATGTATTTGCAGAGACCATAATATTTCAGAACCTGGCTACTCTAAGGGTGGTCCACGAATCCACAGTGTTGGCAGCACCTGGAAACTTGTTAGCAAAGCAGAAATTCAAGCCCCAGCTCAGATCCACAGAATGAAAACTGCATTTTAACAAGATCCCCAGGTGATCCTTATGTGCATGGAATTGGAGAAACAATGGTCTAGAATCGTGGTTCTCAAACAGGAGTGTGCATCAGAGGGAGGGATGGTTAAAACCAGGGTGTGGGGGTCCCACTCCAGCGTTTCTGCTTTGGGGGGTGTGGAATAAGGCCCAAGAGCTTGCAACGTCTCACAAGTTTCCAGGGCCCAGACTTTGGGAACTACCGATCCAAACATCTAGACAACCCCCTATGACACCACAATGCCTGACTTAATGCGGTGGCTGAAGTTGCAAAATTAATCCGAAGCCCTCATCATCCTCACATCTGAGCTGTATCAGCCTCACAAGGAGGGTATGTGTATAAAACAGATCACTGGTCCCCATCCCCAGATTCTGTGTGTGCCTCATTGAATAAGAACAGACTTACACATTTTCACATCATCATAAAATTTAAGACTATCAAAGACAAAAAGAAAATTTTGTGGTTTTTTTTTTTTAAAGAACTGATTGAATTTCTTGAAGTTTCTTAAAACTCAGAAGGCAAGAAGTTAGTTGTTTAGTAACAATTTTAAAGTTTCAAGTTAGCTACGTTGAAATGTGCAGGTGTTGGCCGGGCGCGGTGGCTCACGCCTGTAATCCCAGCACTTTGGGAGGCCCAGGCAGGCAGATCATCAGGTCAGGAGATCGAGACCATCCTGGCTAACACGGTGAAACCCCGTCTCTACTAAAAATACAAACAAAAATTAGCTGGGCGTGGTGGCGGATGCCTGTAGTCCCAGCCACTCGGGAGAGTGAGGCAGTAGAATGGTGTGAACCCAGGAGGTGGAGCTTGCAGTGAGCCGAGATCACGCCACTGCACTCCAGCCTGGGTGACAGAGCGAGACTCCATCTCAAAAAAAAATAAAGAAATGTGCAGGTGGTTTTTTGGACAGTGCAAGAGTGCTTTGGGTAGAAAAGTAAGCACATGTTTCTCTTTCCACTTTTCCTCAGCAGCCTTGATATGATGAACGCTATCACATATGCCACTATCATTCCTGCACATCTGCGTGGCAATAATAATTATTGATGGTAGATATAGCAAAATCCTTGATTTTTCTTCTTGGTGTCCTGGACCTTTGGCCTTGCCTGCTGTCTTCACAAATGTTCTTGACTCATGGCTGCACCCCTCATCAAAGTGCAGACAGACTCTGGACTCACCAGGCCCGCCACTCCAGGCTTTGGATAAAGACGTGGGGAGAAAAGTGGCATGGTGGTTTTTAAAAATAACATTTTTAATGTTTTTAAAAAAACATGAATAGGGAGTGGAGACTTTCAGAATCAAAAAAATAAAATGTCAGTGAAAGTAAAGGAAGGGCTAGTCCCCTCTTTGAAACAATATTCTGCAACTTAAAGAATAGCTTGTGAACAGGGTGTGCTAGGGAGAATTTAATCCAGAGAAGGCAGAAGCAAGACAGGAAATGTCTTTTCCCTCCCACAGATTGGAGCAGAGGGGCCGACGTGGCTGTGGATTGGTGGCAGGGGAGGCCCTGGCTTCGGCAACACTGTTCTAGTGTGCACTGACAAGATGTTCTTATTTAGACCGAGGCTTTCAAGTGGCCATTCTTCTCTAAAGTTATTTTTATCTATAGTGCCTCGCCTGTACATAATGCTATAGGTACACGTGCAATCAGTGCTTAAAATAGCACCTCAATTCTATCATGATAGCTAAAAATAATCCTGGGGTTCCTTTGGAGCTCACCTGGTGGCTGCCCTCGGCACACAGGCACGGATCCTTGTCAGGTCTGCCTTCCCACCAGATCTTCAAAAGACTTTCTCCATTCCCCTACCCACCCCTCCACCCCCATTGCTTCCTGGAACTCATTTCTTCTTATTGCTTTGTGACGCAAACTTCTCAAAAAACTTGCACAATCACAAACTCTGATTGGCATTCCTACCCGCCTTCTGCTCATCAGCAAACGTGATAATGAAGGTGTTGCTTTCTCTTTCTCCCCGTTTCCCTCCTTCACTTTACAGCTCTACTGGGACAGATGTTTATTGAATCTTCCCTTCCACCTGGGGAGAATTTATTAACAAGAAAACACAAAACAGACTTCACTTGGGACACCCAACAAATTACTGACTCCTCTCTTCGCCCAGTAAGTCGTGGGGACTAGCTGTGTTTTCCCGCGTCTTCAGCTGTAGAGGGTTAGCGGCAGCGTTCTGCCTGTCCTTCCAAGGTTTGCCACTCCCTCTTATTATCAGGTCTCTTTGAGATAGAACTGCTGATCCTTACATATTGCCAGATTCCCATCTGAGCACATAAATCCAAGCCTCAATGGGCTCCAAACAATCTTCAGATTTTCATTCTAGAAACTTCGAAGGATAGAAACTTGCTCCCTGAAAAAAATTATTTGTTCAACATCTGGCCCCGCTAATCTGCAGCCCCAGAGATGACCAGATCATTTCATGAAAAAACCCAATTTGGGGTTTTGATTCTCCTTCAAGTTTCAACTTCTTAGAAAGCCCCTGGACTTTCTGGCCAGCATCACCTGGGTCTTCAGTGTGGCCCCCAGCACAGCCACCCTGTGACTACCCAAAGGACACACAGTGAATACTGGAGAGAATTTCCTAATGGCCTCCTTACCGATCCCAGCTTACTTTCATTCCGTCTGCACTCTCTGTCCCGTGAAAACAGGTAAGTGGCATCTGTGACCATGATTCCAAGCTGCTTTTAACAGCAAAGTATCCAATTATAGACACCATTTTACCTTACAGGGACTCCATTATGTCTGCTCAGAGTGCAGCTCCACGCATCCCCCTCCTGGAACGCCACAATCCGCCACCTCCACGCTGCACGTAGTTCTGAAACTTCCTCATAATCGCATGCACTGGCACAAAGCCTCAGCAATTAGTCTCAAACAGCCCCATAAACCAGCACCTGGCTAGGTGTCATAGACCTAATGAAAGTCAAGTGCGTCAACGAGATGCTTATTATATGGTGCCTCTCCCTTCTTTGTTAATGTTGTTTGGACCTCATGGAAACCCGCGTGCATAGGAAAATACAGGCAGCTGTTCAGGTCCCCCCAGCTTAAACCAATGTTTCTGTCAAGCTATAGATGAAACAGTGAGCAAACGGCCTTCATTTCTGGAACCCTCCAGAAACATTCCCAGAATTCCAGAATGAATGTCGACTGCAATGCTGGGGGAGAAATAGACCCCTCAGGACAAAGGACCTCTAAGCACTGCCACCAACAATACAGGATTTTAATCTTGTTTTGACTTGGTGGAATATGTTGGGTCACAGTGCAGTGACCTTGGAGGGTTTGATGATTACAAATAAACAATAAAATTTAGAAAAAAAGAAGAGAAAGAAAAAAGAATGCTCTGGGGGTATGAGAACAGCAGAGGACGACAGCAGAAACAGTTTTGGAATGAGGAAGGTTTGGGCATTGTGAGCTCCCGCCATGGATAAGGAGCGCTTTCTGGTTTGTACTTAACGCCCAGGGCTCCCCATCCACTGAGTTCGCTGCCGGGTGTGTGTCAGGCCCTAAATCTCCTGCATCCCCGCAGCCCACCCTGTTAAGTCCAAGCGGAGAGACCAGGGCATGAGGAAAGAATCCGGGCCACGGTGGTTCGTACCTGTAATCCCAGGCAGGTGGATCACCTGAGGTCAGAAATTCAAGACCAGCCTGGCCAACAAGGCGAAAACCCCGTCTCTACTCAAAACACAAAATTAGCCGGGCGAGGTGGCGGCGCCTGTAGTCCCGGCTACTCGGGAGGCTGAGGCAGGAGAATGGCGGGAACCCGGGAGGCGGAGCTTGCAGTGAGCTGAGATCCGGCCACTGCACTCCAGCCTGGGCGACACAGCGAGACTCCATCTCAAAAAAAAAGAAGCTGAATGCCCACCATCACTTGGTTTTCCTTTTGTCAAGGTCATTGTCCAATTCTTTTTTTTTTTGTTTGAGGCGGAGTCTCGCTCTGTGGCCCAGGCTGGAGTGAGCGGCGCCATCTTGGTTCACTGCAAGCTCCGCCTCCCGGGTTCCCGCCATTCTCCTGCCTCAGCCTCCCGAGTAGCTGGGACTACAGGCGCCGCCATCACGCCTGGTTAATTTTTTCCTATTTTTCAGTAGAGATGGGGTTTCACCGTGTTAGCCAGGATGGTCTCCATCTCCTGCCCTCGTGATCCGCTCGCCTCGGCCTCCCAAACTGCTGGGATGACAGATGTGAGCCACGGCGCCCGGCCCCCAATTCCTGATGCAACACGGTGCAGTGGAGCTGAGGGCCCCACACAGATGCGGCAGCAGCAGTGCTGGGTTCCAGGCCTGTCACAGGTGAGTCACAGGTCACTCTCCGGTCTCCAGTCCTCTTAGCAGCAAAACAGTCCCAACTCCACAACTCCTGAGCCCTAACAGCATCCCTATCAGGGAATCTGCGTCTCAATCGCTTCCTTCCAATGGGCGTTTCCCTAGAAGCCGCCATCTCTCCTGTCACCTGCCACACCCCGCAAGGCCCCCCCTGGCCCAACCAAGACCTCTCCGTTAGCCTTCTGCCTGCACAAGTCCAGATGCTCCCCATCCCCTCATCACAAAACAGTTGGGAATTCCCGGCCTTTTGAATTTTAAAATCCACTATTTTAAGATGTTCTGCAATCAATGAATCCTCTAGAGGGAGGGATTTTTTCCTGGACTCCTGTGAAAGGCAGCCGCCTCCTCCCCTCATGTAACATTCTGCTCCCTTGTTTGTTCCATGTTACCTTTGCTTTGCCCAGTCACATGGCCAATGGCTGTGGAGGGAGACAGGACACTCAGCACCAGGGAGGCTGATGAGGAAGGAGTGGGGGGAGCAGGGCGCCACTGGCTCTAGCCCAGCCACACCAGAGCCCTGCTGCTTCCAGAAGCCTGAAGGTGGCCGCTTCCGCTGATTTCCCGATTTTCCGGTTTTTAGATGGTCCTGGACCTAAAGCTCCAGGAGGTTAGACCACAAGAAGGCAGACGGCCTGCACACCACCACCAGTCAGCAAGTGAGGCTTCACATGGATGCAAATATCCAAAACACGCTTGGGCTGAATCACACAGCAAGAGAGAAATCTTAGTGAGGATGAAATGTTGTCACCGTCAGCCCAAGGGCAGGAACGTAGCCAGTGGCTAAAAGACAGAAACATGAGCTTTGTCTGGGCTCTCCTGCCTGCAGTCCCTCCTTCTGCTCATCCTTCCCTTCCTCTCTCACCCTCTCTCTAACCCAGCTCCCTCTTCCCGTCAGGCCTATGCAAGAGCAGGTGCCCTGTGGTTCCCGATCTCCTCTGGAGCCAGTCACCTGTAGAGGATCAGGACTCTAGCTCCCGGAGCCTGCGGCAAGAGGCAGGTCAAGTCAGCGTCTGCTCCTCATCCTACCAGCAGGCCCCGAGGATGGAAGGGTGACGGAGGGGACCATTGTGAGCCTAAGGGGAAACCGAAAAGTCAGGAAAAGGTTTCCATGACAAGCCGTTTTCTAGGAACTCTAACAATGGGGAAATAATATCATCCAAACCTAGAAAAGAGAAGACAGGACTACAAGAAGAAAGGAACAATGATAAATGATACTACCCAAAGCTAGTATCATTCCGAGCTTAAAGAGCGAATGAAACAGAAAAGGCAGCAGCTGCTAGCTGAGGACGCGGCCTGATTTTAGGAGGTCATGCCCTTAATTGGACACAGGAGTTTGTTCATGGGTTACCCCCCTTCCTGCACCTTCCGTGGTGGCAAACATTTGGGTTTTACCACCACCAGAAGTTTCTCTATCCATCAAAAATCACAAGACAGTCCACAGCACCCTACAGGCTCCCCATCCTGCCCTGGGCCGGGATAGTCCTGAAGTTCTTATCATGAACAAGAACCAGAATGTTCCAGGACAGTTTGCAAACAGTATCACTAAAAAAGAGGCTAGTGCCACAGATGGTGGGTTATGGTTATATGACAATAAGGCAAGGGTATATCTGTGTATTGTGAATGTGTGTTATGTGTATATGTGTGCATACATGTGCATGTGTTGATATGAGTGTATGTGTATGCATGTGTGTGTGGTGTCCATGTATATGTGTACTGTTTGCACGTGTGTATGTGTGTGCAGCTGTGTGCACATGAGTTTTGTACATATGTGTGCATGTGTGTGTGGGCAGGTGTGGGTATATGTATACATCTGTGTTGTGTATGTGTAGGTGTGTGTGTGTGCATGTGTTGACGTGTCTATATGTGTAGAGTGCATGTGTGTATGTGTGTGGGGGTTGTATGTGCAGGTGTAGATGTCCATGTATTATGCATGCATTTATGTTCTGTATGTATGTGTATCTGTGTGTGCATGTGTGTATGTGGGTTTGCATAAGTATGTTCTGTGTGCATGTGTGTATGTGTATGTATGCATTGTGTTCTGTATGCCTGTTCTGTGTGCATGTGCGTGCATGTGTGTGTGTATGCATGTGTGTTCTGTGTGCAGTGTGGATGTGGATGTGCATCGATGTGTATTCTGTATGCATATGTGGATGTGTGCCTGTGTTCGCATGTTTGCTGTGTATGCGTATGTGTATGTGTGTGGGTGCAAATGTGTGTATGTATGAGTGGGAGGATTGTGTGTGTAGCTGTGTAGGTGTGCATTATGCATGTGTGCTCTGTATGCAGTGTGTATGTGTATGTTGGTGTGTGCATGTGTAGATGAGGGTGTGTATGTGTGCCGTGTGTATACATAGAGTAAATTTTCCTTTCTACACAGACACACACACACATTTACATGATCCAGTATGGTCCTTACCAAAGCCCACAGACACCTGCAAAGGACGCAGCACTTGCCAAGCCATACGGCTCAGAGACAAGTATTTATGGTAAAGTCATCTGTTCCAGACAGCCTGTGTCTTTAATAGAAATGCCAAAAGTGCTTTGCGCTGGGCAGCCTGGGGTGTGTCCTAGTCAGGAAATCTCATCAGATTGCTTCAAGATTTCCTCAGCCTTCACTCCAAAATACTAACTGCATCGCAACCATAGGAAAATCAAATCCACAAAGTAGATGGGTCTGTTTTGAATTTTTATGTAATTGGAAAAATGAAATAAATTCTTTAAAATTTGATTCTAATTTGCCCTCACCTTTTATGGATTTTGGAGCTAATCGACCAAGATAGCGCTTATTTCATTCTTCCCTTAAATCTGGGCTATATATATATATATCTCCATTATTTGTGAATAAAGATGATTGATAGATATTAGTATTTTCAGGGATTGCTGCTACTTAAATTTATGTACTTTTTATCAAATAGGAAGGAGAAGAAATAGAAACTATTTGGCTGTCTAAAACATACTGGAAAATGATCTGGAAATTTATGTAGTGATTAAAAAAATTACCATTTTTTGCTTTCATTTGTCTAAAACATGAGGGATTTTTTTTGGTCCATTTCGAGAGCTGTAAGAGCCAAAAATTAAGAAGAAGGAAAATGCTTCTCTGAAGGAAAACCCACTTAACATGACGGCAACTGCTAAGGATTCATATATATGAGCAAAAGAATGGGTCTTTAACACAGGAAAGAAAAGAATGAAGTAAGTCTTTAATCTTTGCTAAAACATAAAGTAAACCTGACTTTAAGACATCACTACCATGGTGGGATCTTCCGGCCATTTTTGAGCCACAAAGTGTGGTTATACACTCATGAATAATATTTGAGCACAAAAGCTGAATCAAATAAAATAAATGATATAGGTTCCAAATTTACTGAAGCAGAACTAAATCGCACTCATTGTTTCTTCGTTTTTAAAACGTGAGGCATGACGCTTGGTTTAAAGCCGGAGGCTGTGGTCGACATTCCCACAATTTAACGCCCCTTTCATCCAAAGCTGTGTCACGCTCTAGGTGGTCCACGATTTTCCTTGATCCAACTCTTTCTACAGCATGCTCCTAGCTCCTGGGACTTTTTTCAGCCTTTAGGACAAAACTAGAAATTTTAGCAAGAAAACCGAAGGCCATCGGTGTGCAAACCCAAGCCTGAAATTTCATGAGCACAGCGATACACAGCAACAGATTTTTTTGCCTCTTTCAGACAACTCATTTTCCATTTGCAACAAATAATTTATAGTTAGAACTTAATGCCTGCTAGACCATGGTCATTGAAAACATATGTCGATCCTGTTGAGGCTTCAGAAACAATCAGAAGTCATTTTATTTCCCATTTCAAAGACCAAAACAGTAGCTTACATTTTTTAATACATGACCAATTGTTTCAAAACATCTGGAGAGCTATACCTTTTGCATTTATAGACAGATTCTTCCTTTAAAGGCAAATAGGAAAATCTTATGAGGTCTCTTTCCTCCAAATCCAATACTCTCCACTTCACTGGAGAATTCTTGTGCCCTTGTTACTCACTGTTTCCGTATTATTTAGACTCAGAGATAAATGTTATTGCAAATAAAAATAATTCTGCCTTGGATTGCCTATGAAATATGAAGCTCTTCTTTTCTTCACCATGAAGCCTCATCAAAACAGATATGCACAAACACACATACACACACACACACACTCAGATGGCAAAGAGCATCAAGAAACTGGATGGCAGCCCCATGGGACCCTCTATCAAGCCACACCATTCGCCCATAAACAACCAGTAACACGCCGGAAACACTGGCTCTGTTGGAGAAAGTGCTTCCCAGAGAGGTGACAAGTCTGCAGGGCTTTAACTGCCATTCATGAGCAGATGTAAGGGGGTGTGTGTGTGTGTGTGTGTGTGTGTGTGTGTGTGTGTGTGTGATAAAGGAAATTCTCCCATATATTTGTAACTGTCCTCCCAAGTCTCAGCTTTGTACAGTGAAGTCTTTCTTTAGACAACAACAAAAAAAATGTGTACTGAGTCCACGCGAACTCTTAGTGACTTTATTCTTTCATATTACATTAAGGCTTTTCCAACTTTAAGTGCAAAAAGCAATCTATCATCAGTGTAGTGGAATCACAGTTGGGGTTTTAATGATAAGAGAAAATTACCTGGATTCCTGTTTTGAAAAGTTGGTTTCCCAATGTGCTTTGTACAGCCTTGATTCAGGAAGCCAGCACTACAGGCAGACTTTGTACACTTCTGCTAATGTCTCTCACTTTTTAATCCTACTCTCCAATTGAGTAATTTTAATTACTCCATTTTAATTTTACTCTCCAATTTAATCTTACTCTCCATCACCCACAGGTGTAATGTAATGTTCCTAGGTTTTCCTCTTTTGCAGACTAAACCACCACCACCAACACCCATCACCAGAAGAAGATTCTAAGCTTTTGTGTATATAAATGTATTCATTTTCAAAATACTTCGGTTAAGCCACTGCAATAATTACTGTTAAGATTTCAGCATTCATCTCCAAAAAATGGTGTTACTGATAGCTTCATAGGAAGATGCAACTGAGAAGACCAACAAGCAAAGACTCTTGCCCACATGTCCTGCCAGCTAGCACGATCCCTTGGATTAAGACTGGAAATGCCATCTTGAAAACTACATGCTGTTTGCAACATGACCTTTCTGAGTTGAGCTCTTTCCAGTACTGTGTTCAACCTCCTATGAGGCAACAAGCCTGCTTTGGTGAATCAACCTTCCACCTGTTATCACTTTGTTCATCATTTTTATTTACTAATGGCCAGCTAAAAACCAATTAGGAGAAAAGTTTAGAAACATCCCCAATTCCAGAATAAGACACCATCCTTTAAATAAACGTTATGAGAAGACATCCTAGCTCTCATTTTATGGCACCAAAACGACTGGCTCCTTTCTTCTCTTCTTTCTAATGCTTGAAGCTGCTGAGAATGACAGAGAACAGTGCTCTTTTTCCTCCTCATCGTTTTAACAGTGAATTCCCCTCCTGACAACATGCGCACCCAAACGCATTGCGAACAGTTACCAGGGCACCCGAGGTCTTCTCTACACTCACTTCATCTGACCCTCCAGGTTACCTCTGAGTAGCCCAAATGGTGGGTGCCCATGGAGGAAACTTTCTAGAATCTAGAGAGACATCCGTGTGACAAGGGCTAAGACAATTACGGAATGTTGGTAAAATTTATTCAGCTCCTTATTTCTACTCTAAGCCCCAATTCCTTCCTCAAATTCCCAATAAGATGTAAGCATAGTTGCCAGTGTTTCTCAACACTCAGGCAGCTAACTGCTGCCTGGAAGGGCCACTTTGGCAATAGGCGTCTCAATCGTAGTGTGTCCCAAACTGAACACACACACAATCCCTCGCTTCCTGTCACTGTCTCTACCTCAGAAACGTCCACACACGTATTTCAGGGCCCAGGCCTTGGAGTCACCCGTATCCATTCTCTTTTCCTCATGATCAGGACCAACCCACCCACAGTTTCTTGTCTTCACATCACATCCTAAATACGTCCTGAATTGGATCACTTCTCACCATCTCCACTTCTGCCACCCAACCCGGCCATCATTCTCTCTCCCCGGACAATCGCGGCAGCTTCCTTGCAGAGATCTCAGCCTTACCTTCTTCAGACCCTCCGATGGCTTCCCAGAGAAATAAGCCAGGATGCTCACGGTGGTCTGCCACCTCCTGCCACCTCCGAAATCACCTCCCACCAGCTCTACCTGCTTCCCAGGTATCACAGTCCTTGAAGCTTTTCAGAAGGACCAAGTCAGCTCCCACCTCGGGGTCCTCGGACTTGCCACATCCCTGCTTGGAATGTCCCCCTCAGAACCCAGCCCAGCTATCTGCCTCCCTTCCTAATCAAAAATGCCTGCCCCGACTACCCCACCCACAGAAGCACTGCACACCCCTTTTCCAATACTCCTTATCCCTCTACCCTTCTTAATCTCTCCCTCCAGTGAGAACTGCCCTCTGCCATATTGCGTATTTATGTCTTTATTCTCTCTCTCTCCATGCTAGAAGGTAAATCCACAATGGCAAGGACTTTGCGTGGCTCATGGGACAATGCCTGGTACTTGCCAGGTGCCTAGTGAGTATTTGTTGAGTGAATTCACTCATGATTGGTGCAGTCACAAGGAGTTAAGTTCAAGCAAAACTGTCTGAGTAAAGCAGTGGTGCTGACAAATCCACAATTTACTTCCATGCTGCTATCCTTCTTGCTGCCTGTCCACTCCACGGACTACCCAGCATGTGAATGAATAATGAGGATGGTAGCAGGTGCTGAAACTCTTCGCGTGCCATGAAGTCAAACTATCTAGCAATGAGCTCTTCTAGAAAGCCAGTTACCGAGCAAAAACTGGAAGGACTCTAGAGCTGCTGACTTCCTCTTGTAAGGGCCTTGCAGCGTCCCTACCACTCTGATTACTATTTTACAGATGAAGAAACCAAAGCTGCTACAGGTTAACCTCCTTGACCAAGGTCACAGAACAAAGCCAGGGCTTACTCTGGTGTCCAAGCTTTGGCCCATGCCCCATCTTTCAGGTGTGGTGTGCTGGCCGCCCAGGCTGTCAGCTCCCTGAGGCTTCCTTCCTTCTATTCTCAACAGCTTCTGCTAACCCCAGTCGACACTGGTCACCACACAGAGACTCAGGAGCAGCCACTGAGTGTGTAGACAGATTCAAGGCATTCTCCAGCGTAACTTGGAAGGAAGGAATGCTCTCTTAAACTGTCAACAACTTGGAATTGTTGTAAAGGCCCTGCTTACTGAAACAGCCAATCATGTGTCAATGTTTGCCCATGTACATTTAATGCCTGTCGACTCCAGTTTGAGACCAAAGAGAGTTGGATAGTTTTCAATAGTGTCCTAAACTTCCCCCCTCCTGTTTGTCCTGTAGAAATTCCATTGTGAAATAATGCGCAAACTGGAGGTGACCCAGCCCAGGAAGGGCTAAGAACATCCTCCTGATGGGAAAATTAAAACAAGGAACGATGATTTAGAGTTCCAAGTATGCAATCCACTCTCAGATCCTCTCCCTTGCCTGAGCTTACTTTCCAAGTCAGATCTGGATATAAACTGTATTCGGTGATTATAAACAATAATTAACACAGCCCGACGAAGAATGCATTTTGGGTTCCCCAGGAAGCTTCTTTCAATAACATCAGTAAGGAACATGAACTCGGGCTGGGAGGGGCAGGAGTGAAGGGCTGTGCCCAGGAGCAGTTTGTTTACCATAAAGGCCCAGTGCAAACACAACATCTGCTCCTCAGTCTCAGGTCCTCACATCTGATTTTACAGCTGCCCTGACTGAGAACCAAGGACTGAAACCAGTTTGTTTGATGTCAGAGCTTCAGTGCTGTGCATCTCTACGAGACTCAAAACCCCTGGCACTAATCCCCGAATAAAAGAATGATTTAGAATCCATCTGGATTCATCAAGTCCCACATAACTAGGTGAATTCACTCATCATTTTCTTCTGTTCCTATCAAAAATGTACTATTTTTTCATTCACTTTCTGGTCTCTCCAAAAGACTTCTAGAAGTTCCATGTGCACAGACTGGGCTAGGTAAACTCTTCTGATTCCAAGCCACCAAAAGTAGCCCCTATGGAATAATTCTTCCTCTTTCCCCAGTCCCAGAAAATGACAAATTGTCCTATAAATCTGTGCCGTTCTGATTCTGAGCCTAACAGAGCAAAATAAATAAGTAAACACACACTACACACACACATACACACACACACACAATGGCAGATACAGCTTCAGAAACTGACTCTTCACTGAGTAATCAGAAAAGTGTAATCGCGATCTCCAATAGGACTTTGAGTCAGGCTAGAGGAAATGGGTGACAGAGAGTTATCCACAGAATATGATCGGTTTTCTTACCAAGCTTTAAATGGATTATTTCACTGGGATGTGTTGATTAGTTACATATGTCCTCTGTTTTCCATGAGGATAGAAGAGGCAGGTTTTATTTCTTAATAGTACCATACATAAGCTCTATACAGGCTGTGAGCATTTAGCATATTTTACTTTATACAATAGCAATGATTATTTTTCTGAAATATTAAAATCTGAAAGTAGCTGCGATTGTACAGAATGTTTCAAGGATTTCATTGGCTCGACTGATCGTTTTCAGCTCACAAATATCAACTGCACCTCTTCACTTTTTCCCTTGCCCAGAAACACGTCTGCTCTTTTTATTCGTGATTTACAAGGCAAATTTGGCATGCAGTTCACTTACATATGCTGATCTAGGCTTATTGAAGGCAGGTGCACTCTTTAATATATGTGGGCATAGGGACCCCCTTCCATCCCATAAAAGAATACTGGGCATGTTCTCAGGTGGAATATCTGCTCTCTTTTATTCATAAACCTGAAAATCTGAAGCATTTGTATTGCTTTTGCATATTACTATGAACAAATTAGAATAGAAGAAATAATGTTCCAACCCTGCAATGGTACCATATTAAAAGTGTCTGAACCAAATGCTGTCCTCTATTCACTGACTGAAAGGGATCCCAGAACTAAGCCTACTTCCTGCTCAGTGCTTTTGTATTAACATTGCATAAACACAGTCATACTACACCATAGGGACAGGTAAATGCAATACCGTATTTCCATCAAAGCAAGACGTGCATATGGCCCTTCAGTTGTCCAGGAAAATGAAGCAGCTCCGACAGACGCATTGTTCTGTGTGTTAGACTGAGCTATGAACAAGTGGTTAATGTGAGAAGACCTCACTGAGTGACCTCAGCAGTGCCTGCGTCATCCTGATAATTGATTCTAGATGTCAGTAGATGTGGCTCACAGGTGTAAGATGAGCACAGCTGCAGGTGACGGTATCTGATATTCAGAGGTCAATGTAGTAAACACCTCCTAAGTAGGTCTTCTCTGTCCCTGGTAGAGCCCAATGAAAGGCGAGAAGACAAGGGCAGAGTTGAGTGCCCTTCTTTTGTGTTCCTCTAACAATTTGCCTAGACTTTTAACATAGACTAGTACATGGCAGGAAAGTTGTTTGTTCACTTGCTAATATCCCAGTTAAGCAAAAATGGGCTTACCCATCTCTGTATACAGAGTAGCCCATATAGTGCACATAGTAAGTACTAAAAAATGTGTCTTGAGTGAATGAATTGAAGAAAGAACACATGCTCAAATGAATCACTGTTAAATATAGAATGAAATGGTAAATCCTGAGAGGATTTTAAGAAACTAAAGAGAGCCAAAGCCTTCATCTTGTAAAGGAATGGGCCCGAGTCCACAGATGTTCAATGAGGCACCCAAAGAAGCACAGATCAGTCATGTGGAATAGAACCTTGATTATTTTTCTCACTTGTGTTTTATGTTGCTTGAAGTCAACACATTTATAACAGCAGAATTCATTAGTTAACACCTCTTTAATACTCTCCATCTGTATCATACCTGGACAGAGTCATGCAAAATGAGGGTCAGGATTGCAGCCTTGAAATCATGTGAGCAAGGCTGCAGCATGACTAGGGAGAGGAGGCAGGTGTGTGCGAGCTGTGGCTCTCAGGCAGCATTACACTGGCATACATGGGAGTCTATTTACAGAAACTGCAAGTCCCATTTCCAAGACTTTGTTCTTTGTCTTAACCTTTGATTTCTATTCCCCAAGAAGAATCTACCTGGATGTCCCAAATTCAACGTGAACAGAATTGAACCCATTACTCCTTCCAAAGCCACAACTCCATGGTGTTCCCCAGTGCGGGAGCCACCACCCTCCAATCCCTAAGGTGACCTGCAATTTACCTTTGCTTCCTCCCATTCTCCCCCTACATAGAATCATCCAACACTACTGAGAATTGAGACATCAGTTACTTTTATGGAAAGATGGCTAATAAATGTTGAGCACTCCACCTGGGTTATCTCATTTAACCCTAATGCCGACCCGACAGGTGGGTACTATTATCACCCTCATTTTATAGATGGGGAAACTGACTTGAAAATTGATCCACAATTAAACCTTAGTAAGCCAGGACTCAATCTCGAGTCTGTCTGTGTAGGAAGTTTAGTCCAGTGTTTAAAGTCCAGGAGAAGACAGAGCAGCACCACATCAACTAAACCGCAGATCAGGAGATGTTTCCCAAATTCCTTCTGAAAATGCCCTGGTTAGCATTGCACAAGTTCACATCATTCATGTATGCAGAAGTGTACTTACTCCTTCCATATTCTTCTCCTGACCAACGTCTTAGCAGCCTTTACGTCTATTCCATTCGCTTTATCTGTCACCCTGGCATTCCATTTTCCCCAATAGAGACAAAAGTCCTACCACATCTAGAGAAGTTGTTTAAATCCTTCTGCCAGCTTCTTCAGAAATCTTCATTTTACAACCACAACATGACCACCACAACTTTGGCAAAAGTGGCCCACAAACTACATCTCAAGGTAAAATGAACACCTCATAAAACAAACTGAGAGCTCCCTATCATGGGGCATGCAACCATGTACAGTACAGCACAGAAACTGACCTGGGTTTGGAGTCCTGGTATATCCAGCAATCTTTTTTTGCACAGGCACAACCTTGGGTGCCCCTTCACAGTGCTCCTGAGACAATGGCATTCTCACACTCCCCAGGCATGTGCCCTGAAGTGGCTCAGATCCAGACAGGTTGTGTCCCCTCCAGAACTACAATCCATCCTTTCAGGCATAATCACTTAACTGTAGGATCTAAAATTCAGCTTTGTTCATCAATAGGTGGTGAGTGTGGTAGCATCAGCATCCTTTTGTTAAGACGTATCACTTCACATCACTTCATTTTCATGAGAGAGAAAGATTGGATATTAAATTCCCTTGCAAAGGACTGAGCATCCCCTGGAACCAGCCCAGCACAGAGCTGTTGCTCAGACTTGCCTTTGTTTCCTTCACACAAGGGTTTTGATGGAAAAGAAAAAGACTGGCTGGAAAATCTAGCAGGCAACAGAACTACCTAGAATACCTCTTGGCAGATCCCTCACATGCTCAGCCTCTCATGAGTCACATGGGGTACAACATTCATAGGGTTTCAAGTCATGTAGCCTAACCAAGTTTAGTTAAAGAGATACCAACATGTGCACCAAAATAGGGAAAGTTATCATCAGAAACCTAAGATTTCCATAATTAGGATATGTTTCCAAGGCTGCCTATGCATCGGTGATAAGGCATTTTCAAATGAGGACTTTCCCTCAGTAGGTTTCCTTTAAGTTGATAAGACTTGGGAGTTGGTTCCTAAAATTCATTTGAATCCATGGCAATAAGCAATAGTCAGATTAAGTCAGCTTAATCATGGTGCACTGTAATTAACTGAGACATAGCTGGGGGCCTGGGATAGGGAAAACTGCTCAGAAAAATAAACAGAACATATTTATGAAGGGCTATCTAGAGAGCACACCTGAGAAATGAAATTCCCTTTTAGACCACATGATGATATTGGCCTTTATCCGATGGGCAGAGTTCATTTCAGACACCCTGGGAGCAGGAAAAAAAAGAAAGAAACAAGAGGGTGGTGGATAGAACCAGGTAGGTGGATGCTTTGATCTCTGATCTCCAGTCCTCTCTGGGTGTTTGGTCACTTCTTGCCTGGTACTGGTGTGGTACTCAATATACTTGCAAGGAGAAGGAGCAAAATGCGACAAGCAGAGGAGCAATAGTGGCTTCCTTTAAAACACAGAGCATTGTAAACAAATCGTGAGAATTTGTAAAGCAGTAAAGATTAAAGCTGCTCAAAGGATCTAGGTTACCAGAGCCAGTCCTAAGGATCCCCACACACTTGCACAACCGCAGCATCAGGAGCCACTCCCGCTCACACATGGTTGGCTGCACCTCCCAAGCTTGGAGGAGGAGGCACACGATGACAAGCACAGCCTCCCTGAAGTCACACCGGCCAATCACTGCAGCTCAGCTGCTGTCTTGAAAACCACAGGACGCTGCTGCAGCTCCTTCCAAAGAGAGAAGAATCTCCAGGAACCCCAGACTCTGGAGGAGAAGGGAGTTCAAATGCAGAGCATTTTGCCTTCCAGGAGCCAGAACCAGGAACGTGAATGAGGCTGGCAGCCCCATCCAGGATTTGCAGGTTCCAAACAGGAGGCAAATTCCCTAACTCAACAAGCTGGATTCCGTGTGGGCTGTTTTCTGATACCAATCTTCTGTGTATGAAGTTTGTATGACGCCAGTCATTACACATGTGTGATAATATGCTTTACCATTCACACACAAATAAAGGAAAGTGTTTTGGAGGCCATGACAAACAGTAGGGTCACTGTGGTGACTGCAAGGAAAAGAAACAAGATGCCTTGACCTGTGTCTAATGCCATGGCCACCAGAAGGAGCTCAGCTCTCAGCACTGGGGCAAACATCACAAATGTTCAGAACCAACACCAGACGTTCCAGGGCCCGGCCCCTGTGCAGATGCGACAGGCAGGCACAACATGAGCACGTGAACACAGGGATCGCTCTGTGCTGAACTGCAGTATTCACCAGAGCGCATCTGAAGCTAGGGCACAAACAGCAGGCACCTCCCAGTGGCAGGCCAGCATCAGAGGGCCTGAGCTGGATGCTGACCCTGGCACGGGGCTGCAGATGGCCACCTGACCTTGTCCACATGCTTTTCTAGGATGGAAGGAGCACTCGACTTCCTGGAACTTTTGCCCCTAATTGCATCATTTTTCATTTATATAAGAGATTATATGTCAAATTCCAAATTTATTTTTTTTCTCCCCATCAGTGTCCTGCTTCACCCCTTGTGAGCCAGGTGGGTTCAGGTGTAAAGAAGGGTCCATTCTGGAGTGTGACTGATAGCCATAGGGAGGGGAGGGTGCGGCCACCTGTGCAGGTAACAAGTGCATGGGGACTCAGACATTGTCATACGCACCAACTGCCATACCAGACAGCTCAGGAAGACACCCACTGCACTACTAGCAGCTCAAAGGGTAAGACACAATGCTAACACCCTGGGGTTAGCTTCTTGGAAACCTTATCCTCCCCACAAAAACGTTCATTATAAGAGATTCCAAGCACCTGAAACACTGTGATGAGGCCGTGTCTGTTGCCTTTGACAGCAGGAGGGGCTTGCAAGTGCACCTCACAGGAGCTCGCTGCTCTGCGTCAGTGCCGCCAGGGAGCTCCTTCAGGGTGGAGAGGTGAGAGCCAAGTCCATGATTACTAGACCTGAGGTGGTTTGCACAATTTTAAGAGCATCCCATTCTTTTCTATACATAGTAGTTTTTCTCTCTAAGCCCAGTGAGGATTCTGTGTGTCAGGAAATCTTTTTCATCCTAAGGAACAGCCTCATGAAGTGCACACACTCCCTGCACATGGTATGTTCTCTTTCTGGCCTGGGAAATGACTTCTCTGAGAATTTCATTTTAAAGGAACTTGCTGAGCTTTTAAGCGTTGGAGAGGCAATGAGGTCTAAGGGATAATAACAGTTGTCATTTATTGAGCACTTCATATTTGCCAGACAGTCGGCTACGTACTTAACATTTATTATCTCATTTGGTTCCCACATCAACACACAAGGCAGATAATATTATTATCCTCAGTTTTATGGATGATAAAATTGAGGCACAGAGAATGTCAGTAACTTGGTCAAGCTCACACAAGCAGTAAGGGGTGACGGTGAGGATTCAGACCCCAGCCTGTGTGAATTCAAAACATTAACCTGGGGTCACAGAACCTGAATTCCATCCTCCACTCTGCCCTGGGTCCTGTGTATCTTTAAGCAAACCACTTCCCTTTTTCTGTATCACATTGTTACTCAATTCCAACTAAGACCCACATTTGCTATCACTACAAGGTGCCTCTACTTGTCCAGTTAAAGCATTTGTGTGTGCAGAGAATGTTCATCACTGCTCCTCCAATTGAAATATTGGACCAACAAGCAAGGTTCCAATCTGTGCTCTCGTAGCATCACTACTGAATGCTATCACAAATCAGAGCTACCATTTTGATTTATTAATTAAGATCCCTGATTTTATTGAGGGCATTGAGACATGAATATGTTAAGAATTGTACCCAGTGCCGCTCAGCTTGTAAATGGTGGGCATGGAATGAAACCCAAGTCTGGGACTCAAAAGTTGACTTTGCTGGGCACAGTGGCTCATGTCTGTAATCCCAACACTTTGGGAGGACAAGGTGTGAGGATCCCTTGAGGCCAGGAGTTCGAGACCAGCTTGGGCAACATAGCAAGACCCCATCTCTACCAAACGTTAAAAAAAAAAAAAATTAGCTGAGCATAGTGGTGTAAGCTTGTAGTCCCAGCTACTCAGGAGGCTGAAGTGGGAGGATCACTTGCCCAGAAGTTCCAGCCTGCAGTGAGCTATGACTGTGCCATTGCACTCCAGCCTGGGCAACAGAGCGACACTCTGTCTCAAAAAATAATAGTAGGCCAGGCTCAGTGGTTTATGCCTGTAATCCCAGTGAGAGGTGAAGCCAGTGGGACCTTCTGGGTCAGGTGGGGACTTGGAGAACTTTTCTGTCTTACAAGAGGATTGTAAAACGCACCAATCAGCACTCTAGCTAGCAAGCAAATTGTTAAATGCACCAATCAACACTGTAAAAATGCACCAATCAGCACTCTGTAGCTAGCAAGAGGATTGTAAATTGCACCAATCAGTGCTCTGTAACATACACCAATCAGTGAGTGCTCTGTAAGATGCACTAATCAGTGCTCTGTAAAACACACCAATCAGTGCTCTGTAAAATACACCAATCAGCAGGATCCTAAAAGTAGCCAATCATAGAGAGGATTGGAAAAAGGGCATTCTGATAGGACAGAAACAGAACATGGGTGGGGACAAAAAAGGGAATAAAAGCTGGCCACCCCAGCAAGCAGTGGCAATCTGCTCCGGTCTTCTTCGCAGCTGTGGAATATTTGTCCTTTTGCTCTTCACAATAAACTTTGCTGCCACTCACTCGTTGGGTCTGTGCCATCTTTAAAAGCTGTAACACTCACCATGAAGGTCCACAGCTTCATTGATGAAGTGAGTGAGATCACCGGTGGGAACTAACTCCAGACACACCTGCACTTTAGGATACTGAGGCGGGAGGATCACCTGAGGTCAGAAGTTCGGGACTAGCCTAACATCGTGAACCCCGTCTCTACTAAAAAAAAATTAAAAAAATTAGTGAGGTGTAGGGGCGGGCACCTGTAACCCCAGATACTCGGGAGGCTGAGGCAGGAGAATCACTTGAACCTGAGAGGCAGAGGTTGCAGTGAGCTGAGATCGCACCATTGTACTCCAGCCTAGGTGACAGAGTGAGACTCACTCTCAAAAAAAAAAAAAAAAAAAAAAGTAAAGTTGACTGGAGCACTGTGTTGTGCTGCCATCTGTGAACTCAATGACCACTTTCTAGGAGGGTTAGGTCACATTTTTCATTGAATTATTATGCCACTATTTCAAAAAAAAAATTCAGAGGGGAAATATTTCTTCTATTTCTGGCCCATTTTCCTCTATCCCCAGAGTCTGGAGTTGGCAGAGCCAGCTCTCCTTCACCAGAGTCAAATCATGGTCATCAGACACGTCCCTTTCTCACTCACCCCAGGGTCAATGCAGCGCTGACCACGGAGCACGTGCTCGATGAATGATGAGTGAGGCAAAAAACAAATCAGTAGATAGGCAAGAATTCATCATCTAAGGGACTAGAAGAAATGGGATATCCTGAGTTTCAGAAGAGCCCAGCAAGGGTCAGGGGATACCACTGCAGAAGAATCATTGTGGAATCACCGCCTAGGAAAACCCAGCACCCTCGGAGGGGCTCTTGTCCAAGGGGCCTGTGCTCTTCCTCAGCAGGAGAAGGGCGTGGCCAACCCTCGCCCACTGTCTCTACAGCGGGGCGTCCACCTGGGCTCAACCTGCACCCTTCTCTGCAGCCCTGAAGGGAATCGACTGCCAGTTTAAGAAGTCATTGTCCAGTTCAGATTGCAGAACACGAAACCTAGCTGACGGGAAACAACCAAGGATGAGTTGCAACTTCTAGAGAAGAATCGTCTTAAATCCTGGCAGTGTGTTCAAGGGGGAGTTTGAGCAAGGAACGTTGCTAAAACAGTGCTAAAAACAGGAGCTCAATATCGGTAGGTGTCAGAAGAAAACGGAGACATTGTACTACATTAGTAGCAAAATTTCATGTCGCATAACAAAGTGAGCACAAATATAACGAACCAAGTAAGCCTGGACTTTGGAAGTGCGAGGAATCACTCATTTTAGATCAAAGCTGTTAAAGATAAACACACTATAGGGAAAGATTCGGTCACCGGAAGAGGGAGAGGCTGAAACTTTGTTTCTTCTATTTGTTTCTTCCAGCCGTCCTTCCTGGGGAGAATTCTTGTGTTTCATACCACAGTAATCAGTAAAACTCCTTCTTGGGAGGGAGGAGTGGGGGAGGCTGGCTGCATGAAAGTGGTCTCTGTTCTATTTCTTCTTCTCTTCTAGCTACCATTTGCTGAATACCTATCACATGCCAGGTGCAACACTAGTTGTCTGCATATCCTTCAATTTGACTTGGAAAACCAAGCAGTGAGTGCCTGAGAGGCGTGCCCAAAACCTTACAGCTAGCAACCAGGAAAGGGGGGGATCAAATCGAGTTTGGCTTATCCTACAGCCCACACTCAGAACTACGTTTGCAGACAACTTATCACCAATTACTTAAGTTTCTGTAAGGTATTGGTAAATGTTTAATAATGACATCAGATAATTTAAACTAGCAGTTCTCAAAGTGTGATTTGGTGGCCCTTCAAGTCCTTGAAACCCTGTCAGGGCATCTAGGCAGTCAGAACTCTCCTCGCATGCCTCTCCCACTCTTACTGTACAGTGGCATTTCCCAGAGGCCATGCGGCATGTGCTGCCACCCTCCTTCCAATGGTCATGACATGGGTGCTTGTAGATCTTCTTGTGGTTTACATTTTTCGCAACTTCAATTTCTAAAACGGTCCGTGTTGACAGATATAACTGACATAAACGAGACTCATTTGGATCAGTGATTTTTTTCCTCAGTAACATTTAAAAGCATAAAGAAATCCTGAGACCAGAAAATGTAAGAACTGTCCATTTAAATCAACTGGATCAGACCCTAATAGATTTGTGAGCAGTTTTTCAGTACCCACCTTTTATTGTTCACTGACCACACTAAAACGTGGAGATCCTATCTAATCTGAAGTAGCTTTGGTACGATTTATAAAATGGGCAAGTCTTGCAGTTTTCCTAAGGAGGTTTATATTGCATACTTGAAATCTGGAGGTTTTTCAGGAATGTATCATAAAACCACCTTCCATAAACTGTCTCTCAGGAAACAGTAATGATAACACGGCCAGTCAACTCTCATTTCTGAGCAGGTTACTGCAAACTTACAAACTTTCTGGAGTCATCGTTTTTATTCTTCTTAAGGGAGGCAGAAAAGGCCTCCAATACTTTTGAAGTCTTATCAGCTGAGTTTTCAGAGGTATTTACTTTCTTCAATTTTCCCATCACTAATAATTTGCTACAATTTTCACCAATTACGACTTTGTACTGCTAATGTTATAACACAGGCCCAGGCAGAGAGTGGTGTTTGATGGGAATAGAGCTTTATCTAGGAGTGTTTTAGCTGCTTGTCTTAGCTCATGCTAAAATTCTACTTCAATAAGTTATCTAGTTAACAAAATAAATAGAAAAGGAAAAACTTGCTCTTTAATTCATAATCAGGAGACACGTAGATCCAAACGAATATGAAACAAGCAAAATTAAGAGTTATCTTGAATTCAACAATATTAAAATTATAAAAATAACATTGTGTATATTACACAACTGAGGAAGATGGACCTGGACAATATTGACTTTTAAAATAAATTAACACGCTTGGAAGAACACACGTAAATCTCTGTTGTCAGCGGCATGTGTCAAAGCCTGGAGAATTCCAGAAACACTTGGAAAAGTACAAAATGAACATTTTAAAAAAATTCTCCTAAACTGCAAGTTTCTCCAAGCAGAGACTTTTCAACAGAGGAGGCTCTAACTTTGATAAATCCAAACTAGAACACAGAGTACTTACAAATAAAATACACAAAAGACATTGTATCAACTAGGAAATATTTTAATAATCACTATGACATCATAGCAAAGTTTAATTATTTTCTCTGTATTTTCTCTGGAGAGATTTGCCCTCAACTCCTTCTTACCCCTGGTTTCGGTTCTACAACAGAACCTAAGAACTGTTTCAGCCCATCACGACGTCACCCTGAAAAATGAGTGAGCAGTCACTGAGACTTCCCAAGTTTGAAAATTCCACAAGACTGAGAGCAAATGTTTTGTTGGAACTGAAGTCAAGATGAAGTCAGTTGACTCTGAAACCTCAGGTGAAGTGACTCAAGGCCCACACCCCGGTTCTGAGGCAGGGACACATTTTGCTTGCGGCAGCGTCCAGCTTTGGATGAGGCTGCAACCGGGTGAATCCTGGCCCTGCTATCACGCGGGCAGCCGCTGCATCCTCCGGAGGCTGTGGATGGGAGTCACCACGCTGGGAGGTCTGGAGTAAGATCTGTGCTACCTGCCTTGCCCAATCCCGTACCAGTGCCTGTGTTTCAAAATCTCAAAATAAAAGTGATTATTCTTGTGACACATTTAGGTGTACTAAACGAATACAAAAAACCCTTCGATTATTGCTGCACACACCATTACAAGATGAAATAGGAAGGAAAAACAAGCTTTAAAAATACATTTCAGGCACTGAATATTTGTTCTGAATTGAATAGAACTTTTATAAAACGGGCCTCTGTGCATTTTCTAAAGCTACAATCTTACTCATCTATGGAGGAGGTAAGAACACTGGGCGTGAATGTATACTGACTTTATAAAAATTTATTTTCGGATTCCTTCAACAACGAGAGGATAGGAAAAACCTGGACGCAGACAGCGGGTAGACTGCTCCTGTGTTGTAATAGTGGTCTTCAGGATCATTTTACCAGTTTCGCTAGTGCGGACTGGCTTTACTTTAGTCCATCAACGTATTTTTGTCATTCTACTACATGCAAGACACTGAGGAAATCAGGAATTGCACAGGGCCTCGTTCAGAGAGTAGAAGAGACAAGATAAATGCTGAAACTCCAAATTCGAAGAGCAGTACGAGGAGTATCCATTGCTAGGAGAAACATCTGCAACACACACACATGCCTTTCTGGAGTCTCCATGGGGAGGAACTTGCATTAGACTAATACTCCTTTCCCTGCTTTTCTCCACCCCTCTTCCTGCCCTGGGGAGAAGGAGTGACACCTGTCCCACAGGAGTAAGCACCTGGCCTGTTCTTGCCTTCTCCCGCCTGGACTTACCTCTTGCACAGAGCTCATGCCCTGCCTGGTCCCCAAGCTGGAACACGGCTCTGCTCTGGTTTTGGCTACATTGGGAAGGAGCGGGATATTGGTAATTTGGGGTGAAATACTAACAAACCTCCTTATCCACAGAGCTATATTACATCTTCTACTCTGACACTTTTTGGTTTTTGTTTTCCTTTTTCTCTCACTTCATCCAAACTCAGGCGAGGAAGAGATATATATTTATTGACTCCCTGAATTTTCAATATCTGGTGCACAGACTGGAAACCTTAAGACATAGACGGGACTGGCACTTGGAGAATGAAATAACAGGCAAAGGAGGGAGACAGCAACCACGAAGGCAGGCAGCTCTCTGGCTTAAGCCACGGTGACTGCTGGTCATGTGGGATTCCGGCTTCTGCAGGTCTTTGTAGCTCCTGGTATTTCATAACAGGCTGGAGTTCAGCAGACGCTGGCCATTTGGGGCATTAACAAGCAGGAGGACAAGTCGGAGTCTTAGAAAGCAGGCTGGCTGCTTGGGAGCGGTGGCACAGGCCTTAGCAAGACAGGTCAGCTGAAGTCAGGGTATGGTTTGCTGCCTGTGCTGTTTCTCAACCACACGGAAAGGGTGGGAGGCTGGGCCACGGACTTTACACTGCACACATTTGAGCCCTCGTGTGCTACAGAGCTCTAGGTGATGTTTCGCTCTAACTTACTTTCGACAAATGTGCTTCCCAAATCCCATTACCTGAATTCAGGACTTAACAAGGACTCTAAGCAGCTATTATTGTGCTGCTCAACAAGTGAATATTAAGTCACCTCCATGAACCATGAGGTCTCAGTTGCACAGCTTTGATGAGTTCTATTATATTCTGACTTCAAGCTTCAGAGATATGAACTGTGACTTCATAGGATTAGTATATTTTATTAATAACGACAAAAAGGATTGCTTTGTTCACTAGTATATTCCAAGTGTGTAGAAAAGTGTCTTATCTTCAGTAGGTACTCTCATTTAATAAATGCCTCATCAGGGCATTTATTTAAAAAAATAAAATAAAAAGGCCACAATCTTGAGTTAAACAAACAACTCATTAAAATGACTGCAAGCCCAAAAAGCTAAGAATGCAATTTTTTTTTTTTTTTAAGATGGAGTTTCGCTCTTGTTGCTCAGGGTGGAGTACAATGGCGCGATCTCGGGTCACTACAACCTCCTCCTCCCGGGTTCAAGTGATTCTTCTGCCTCGGCCTCCTAAGTACCTGGGATTACAGGCATGCGCCACTACACCCGGTTATTTTTGTATTATTATTACTATTATTATTTTAATTAGAGACAGGGTTTCTCCATGCTGGTCAAGCTGGTCTCGAACTCCCGACCTCAGGTGATCCGCCCACCTTGGCCTCTCAAAGTGCTGGGATTATAGGCGTGAGCCACCGCGCCCGGCCAAGAATGCATTTTAAAGGTCTGTGCCTAGAACACTCTGTGTCTAGGAATTCAATCTGCTTGGACAATCAAAGAGAAACCAGATTGGCTTGAAAAGCAGACTTCAATCTTATTATCAGATTGGGAGTGTTTCTTTTTATAATGAAATCAAAATAAAGGAAGACAAGAGAGGTGCCTTTAAAAGAGATGAGAGATTTTAGAAGCTGATTAGAGTCTAAAGAAATATGAAGTGGAAATTACATCTTAATGGCAGATCACAAACGGAAAAAAAGACATACTTGGGGTTCACGGTTTGAAAAGATGATACTGGAGGAGAGGGCAGGATTTTAGCTGTTACAGTTCAAAAGGATAAATGGCGCCCAAAAACATTCAATGAACAAGATGAGACAAGCTCTCAGTAAGCATCCTGGCATGGTTTCCCCAGTAGAGCCAGGGCCGGAAACTCCTGCGATTGCCATCTGAAAACCATAGATGAGCCAGGAGTCTCTGCAGGAGGCTCTGCCACCTGAAAACAGTGACCAGATAACCTGTAACCTGAAAATTATTCCACTATAAGTACCTACAGATGGTAAGTTTCAAAGTAACCAAAAAATCCGTTCTATGACAGCTGAGCTTGCAAGAGAGAGAGAGAAAACTCAAAAGAACAAACCTAAGAGACCAATGAAATTGCATGTGCTGATTCATGTGTGCCTGAGAGGTTGCCAGAAGGGGATGTCGGGTCGGTGACCCCTCGGTGGGGGTTTTCATACTCACACGTAGCAACAGGCAATAAGGCCGTGGTCCTGTTCTCGGTGGGGAGTCCAAACCAAAGTGGCTGCAGCCAGCCAGATCCCTGGAGGGACAGCAGCTTCAGGATTCTCTCACTGAGACTGGAGTTCTCACCTGCCTAGGCCGGGGCTCTAGGAGGAAAAATAAAGCAAAACCCAAGATGATAAAACCCCAGACTACTAAGAACTTGTGCTTGGAGTTGGAATGAATCTACCAACATGGGCTAGGAGTCCCACAAGCTGATAAATAGCACACAGATTAGTCCCAGCCAGCCCGGGACGCCACACAAAAGCAGCCACAGAACAATGTTGCAGGGATGAACCTTCAACCTCACTCCCCACAGGATTCCAAAGGCCAAAGCTCTGCTAATGATGAGTTCACAAGCCCAAACTATGAAACCCAAGAAGAAATAATCCAACAAATAGCAACAGACAGCACAATCAGCAAATCGAAGCATAGACTCTCAAGAGCTACAGAGAATACGACAATTTCTATTGATAATAAAATGGGCAATAAAAATGGATCATACAGGCATTTTAAATAGATTCAAAACATAGAAGAATGTCTTACAACCATTACAAAGGAATGGGCTATGCTTACAGAAACGAACTAGGCCTTCCAGAAGCACTTTGGGAGGCCAAGGTGGAAGGATGGCTTGAAGCCGGGAGTTCAAGGCTGCAGTGAGCTATGATCACATGACTGCATTCCAGCCTGGGCGACAGAGTCAGACCCTGTTCCTAAAAAAATAAAAATAATAAATAAATAATATATATGTATTTAATATGTAAATATAAATAATATATATTTAATATTTATTTGTTATATATAAATACATAATCTGCAATTATATATACATATATATAATTCAATAGGTCCAACTACAGATTATGCACAGGTTAATTAAAAAATTATTAAATTGGAAGATCTGAGGAAATTACCGATGTGATTTATATACATAGATATAAAAGATGGATAAAGTGAAAGGATTAATCAACAGAGAGAATAAAATGGATACATCCAATTTCCATTAGAAGCTTCAAACCCTTTCATATCAAATCATTTCCCCCGTTTTATGATTGCCTGGCATGTCAATTTCACTTTGCTTTTATTCCCCAAATTAGTCATAATGATTAACAGTCTTCTAGTGAACACTCATTTAGATTTATTCACTTTTGCCAGTTTTTTGTTCAAAGTAACTTTTTATATTTCCCTCCTTTTCTCTGGATTCACTATCCTTCATTCCAAAGTACTTCTTGTATCTGTTCTTTGAGCAAAAATCTTAAGTCCCAGGAAGAACCTGAAATGGATTAAAGTCCTAAATGTGAAAAGCAAACTTATAAAAATGCATAGCAGATACTCTTTATGTTACTGCGGCATGGAAGAATATATTTAACAAAACACACAAAAAAGGAAAAGATGTATACATTTGATAGCATTAAGATTAAAACTTCAATATGGCACAAGATACTATCATCAAAGTGAAAAGCCAGTCCACAATAAAGAAGAGGTATTTACAACCCAACCATGTAACCAACAAAATATTTTTATCCAGAATCGGTAAAAAAGTGACTAATCAATATGAAGATGCTCAACGATAAGCAAATGACATAAATAATTTGTCCTCAGGCCAGCCCCGGACATCACACAAAAGCGGTCACAGAACAACTGCTTTTCAGACAGGGGAATCCCAAATGCCCAACAAACATTTTTTTATTTAATTTTTTAAATTATTTAAATTTTTTAATTATTTAATTTTTTAAAATTATTGTCAAGCTCTCTCTAGTAATAAAGGAAATGTGCATTAAAATAAGAATAATCTCGCATGCATCTGATTGATAAATATTAGGAAGTCTGATAACATGTAGTGTGGAAGAAAACAGGAATTATTTGTCACTCAGAGTATAAATTGTTTCATTTCTTAGAGAGCAGTTCAGCCAGGTTAAAGATAGCCATATATCCAGGCACGGTGGCTCACGCCTGTAATCCCAGCACTTTGGGAGGCCCAGACGGGTGGATCATGAGGTCAGGAGATCGAGACCATCCTGGCTAACATGGTGAAACCCCGACTCTACTAAAAATACAAAAAAAAAAAAAAAAAATAGCCAGGCCTAGTGGTGGGTGCCTGTAGTCCCAGCTACTCAGGAAGCTGAGACAGGAGAATGGCGTGAACCTGGGAGGCGGAGCTTGCAGTGAGCCGAGATCGCGCCACTCACTCCAGCCTGGGCGACTGAGTGAGACTCCATCTCAAAAAAAAAAAAAAAAATTTAAAACAGCCATATATTGCAAGATGCAATTTCACTTTAGTTATGTACCCTAAATGCCCTCACACATGCATCTTATCAGAAAGGCACAAGAATGTCTGCTGCAGTGCTATTAGTAATACTGAAACAATCTAACTGTCGCTCAGAATGGAAATGGTTAAATAAAATGCTATTTAAGCTGGGCAGTGACTCATGCTTGTAATCTCAAATCTTTGAGAGGCCAGGAGTTTGAGACCAGCCTGGGCAATATAGTAAGACCCTATCTCTATTAAAAAAATAAAAAAATTATTAGCCAGGCCTGGTGGTGCCTGCCTGTAGTCAGTCCCAGCTACTCAGGAGGCTGAGGGTGGAAGATTGCTTGAGCCCAGGAGTTCGAGGTTATAGTGAGTTATGATTGCACCACGGCACTCCAGCTTGGGTGACAGAGTGAGACCCTGTCTCTAAAAAATAACAATATATTTTTTAAAGTTATTTATTTGTCACCACAGCCAATGCTCTCTTGAAAGTACTACCTCCTGGCTGGAGGCCAACAAACTCAAACCATTACAGCAACTCATAAAAGAGCAGCCCCACTCCAAGAGAGGAGAAAACAGCTAATTCCACCGCCTATAACATCCTAACCAGAAGTTCTGAGTCTGTCCACATTACAACTTCACTGCTAGCACAATCAGCATTCAAGAAAACCAATGCACTCAACAAAACGACAACCAAGGACTATCACAGAGTTCACCTCACTCCCCTGCTACCTCCGCTAGAGCAGGTGCTGGTATCCATGGCTGAGAGACCTGAAGACAGATCACATCACAGGACTCTCTGCAGAGACTCCCCAGTAACAGCCCAGAGCCCGTTAGCTCCGATGGGTGGCTAGGCCCAGCGGGGCAATAACAATCACTGCAGTCCAGGTCTTAGGAAGCCCCATCCCTAGGGGAAGGAGGAGACCATCACATGGGAGAAAATATCTTAACAGCAGCCCTCGAGTCTCAGAGTCCCAGATCCTTCGTCTGACATAGTCTATCCAGATAAGAAACTAGAAAAACAATTGTGGTCATATGACAAACTAAGGTTAACACTCCCCAAAAGACCACACTAGCTTACCAGCAATAGATACAGAACAGAATCTCTGATTTGCCAGTAAAAGAATTCAGAAGGTCAATTATTAAGCTACTCAAGGAGGCACTAGAGAAAGGTAAACTCCAAAGAAATAAAAAACATGACACGGGATATGAAAGGAAAATTCTTCAGTGAAACAGATAGCATAAATAGCAAACAACCACAACTTCTGGAAATCAAGGACACACTTAGAGAAATGCAAAATGTGCTGGAAAATCTCAGCAATAGAATCAAACAAGCAGAAGAAAGAACTTCAGAGCTTGAAGACAGGGGTTTTGAATTAATCCAATCTGTCGAACACATAGAAAAAGAGAATTTTGAAAAATGAACAAAGCCTCCAAGAAGTCTGGGACTATGTTAAGTGTCCAAACCTAAAAACAGTTTGTGTTCCTGAGGAAGAAGAGAAATCTAAAAGTCTGGAAAACATATTTGAGGGAATAATCGAAGAAAACTTCCCCAGCCTTGCTAGAGATCCAAATGCAAGAAGCTCAAATAACACATGGGAATTATTGCACCAAGGTCATTGCCTAGGCACATAGTCATCAGGTTATCTAAACTCGAGATGAAGGAAAGAATCTTAAGAGCTGTAGGGCAAAAGCATCAGGTAACCTATAATGAAAAACCTATCAGAGTAACAGCAGATTTCTCAGCAGAAACCCTACAATCTAGAAAGGATTGGGGTCCTATTTTTAGTCTCCTTAAACAAAGCAATTATCAGCTAAGAATTCTGTACCCAGTGAAACTAAACTTCATAAATGAAAGTAAGATACAGTCTTTTCCAGACAAACAGATGCTGAGAGAATTCGCCACTCAAGCCGGCACTACAAGAACTGCTAAAAGGAGCTCTAAATCTTGAAACAAATCCTCAAAATACACCAAAATAGAACCTCCTTAAAGCATAAATCTCACAGGATCTATGTAACAGTAACACAACGAAAAAAAAAAAAAAAAGACAAGGTATTCAGGCAACATATAGCACAATGAATAGAATAGTACCTCATATCTCAATACTAACATTGTAATGAATGTAAATGGCCTAAATGCTCCACCTAAAAGATACAGAATGGCAGACTGGATAAGAATTCATCAACCAAGTTATCTTCTGTCTTCAAGAGACTCACCTAACACATAAGGACTCACATAAACTTAAGATAAAGTGGAGGAAAAAGCTATTCTATATAAATGGACACCAAAAGCAAGCAGGAGTAGCTATTCTTACATCAGACAAAACAAACTTTAAAGCAACAGCAGTTGAAAAAGACAAAGAAGGACATGATATAATGATAAAAGGACTCGTCCAACAGGAAAATATCACAATTCTAAATATATATGCACCTAACTCTGGAGCTCCCAAATTTATAAAACAACTACTACTAGACCTAAGAAATGAGATAGACAGCAACACAAAAATAGTGGAGGACTTTAATACTCCACTGACAGCCCTAGACAGGTCATCAAGACAGAAAGTCAACAAAGAAACAATGGACTTAAACTATACCCTAGAACAAATGGACCTAACAGATACTTACAGAACATTCTATCCAACAACTGCAGAATATAATTCTATTCATCAGCGCATGGAACATTCTCCAAGACAGACCATATGATAGGCCACAAAACAAGTCTTGGTAAATTTAAGAAAATCAAAATTATATCAAGTACTCTCTCAGACCACAGTGCAATAAAATTGGAAATTGACTCCAAAAGGAACCCTCAAAACCATGCAAAGATATGGAAATTAAATAACCTGTTCCTGAATGATCATTGGGTCAACAATGAAACCAAGACAGAAATTTAAAAATTCTTTGAACTGAGTAATAATAGTGACACAACCTATCAAAACTTCTGGGATACAGCAAAAGCAGTGCTAAGAGGAAAGCTCATTGCATCATAAGCCTACATCAAGAAGTCTGAAATAACACAAATAGACAATCTAAGGTCACACCTCAAGGAACTAAAGAAGCAAAAACAAAAAAAAAAACCCAACCCCAGCAGAAGAAAAGATGTAACAAACATCAGAGCAGAACTACAAGAAATTGAAACCAAAAAAAAAAACAAAAGATAAATGAACCAAAAAAGTTGGTTCTTTGAAAAGATAAACAAAATTGATAGACCATTAGCAAGATTAACCAAGAAAAGGAGAGAAGATCCAAATAGGTTCAACTGGAAATGAAACGGGAGATATTATCATCGATACCACAGAAATATGAAAGATCATTTAAGGCTACTATGAACACGCTTATGTGCATGAACTAGAAAACCTAGAGGAGATTTATCTAGGTTAGATAAATTTATCCAAAATTCCTGGAAATACACAATCCTCCTAGGTTAAACAACAAAGAAATAGAAACTCTTAACAGACCAGTAACAAGCAACAAGACCGAAATACTAATTTTAAAATTGCCAACAACAAAACAAGTTCAGGACCAGATAAATTCACAACTGAATTCTATCAGACATTCAAAGAATTGGTACCAACCCTATTGAAACTATTCCAAAAAATAAAGAAAGAGGGAATCCTCCCTAAATCACTCTATGAAGCCAGTATCACTCTAATACCCAAACCAGGAAAGGACACAGCAAAAAAAGAAAACTACAGCCCAATATCCCTGATGAATCCCAATATCGATGCAAAAATCCTCCACAAAATACTAGCTAACCAAATCCAACAGCATATCAAAAAGATAATCCACCATGATCAAATGGGTTTCACACCAGGGATGCAGGGATGATTTAATATATGCAAGTCAATAAATGTGATACACCACATATACAGAATTAAAAACAAAAATCGCATGATCTCAATAGATGCAGAAAAAGTATTTGACAGAATCCAGCATCCCTTTACGATTAAAACCTTAAGTAAAACAGCATACAAGGGACATAACTAAGACAATAAAAGCCATGTATGACAAACCCATAGCCAACATTATACTGAATGGGGAAAAGTTGAAAGCATTCCCCGAGAACTGGAACAAGACAAGGATGCCCACTTTCACGACTTCTATTCAACATAGTACTGGAAGTCCTAGCCAGAGCAATCAGACAAGAGGAAGAAATAAAGGGCATCCAAATCGGTAAAGAGGAAGTCAAACTGTCGCTGTTTGCCAATGATATGATTGTATGCCTAGAAAACCCTAAAGACTCATCCAAAAAGTTCCCAAATCTGATAAATGGGTTCAGTACAGTTTCAGGACACAAAATGTACCCAAATCAGTAGCACTGCTATACACCAACAGCCACCAAGCTGAGAATCAAATCAAGAACTCAACTTCTTTTACAATAGCTGCAAAAAAAAAAAAAAAAAAAAAAAAAAAAATTAGGAATATACCTAACCAAGAAGGTGAAAGACCTCTACAAGGAAAACTACAAAAGCGCTGCTGAAAGAAATCATAGACTACACAAATGGGAACACATCCCATGCTCATGGATGGGTAGAATCAATATTGTGAAAATGACCATACTGCCAAAAGCAATCAACAAATTCAAGGCAATTCGCATCAAAATACTGTCATCATTCTTCTCAGAACTAGGAAAAATAATCCTAAAGTTCATATGGAACCAAAAAAGAGCCCACACAGCCAAAGCAAGACTAAGCAAAAATAACAAATCTGGAGGCATCACATTACCTGACTTCAAACTACACTATAAGGCTATGGTCACCAAAACAGCATGGTACTGGCATAAAAATAGGCACAGAGACCAATGGAACAGAATAGAGAACCCAGAAATAAAACCAAATACTTGCAGCCAACTGATCTTTTGAAAAAGCAAACCAAAATATAAAGTGCGGAAAGGACACCCTAATTAACAAATGGTGCTGGGATAACTGGCAAGCCACATGTAGAAGAATGAAACTGGATCCTCATCTCTCACCTAACACAAAAATCAACTCAAGATGGATCAAAGACTTAAATCTAAGACCTGAAACCATAAAAATTCTAAAAGATAAAATTGGAAACACCCCTCTAGACATTGGCTTAGGCAAAGACTTCATGACCAAGAACCCAAAAGCAAATGCAATAAAAACAGAGATAAGTAGATGGGACTTATACTACAAAGCTTCTGCACAGCAAAACAAATAATTAGCAAACAGACAACCTACAGACTGGGAGAAAATCTTCACAAACTATGCTTCCGACAAAGGACTAATATCCAAAATCTATAAGGAACTCAAACAAATCAGCAAGAAAGAAACAAATAATCCCGTCAAAAAGTGAGCTAAAGACATGAATAGACAATTCTCAAGAGAAAGTATACAAATGGCCAACAAACATGAAAAAATGCTCAACATCGCTGATTATCGGGGAAATGCAAATCAAAACCACAATGCAAAACCCTCTTACTCCTGCAAAATGGCCATAACTAAACAAATAAAAAAATAATAGATCTTGGCATGGATGTGGTGAAAAAAGAACAAAACTGCTGGTATAAACTAGTACAATCACTTATGGAAAACAGTATGGAGCTCTTAAAAGAACTAAAAGTAGATCTACCACTTAATCCAGCAATCCCACTACTGGGTATCTATTCAGAGGAAAAGAAGTCATTGTATGAAAAAGATACTTGCACACACATGTTTATAGCAGCACAATTCACAATTGCAAAAATACAGAACCAGCCCAAATGTCCATCAATCGAGGGATAAATTGTGATACACACACACACACACACACACACACACACACATATACACACACCATGGAATACTACTCAGCCAAAGAAAGGAATAAAATAATGGCATCACAGCAACGCAGATGGAGTTGGAGACCATTATTCTAAGTGAAGTAATTCAAGAATGGAAAACCAAGTATCATATATTTTCACTTGTAAGTGAGAACTATGCTATGCAGATGCAAAGGCAAAAGAATGTTACCATGGACTTTGGGGACTCAGGGAGTGGGGATGAAGGATAAAAGGCTACACATTGGGAACAGTGGACACTGCTGGGGTGATGGGTGCACCAAAATCTCAGAAATCACCATGAAAGAACTTTATGCATGCAACCAAACGCTACCTGCTCCCAAAAAACCTACTGAAATTTTCTAAAATAACCTTTAAAAAATGTTACTTATTTGTATGATGAAATATTATATAGCAGTTTAAATAAGTGAATTAGATTTACATAGATATATCCCAAAAATACACTAAGCGAAAAAATAAGTTGCAGAATAATATGGTATCATTTATGTACATTTTTAAACATACAAATAGTACATACTGCTTGTGGATATATCTTTATGTGGAGAAAACACACACAAAAATGCATCAGCGGGATGCACTCCCACCTCAGGATGGCGATTTCCTCTGTAAAAGGTTGAAGAAAGGAGGAAGAGAAGGAAGGAAGCTTTAAATATACTTTAAAGCTTATTTTTAATGAGATTGTTCAAAATAATTGTTTAGGCTGGGCATGGTGGCTCATGCCTGTAATCCGAGCACTTTGGAAGGCCAAGGCTGGTGGATCACCTGAGGTCAGGAATTCAAGACCAGCCTGGCCAACATGGTGAAACCCCGTCTCTACTAAAAAATACAAAAAAATTACCCAGGAGTGGTGGCAGGCACCTGTAATCCCAGCTACTCAGGAGACTGAGGCAGGAGAATTTTAAACTGAACCTGACAGGCAGAGGTTGCAGTGAGCAAACATCGTGCCATTGCACTCCAGCCTAGGCAACAAGAGTGAAACTCTGTCTCAAAAGACACAATAACAATAATAATAATTTTGGCCGGGCACGGTGGCTCAAGCCTGTAATCCCAGCACTTTGGGAGGCCGAGACGGGCGGATCACGAGGTCAGGAGATCGAGACCATCCTGGCTAACACTGTGAAACCCCGTCTCTACTAAAAATACAAAAAACTAGCCGGGCGAGGTGGCGGGCGCCTGTAGTCCCAGCTACTCAGGAGGCTGAGGCAGGAGAATGGCCTAAACCCGGGAGGCGGAGCTTGCAGTGAGCTGGGATCCGGCCACTGCACTCCAGCCCGGGCTACAGAGCAAGACTCCGTCTCAAAAAAAAAAAAAAAAAAAGAAATAATTTTGTAAAAACTAAATAATATAGAGAAGTAGGAAAGGAGGTGCTCCATGTAAAATTCATACCAAGGAGAGGAGGTAGTCCTGGAAAGATGACAAAGGAGCGGGGAATACCAGTCAGGTGAAACACTCACTGAATTTATGTAGAAACAAGAGTTCTTCCATTTATCTTTTTTACGTTACATCTGATTTTAAAACAAGTTGGAAGCACTTTAAAACAGATGGCCCTTTTACAATTGACCTATTAAATAAGAATAAAAGATCAGCACCAGAGTTAAGACATCTGTAACAGAAGATCCAGGCTGGAAGAGGCACACGGTGACAGCTCCCAGTCATGTTAAAAGCACAGGATCTCAGACAGACTACCTGGATTTGAACCCAGGCTCCACTGCTAACCAGCTGCCACCTGCACAAGCCAAGTGCCTCCATAAACCCCAACTTTCTCTTCTGGAAATCAAGGATCACATTAGCAGCTACTTAGTGGGGCAGCTTTAAGGATTAAATAATGGAAGTATGTAAAGCGCTTACTTAGCACATTGAAAGAGGCCTAGTAATTACTCAATAAATGTTAGCTGTTATCATTATTTTTATTAAAGAAGTTGAGCATAAACCTTAACTCTAAGCTTTCTACAAGCTAGACTAAGCAAAAAGGTAACTCAAGCAGTTACATAGATCCTACTACTTAGGACGCACGGATGAACAAACCGATGGACGGACAGGAGGGAAAGAGACGGGAAGGAGAAAATGAGAGAGGGAAAGAAATTCCCTACTAGTTTGAAGGTAGCTACATATTTTTCCAAGTTCTGAATTCTAAAACAGTTTTAACTTGGTTCTCCAAATAGTGGACCTGAATCAATAAAATAGATATCTGGCACAATGTAATCAGAAACTCCAACTTTCTATCCCACTGAATTTCACTCCAAAGAAACCCAAGGCCCAGATCAATGTTGTATGCTCATTGAGACATATACACATGTTCAGCCATGGCAGGGATTTTATTAGAGGTGCTGTGAGGGCTGCAGAGCTTGGTACCAAATACCAGCAAGAAGACTAAACCACTGAACATCACGGCTTTTTCCTAATGTGTTCATCAGAAAAGGATTTTCAGTGAGTGGCAAAATCACAAGGGATTAAAATTTGAAAGGCCACTGACTTTCCAAACCTCCTCCCCAGAAAGTATCAAATCTTGGAATTTTATTCTTCCTTGGTTTTTCCATTGGCTTAATCACTCTGGCACTGCATACAAGAAAAAAAGAATTCCTTTGAACAGGTGCCCTATTTATGAAGACATTTATAGCCACCATAAAAACATAGGAAAATGATTATTCTTCCTCCCCTTCTCACTTTTTCTGCTAAAGAGGTAGAATAATATATTACATCTGAATTGCACACCCTGGTGTATTTACCTTGCCCAGATCTTCCCAGATGTACGAAAAACAAAGTTGTATTTTTTTCCTATATTTCTGCTGCAATTCTAATATGTTTCTCCAAGGCTGACTCTGACTTTGAATTTATGGAGGGTCTTTCAAAGGACCAATAATAATAATGAATTGTTGTATTCGGGGAGGCTCTGTGCTTCATTTCATGCTCATAAATTAATATTGCTGATTTTAGAAGACTGTGCGAACAGGTATTATCTTTATAAGTATATTCAAGATCTTAAATGCTTTCTAATATTATGAGACAAGCCTGATGAACTTACTTCTTTCATTAGCAGTTATTTTCTTCACAATTATCTCTATCTTATGAAATCTAAGGACTTCCTAGTATTTTTACATTGAAGATTCCATAGGTATTAAGGAGAGGTGCATTAAAAAATCCCAAGACATTCTACATGCTACAAAAAAAATGAAAGGAAATAGAAAACTTACTTGAATCATCTTGACATGAAAGCAAAATTCTTAAAATTCTATCTACCCTCTTGGCATCCCCACACAAAGATCCTGCAGAAACTGGAAACTTGTAGGAGCCATGACTAATCCAGGCAAAGCTAATTATGAACTGCTTCTGCAAAATGACCCCTGTTCTGCCAGCAACATTTGCATTGCATCTAGAATGTGAACTCTCGGTACCCTGTATCATCACATTCCCAGACCTTTCTTCTTATGTCTGTACTCAGTGAAGTCTCTCAATGCAGAGAACAAGGAAATTTACATTCTTCTTGGAAGAAGGTTCAGATGGAGCCACAGTCTTGGGCCCAAGACACTCTTCAAAGACGTTAATTAATGGTGGGAAAAAGAAAGAGGCACGGTGTATGTAATAGGGGCAAACTCTTCTGAGGTCTCTTGGCTAAGAATTCCACAGAAAACGCAGGCAATCACTTTCTCCACTCGGTCCTGACCTCCCAACTCCTCTCCTGTGTCCTCCTCCCAGGAAGTCTAGCATGTCAAAAAGGAGCCTGTATCTTGTCTAGAAAAACTCAAAGGCAGCCATCCCAAACACAAATAATAGGAAATAAATCTTATAAAAGAGATGGTGAGAAATGACACCTTGGTTCAGCCTAGGCTGAGAAACCTAGAAAGACTGTTTGGAGTGAAGCAAACACCAGCTGGGAAGCACAGTTCAGGCCGAGGGCCTGACCCTGAGTTCAGAGATGGAGGAGCTGGGCAAAGTATGTGTTCTGTTTTGTAACCTTAATTTTTATGGCTATCTGCTGGTGGGCTGTTTCGCCTGGTTCTGGTCTATTTCAACATCCATTTATGTTCCACCGCTAGTTCTTTAATAAACACATTTTTTACTCTACCTTGCCAAGCAGGAGTCCTCAATGCTGGAGGCACCCCAATAGTCGTAGGAGGTCTCTTCTATCTGATTTGGGGAGCGAAGGTGTCTGCCGGTAGCCCTTTCATTTGCTCCTCTGCAGCACCCTGCAACTCCTGGCGTGCTTCGATCCCTGGTGCAGACCAAAGCCTGCTGCACCTGAAAGAACCCTGGCCCCGTCTCACCCCTGAATGCGCTGGATATGATCTCATGGGGAAAGAATCCACCTTGTTTTCCAAAGCCAAAAATGAAACAAACCAATTGTACTTGCAATTCATACTCGATATTTTCCATCTCTGAGTTTGTAAACTAGAACAGAGGGATTTAAGACATACAAGAAAAGAAAAAAGTTGCTTAGAGAAAAATTTAAGAAAAGGTCAGTGATGCCATCCAAACAGCCATGAAGAGATGACAGTCATTACCCAAGGACTCTGATGATGGAGTTTGGGAGGCAGCCTGGGGTGGAGAAGAAAGTGAATGGCTCAGGTTTCAGGCCAAGGTGGGTGTGCATCTTGGCTCTGTCACTTACTAGCAGCATAAGAAGAGCAAAGTGACCCAGCCTCTCCCAGCCTCAGTTTTCTCATTCGTACAACAGTGGTAGCAGTGCCTACCCCATTCTTGTCAGAATCCCATGCCGGCATGTAGCACATGGAGTGTGCTAGGACATACATGGCACTTCTAGCAGGGTGCTGGCACAGCCAGAAGCAGCGGTACGGGAGTGGCTTCCATTACCCTCAAGTTGTTTAGGCCACAATAACCCAGTGTGATCAAACTTCCTCATCTTTTGCAGACAGCCTTCCCATACCACGACCCTAAACGTGGTACAAGAAGGTGTCCTGACATTTTGAACAATGTTTGCCATAAAACCAAATCTCCATGCATTTCCACAAGAGTGGCTAGATAATATGATAAATCATCTACAGAAATGCAGGATTCTTCGTGACTCATTTAAAAATAGAAATGCTTTATACTGTTATCTACCAATGGAATGAAATCGGCATGCCTATGGTCTCAACAAACTAGCGTGATGGAGGGAGGCTCTAGATCATGCCAAATGATTTTTTATCAAATATTAATCCAAATTCATATGCAGGATTGTTCATTAGAGATGGAATCCAGTGCCAGCATTTACTGGGGACTATATTTCACAAATTCCCCTACATCTGACTTGAGGAAAATCTGACTTTGAGCAAACGTTCAGCCCAGTGAGTGCTTCTTAATCATTACAATGGCCTAATAATAGAAGAAGATTTCCCGTAGGTAGAGTTAAAATCAGCACATTCATTCAAGCACACACAGCAATGAAAAGTAGAGGCAAAGTCAGAGCATGAAAAATAAGATCTAGGGACTCTTCTCCCACACATGTTGAACTTTAAAGTTAAGACAGTGATGCCTATATGGGTAATAGATAAATCCTCCAAACTTGAGGCAGCCTGGTCTTCAAAGTCCAGAAAATTGTTTGCAGACTTGTCTCAGCCATGAATACAAGTTTTGGCTTACACATTTAGGGTGAATAAGGGATCCAATAAATGAGAATGTTGTAGTATCTTCCCTCTGTGAACAGAAATTTTATGACAAATTAGTGTTCTAGAAAAACAAGAGGTGCCTAAGAGGTTTCTAGCTTTGGTGGGCACAGAAAGAGCATTCCAAGAATGTACCAAGAGATGCCCAGAAAGGAGGTCAAGGAGGCAGTGACAGAAACACAGAAATGGAGACAGAAATCAGAGACAGCCATAAAAAAAAAAAAAAAAAAGAAAGAAAGTTACAGGAACACAGTTCAAAAGATGAAGGTCAACTCATCACACATCACTGGCCCTGAACTCCCTTGACAGCATCTATTTGCAAAGTTGTACTAAAATGACACTGGAGCATAGGAGGAGATTTGGGGGAAGCCTTGCACGTGGCAATGAGCCATTCCCTCTACTGGCTGAGCTAATGAACTGCACCACTCATTTCTATGTATCACATTAAAGAACAGGTTTGGGACCTAGAGAGAGAGAGAAAGAGAGAGAGGAAAAGAGAGAGGGCACGCAGTAATACTCAAAAATGTGGTTAATTTCTGGGGATTTAAGATTAGTTCCCACTACCAATCTCTCTTAGTTTCTTTTCTTGGTTTGAAAATGAAAACGAAACATGAGTTCAAGTAGACACACAATGTACCCACCAAACACATGGCTTTCCCCTCCCCCCACACACCCCAATTCCTTCTCATTTATTATTATTAGAAGTTGTTCTCACCTTCTTAGTGGATACATTTAAATTCAGTTAAGCTTCAGTATAATTGTGAATGTTTTACTCCACATCACACATGCAGCAAACATAGCCCCCTTGCAACTTACCCAGAAATCAGATGGATTCAGACTAAAGGTTTTCAAGGAAGTTGTTTCAAGGACCTGTAATTAAAATAGTGTCTTCTCCCAAAAGGTAGGAGTGCCAGCTACAGCACTGTGGGGGCTTGTCACATACAAAATCACCCCGGTATTGAAATAATCGGGGCCGGGCGTGGTGACTCACACCTGTAATCCTAGCACCTTGGGAGGTCGAGACCAGTGGATCATTTGAGGTCAGGAGTTCAAGACCAGCCTGGACAACATGGTGAAACCTCGTCTCTACTAAAAATACAAAAATTAACCTGGTGTGATGGTGGGTGCCTGTAATCTCAGCTACTTGGGAGGCTGAGGCACAAGAATCGCTTGACCCCAGGAGACAGAGTTTGCAGTGAGCAGAGATCATGCCACTGCACTCCAGCCTGGGTGACAGAGTGAGACTCTTGCAAAAAAAAAAAAAAGAAAGAGTGAATCGGCATCTGAGATGGCATCCGAGGATGGCCCAGACCTGGTCTCCTCCACCACAGGCCAGATGCTCGCTGTCACGGTTTGGCAAAGGTGGGATCTGACCAAAAAGGGTAAGATGCTCATCTTTCCTTCCCTCAAAGGAGTTGCAGTGAATTTCTGAGTTCAGAAATACCTTCTCTGCATCACTTGAGACATGTTACTTATACTCTTACTAATATAAAAAAAAAAAATCTCTTATCTTTATTTTACATAGTAGCTCTTAACATAAGCTCAGGGAAATAATGAGAAGATGAACTTGATGATTCTAACCGTACACAAGGTGATTGTGAACGGGAAGGCTGCGATGCTGCACCGTGTCACACACCTCCAAGAAAACTTTGAGCTGCACGGAGAAAACTATCTAGGATGGTATCATAGCAGCTACTTTCATTAAAGAAAATGCGATCTGGTTGACATTTAAGTAAGGCTTAAATATACTTCAATCTGAGTTTCTCCTTTGGGTTGATAACATTGTAAGAAACTACATATAATTAGCATTTCAGTCAATAAAATATATATGTCAGTACTGGAGGAAAAGCTGTGGTTAGAAACACTAAGATAAAGATGTGGTCAACTGACAGATATTTAAATATGTAATGTGTCCCAGGGACGAAGAGCCACCAGAATGACTACACTCGCCCCCACGTGTGCCGCAGAACTATTCACATAGCCAAGAGGTAGACACCACCCAAATGCCCATGGACGGATGAACGGATGAAGAAAACATCGTACCGAATAGGAAACAGTTTCCTCCTACTGTCCTCACACCACTCTCAATACTTCCAGAACATTTCCCTTCTGACACCACACGCAACACAGATCACACCTGTGACCAGACGTGTGGGGTGCTTTTCCTCACCACGCAACGCTCTGACTCCAGCAGCTCCTACAATTCAACTGGCTTCTGTCGCCCGCTACCTACACCCTCTACCTACACTCTCTAAGTGGAGACGGTGCAGCACCCACAGGTTGAGAGCTGGGTCCCACAACACTATCCCCACTTCAGAATCCAGTCAGGTCACTCGAGCTTCTGACCCACAGCTGTAAAGCAAGTGTTCTCACGACCCCCTTCGCACACTCCCAACCCCCTTCTCGCACTCCGACCCCCCTTCTCACACCCCGACCCCCCTTCTCACACCCCGACCCCCCTTCTCACACCCCAACCCCCTTCTCACACTCCCAACCCCCTTCTCACACCCCGACCCCCTTCTCACACTCCCAACCCCCCTTCTCACACCCCAACCCCCTTCTCACACTCCCAACCCCCTTCTCGCACCCCGACCCCCCTTCTCGCACCCCGTCCCCCCTTCTCACACTCCCAACCCCCTTCTCGCACTCCCAACCCCCCGTCTCACACTCCGACCCCCTTCTCACACTCCCAACCCCCTTCTCGCACTCCGACCCCCTTCTCGCACTCCCAACCCCCTTCTCACACCCGGACCCCCCTTCTCACACCCCCAACCCCCTTCTCGCACCCCGTCCCCCCTTCTCGCACCCCGTCCCCCCTTCTCGCACCCCGTCCCCCCTTCTCGCACCCCGTCCCCTTCTCGCACCCCGTCCCCTTCTCGCACCCCGTCCCCCCTTCTCGCACCCCGAACCCCTCTCGCACCCCGTCCCCCCTTCTCGCACCTCGTCCCCTTCTCGCACGCCGTCCCCCCTTCTCGCACCCCGTCCCCTTCTCGCACCCCGTCCCCCCTTCTCGCACGCCGTCCCCCTTCTCGCACCCCGTCCCCCTTCTCGCACCCCGTCCCCCTTCTCGCACCCCGTCCCCCCTTCTCGCACCCCGAACCCCTCTCGCACCCCGTCCCCCCTTCTCGCACCTCGTCTCCTTCTCGCACCCCGACCCCCCTTCTCGCACCCCGTCCCCCTTCTCGCACCCCGTCCCCCCTTCTCGCACCCCGTCCCCCCTTCTCGCACCCCGAACCCCTCTCGCACCCCGAACCCCTCTCGCACCCCGTCCCCCCTTCTCGCACCCCGTCCCCCCTTCTCGCACCTCATCCCCTTCTCGCACCCCGACCCCCCTTCTCGCACCCCGACCCCCCTTCTCGCACCCCGTCCCCCCTCTCGCACCCCGTCCCCCCTTCTCGCACCCCGTCCCCCCTTCTCGCACCCCGTCCCCCCTTCTCGCACCCCGTCCCCCCTTCTCGCACCCCGTCCCCCCTTCTCGCACCCCGTCCCCCCTTCTCTCACCCCGTCCCCCCTTCTCTCACCCCGTCCCCCCTTCTCACACCCCGTCCCCCCTTCTCTCACCCCGACCCCCCTTCTCACACCCCGTCCCCTTCTCACACCCCGACCCCCCTTCTCACACCCCGACCCCCCTTCTCACACCCCGTCCCCCCTTCTCTCACCCCGACCCCCCTTCTCACACCCCGTCCCCCCTTCTCACACTCCGTCCCCCCTTCTCACACTCTGTCAATTGCTAGAGGACTCACAGAACTCAGGAAAACATTTGATTACATTTACCCATTAATTATAAAGGATACAACTCAAGAAAGGCCAAACGAGGTGTGGGGAAGGGACGGGGAGTTTCCACACCCCACACTGGGTGCGCCCCCTCCCAGCGCCTCCGTGTGTTCAGCAACCCTGAAGCTCTCCAGACCTGTCCTTTGGGGGGTTTATGGAAGCTTCATTATATACAATAATTGATTACATCATTGGCCATTAGTGCTCAGCCCAAACTTCAGCCCCCTCCCCTCCCCCGAGCAGCAGGCAGGACTGGGCTAAAAGTCCCACCCCTCTAATCTCGTGGTTGGTACCCCTACCTACCAGTTCCCCCAACACAAGGCTATCCAGCCACCAGTCATCTCATTAGCATGGGAAAGACACCACCTCGGACATATCAAAGGTTTTAGGAGCTGTGCTCCAGGAAACCGGGACAGAGACCAAACGTCTATTTCTTATTATGTCACAGGTATTTACAACGGAATATTATCCAGCCTTAAAAAAGTAATCCTACCATTTGCACCATGAATGAACCTGAAGGACAATAAGCTAAGTGAAATAAGCCAGTATCAGAAGGGCAAATCTTGCATGATTCCACTTACATGAAGTGTCTAAAATAGTCAAACTGACAGAAGCAGAGAACAGAATGACGGTTGCCAGGGGCTAGAGGGAGGAGGAAATGGGAAGTTGTTGTTCAATGGCTGTAAAGTTGTAGTTATGCAAGATGAGTAAGTTCTAGAGATCTGCTGTACATCCTAGTGCCTACAGTTAACAATACTGCCCTGTGCACTTAAAAATTTGCTAAAACAGTAGATCTCATGTTATGCATTCTACCGTCAAAAGCAAGGGAGGGGCACGAGGAAACTTTTGGAGGTGGCTGATAATGTTCATTACCCTGATTGCATAATACAAAATAATAATAAAAGATAGGGTTACAGGTGTATGCATATTCCAAAACTCATCAAATTATGTACATTAAACATATGCACAAGTTTTTATGTACATCAATTATACTTCAATAAAACTATTAAATATTAGGAAGCTATCAAGCAAGATCAAATAACCTTCCCAAACCCTGTGTATACCTCTCTGGTCTCTCCCACATTCAGGGAAAATATGGCACTGAGGATTGACATGTCCACAGCCCTCGATTTACTGTATTTTTAATGAGTTTGCCAATAAATAACTTAATAGCTGGAAAAAAAAAATTTTCTAGAATTGAGTGTAATGGCTGCACAAGTCTTTAAAAATACTAAAAAACATTGAATTGTACATTTTAAATGGATAAATGGTATAGGTATGCGAATTACATCTCAGTAAATTTGTTATTTAAAAAAACTAAAGGTGGCCAGGCTTGGGGGCTCATGCTTGTAATCCCAGCACTTTGGGAGGCCGAGGTGAGAGGATCACTGGAGCCCAGAAGCTCAAGACTAGCCTTGGTAACATAGTGAGACCCAGTCTCTACAATTTTTTTTTAATTAGGCAGGTCTGGTGGTACAGGGCCTGTAGTCTGAGGTATTCTAGAGGTTGAGGAGAGAAGACTGCTAGAGCCTAGGAGTTCAAGGCTGCAGTGACCTATGATAGCTCCACTGCACTCCAGCCTGGACGACAGAACAAGATGCCATCTCAAAAAGACAAACAAAATGGGTGCACATGTTCTTCGTAAGTGTAGCCCACAAATTCAGAATGTCTACATTGATCTCCTTTTAGGCAAAAGCCCAGCAAAATATAGTTCTTTAAACCTCTGGACAAGGCCCCATACCCTGCCAGGAGCCTAGCCTAGGAATTTCAACGAGAAGAAGTAAATGTTAAAGCAGTTCAATATATAAGAATTATTCTCATGAAAAAAACATGGACCTCCTTTATCCATCACTAGTGGATAAACGTATACTTTCCTGAATCTGTTTTCACCAAGACTGAAGTTTGAAGGATCCATTCTACAGAAGTTACGAATTTATCATTTGGGACACAAAGCTCATTAGTTATTTCAACATCTGCCCAGATTCTAATTTGAGACAATATAAAACTCACCTCTGCGCCCACTCAAGGCTGTTCCAAGTTATATTCATGATGTTCAGATTCTAGGTTCAGCTTACACATCTGTGTCAGCCAGTACCAGACACCACATCCTAAGAAGTCCCTACCAAACACAGTAAAAATATGTTAACAGCACTTGCGTGTAATTGTACACAGAATTGATTCCTTCTACAGTATGTTCTCGGTCTGGCTGAAACAACAGACCCCCTCAGTGTCACAGCTCTTAAAGATGGTGTGTGCCGAGTTTCTTCCCTCTGGGGTTGGGTTTGCGGTCTTGGTCTCCCTCGACTTCAGGAGTGAAGCCCCAAACCTTCGCAGTGAGTGTTACAGCTCTTCAAAGTAGTTCACCCAAAAAGCAGCAACAAGATTCACTGCCAAGAGCAAAAGAATAAAACTCCCACACCACCAAAAGAGACCCCATCGCGTGGCCACTGCTGGCCCAAGTGGCCAGCTTTTATTCCCTTGTTTGGCCCCGCCCACATCCTGCTGATTGGTCCATTTTATAGAGTGCTGATTGGTCTGTTTACAAACCTTTAGCTAGACACAGAGCGCTGATGGGTGTGTTTACAATCCTTCAGCCAGACAGAAAAGTTCTCCAAGTCCCCACCCCACCCAGGAAGTCCAGCTGGCTTCACCTCTGATAATCATCCCTTCCTATATTCATTCAACAAACATTCTTAGACTATTTAATCTACTAGGAGATGTAGATGGCACAAAAATGAATCCGACACAGGCCCTGTATTTAAAAAGCTGACATAGAGGCCTGGCACGGTGGCTCATGCCTGTAATCCCAGCACTTGGGAGGCCGAGTCGGGCAGATCACGAGGTCAGGAGCTCAAGACCATCCTGGTGAACACGGTGAAACCCGTCTCTACTTAAAAATACAAAAAAAACTAGCCGGGCGAGGTGGCGGGCGCCTGTAGTCCCAGCTACTCGGAAGGCTGAGGCAGGAGAATGGCGTGAACCCGGGAGGCGACGGAGCTTGCAGTGAGCCGAGATCTGGCCACTGCACTCCAGCCTGGGCGACAGCAGTGTTTAAACAAAATCGTGTGAAGAACGACACAACTGGTACGGCCAAAATACAACAGCATTCTGGTAAAGAATGGACTAAAACAAAAGAAGAATTTGCATGATTATGAGATAATATTGGTAAGAGAAATTGAGATTTTAACACAAAGCCAAGATGGTCAAATGTATTTTTGGCCGAAAGTTTAAAGCTTACGTTTTCAAAATACTGAAATAAAGAAATAAAGCTCCTCTGGCTCCATACACCAATATTCAGGCAAAAACCAAAGTATTTGGGAAACATTATAAGAGGATTTTTGTTGTGTTTTCTTCACTCAAAGTCAGGTTGGATTTAAGGAGATTTTCTTCTTTTAATTTTGCTTTGTTTTGCTTTTATATTTTCATACCTGCAAAATAAGGGACTAAATAACTGGTGTAACTTCCCAATCGTTTCAGAAACTAGAAAAGGTGCTTTGAAACACTAAAATTTTTGTCTCTTATTAAAGCTTAAAATAAATCAATAATTATCTCCAGTCTATCTGTATTTTCTTCACATAGCCATGTCTTCCATTTGCTCACAAACACTCAAACTTTCCCTATATACCTTTTTTAAAAAAAGGATCTACTTACAAATCGTTTGGCTTAAGGTGTTTTTGTTTGTTTTTTTAGCAGCTTTATTGAGATATAATTCACATATTACACAATTCACCCATTTAAAGTGTATGTTCCAGGCCGGGGGCAGACGCTCACGCCTGTAATCCCAGCACTTTGGGAGGCTGATGTGGGTGGATCACCTGAGGTCAGGAGGTCAAGACCATCCTGGCTAACATGGTGAAACCCCATCTCTACTAAAAATAGAAAAAAATTAGCTGGGCATGGTAACCGACACCTGTAATCCCAGCTACTAGCGAGGCTGAGGCAGGAGAATCACTTGAACTCAGGGGGCAGAGGCTGCAGTGAGCCAAGGTTGCACCACTGCAATTTGGCCTGGGTGACAGAGTAAGACTCTATCTCCAAAAAATAAAATTAAATAAATAAATAAATAAATAAAGTGTATGATCCAGTGGTTTTCAGTATGTTCACAGTTATGCAACCATCACCACAATCAATTTTAGAACATTTTCATTACCCAAAAAAGAAACTCCATACCCAAGACTAGTCGGTCCCCATTTCTCTACCCCAACCACTTATCCTCTTCTCTCCCCCAACCCCCACCCCAGACAATCACTTATCTATTTTCTGTCTCTATATATTTGCCTAGTCTGGACATTTTTTTATTTTCCTAACTGTAATTATATATTATTTGATTAACATCTCCCCATCCCCCTTCCCCCAACCACCCCAGTCTCTGGTAAGCATCATTTTACTCTCTCTGTCTATGAGATCAACTTTTTTAGTTTCCACATACCTGTGAGAACATGTGATATTTATCTTTCTGTGCCTGGCTTATTCTATCTAACAGAATGTCCCCCAGGCTCCTCCATGTGACCGCAAATGACAAGATTTCATTCTTTTTTAAGGCAGAACACTATTCCATTGTGTACATATACTACATTTTCTTTATCCATTTATTCACTGACTGGCAGACACTTATGTTGATTCCGTGTCTTGGCTATTGTGAACAGTGCTGCAAGGAACCTGGGAATGCAGGTATGTCTTTGACATGCTGATTTCACTTCCTTCAGGCTTTCTTTGAGCAATTGCTCAGTGACCCGAGCAGAAACCAATTTCCTTATTTTTAATTTCATCCTTGGGGTGTAAATACTTCAATAAAAAAACTTCCTTTTAGAGACAAGCAGCCATGAAATAGCCTTCTTAAGGTACCACAGAAGCGATATTTTTACAAAGCCAGAATGTGGCCTTCAGGACAAAATGTCCTGAACAGGTGATAATTGTTTTCCTATACCACATGTACTTCTTCCAATACAATGCAAAGTTGACAGCTAGCATTATATTGTCTCTGGTTAGAATGTCAGTTTGACTGCTGCAATCATCCCTCTAACACCCCAGCTTTTTCAGTTGGCCCTCCTTAGTGCTCTCACAGTTCCTGCAGGATGTCATTGCTGTGCAGTCAGAGGGGCCCCTGGGTATCTCCTCCCACCTGCTGTGAGCTTTGGAGAATAGGAACATGTTTCGTCTGCTACTTCCAGCCTCACGTGGCACCCAGACCAACCAGGCACTTCGTACGTGTTTATGAATGCAGAAGTGCCCCCATACAGGGGGCTGACCATTCCAGCGCAGACAGCATAGGCTAGAAAGGGTAGGGGACGGAGATGAGTTTAACAGATGTGGAAAGAAGAAGGCCTCCAGAAAAGCTCAGGACAGGAACAGTTTCTTGACTAATGGTTCCCAAATTCCTTAAAAGGAATAGACTGAACGTTGGCCATTGTGGCCACTACTTGCTGCTGTCGTTGTTATGCTTGGCCGTAGGCTGGAGATAAATGTTTGTAAACAGTGCATGCTTCTAGGTCAGAGTGTGGTTTTGTCATCATTATAAAGTCCTGAGTTAAAGAATATGTTCAGGCCTTGTTAAGACAGATCCCTGAAAGACAACATTAAACATTGCTGTCAAGACCCAAGAGCCGGAAGGGGCAGAGAAAGTCACAGCACCCCAGGTAAGCATCCCTGGAAAGGTTTGCTACTGTCATTTCATACACTGAACATTACATCACAATGGCAACAGTCATCTCACCTTCCTCGGAAGTCATGAATAAACAACTAGAAAAGAAGAGCAGGAGAATACCTTTACTCCACAAAAGATGCAGGGAAGAACTCTAAAATCAACACAACAAATACATCATCTAAACAAATATAACACAGCTAAAAAGAGAAGAAAGTAACATTAGAAACAAAAAGATTTTGCTTTCTCCAAATTTAAGACATCAACTCAAAAAGTTATTTTATATAACACGGTATCATGGGGAATTCAAAAATCTCAGCTGGAGAAAGAAAAATCTCTAAAGTAGTTTTCCTCACCAAACTACCTCACAATTTGGAGTTTAAATTCATACACATAAATGGTTCATGTGCCATTTTCTTCCTTGATGAATGTCATAATTTTGGCAAAAATGAAATTCATAGCACTGGCTATTTTTGTTATGCAAACACACTGAAAAGAATTCTGGCAATTCTTCATACTGAATTAAAGTATGTTTTCCATCTTGGTATAACTTTGTAACTGAATTAACTTTTTCTTCTCAAGCTTTACTAAGCCCCTGAAACCTGTTTTTGAATAACATGAAGTTTCTTTTTAAAATTCAAGACAAACTTAAACATTGGGTCTCTGAAGATGCTGACTTTACTATGTAGCATGTAATTCCATAAATATGTTTAAAAGCTCTATTGTGATTTAACACACTAAAATCTGTTCTAATATGTTTCATGTTATTTTGGAAGATACTTTTCCATTAGCCTCAGATAATATTAAATTTAGAGTTTAGAAACACTTACCTTGCCATATATGGTGGAACTCATACTAACTTTCATTCTGAAATTAGATTATTGTCCAATTAACAAGCAAGGCATTCATTTAAGGTCACTCTTCATAATTTTTATAACAGGCTTTTAATGTAACTCCTTTCAGAAAACATGATTTGACCCATAGTAGATTTAGATTTGTGTAGCATAGCCACACTGTACAACATTAAGCAATAATTTTTAAAACTAGAAATTTAATACAATGTTTTTCCAGATTTTCCACCAGTGTAGTCATCCACGATGAGGTGTTTCAACATGTTTCAAGCTATAACCCTATTTTGGTAATTACAACTTTATAACTTTATGATTTTATGCAAAAAATGATAAGAGAACCTATTCAGAAAGAGTGAAAAGGCATGAAAATTTTAACAAACAGAACTTGGGGAAAACCTACTTGCCTCACAAGGGGAAAAGCAGAACAAACCATCTGCTATTCCACTGTGAAAAGAGATTCTCAGGCAAAAGACCTGTTTTTCCACATTTGTGTAATCCCTATTTGAAGATTTATTAACATTCATGGACATTTCTGTATATAAATATTATTGTATGTACATTTCATAAGTATTGGCATTATTCCTTGACTTATCAACATTCTTAGGTAGAAAAATGTTATATAAACGTGAAACTCAGTATGTGCCAGGAACTATGCTGGGCTCTGCATCTTCCTGAGAGTTTTACAAGACCTGCATACATACAGAAGTAATCTGACGGGTAGTCCCTAATGCAGCAAATCTCATCTGATGTCGGCCCTTGCCGTAGGTTTTGTCATACTCTCCTCTTCATGTCAATTGCACTCTGAGCACATATGAAAAAGCAAGGCAGTGGCACCAAAACATCAGTTTGAAATATTGGAATTTAAAAAATAAAACAAAAGCACTGGAGAAATAATGGAGGAAAATCATAACTTTGTCATTTTAGAATTTAGAAGCATTTCATTGTGAGTCACACATTTCTGCCAATGGAGAATGCGTGGAAGTCTGGACACGCGTACAGTCTCTTCACTTCTTGGGGCCTTTAACTCACAAGGCCCATTTCTCACCATTACAGGAAGAGCTCACGATGCTAAAGTCATCCCTGTCCCTCAACACGGAGACTCCATCAGCCTTCATGCAGGGAGCTACAATGTACATTGAACCCACAAGAGGCTGCTCAAAAGATGTGGAGGGTAATTCCCATTTATCTTGTCTGATAGTCACACCTTTACATTTTACTTGTTGGACAAAAATAGGACTAAAATGATACAATTCATTCATTTTGAAAATACCATTAACTCTGAGATACTTCTTAAAAAACGTTTCCTATTAAACTGTCATTTAAACAGTAAATAAGAGACATTTAAGCCATTAGGTGTGTTGAAGGTGTCTGGTTTCCACAAGGCGGAAGATTCATACGAGCAATCAAACACACACATACACTTACATGCACACAGGGCAAAGGGACAGCAACAAAGCTCTGAATATGCTGCCATAAGCTCTCCGCAAAGCATTAGAGATGAAAATACTGATAATATACAAAATTTCAAAGTTTGGGGGCCAGTACTACTAATTTTATTGCCTTCAGTTATTATTTTTAAGCCATTATTACAGTAACTGAGATATTGAACAAATGGTCCAAATAAAGAAACATGAGTACTCAAGATGAGGAAAAAGCCCACAGAACTGAAGCAACTGGCTTAAAGTTTTACATAAATTGGAAACAAGAATTTGGGGGAACTGTTAAATTTTCATTATAATTACTATTTTTGAATTTTAAAAAAATTCTTCTGATAATGGAATACAGTCCTTTTGTAAAAAAAATTTTTTTTAAGTTAGAGAGCTAAAGTAACTGTGAACTCCTCAAATTCCATTCCTTGTCATAGAATTGGAATGGACTTTTTACAATGTATTACAAATTCCAAAGGCAGAAAGGAGGGATGAGCTCCGCCTCTCAGATGGAAGAGGAAAACACAGGCTCCCAAGAACGAGCGATAGTCAACATGCCATCTACATAAATTAATGTCTTCACTCCCCAAAACTCAGCCAGATATTTTTATTTTGGGGGCGAGGTGATTTTTGATTTATGGAGAGTCTCAAGAATTTGTTGCTTAATTCTACTTGGGTCATAAAATCTTTGGATATCGCTATTCTGAAATATTTTGAACAGTCCATCATCAGAAGCCCTCGTCTCCTACAGGGCATCCGGCCACTTCCTGTTTCATGCATCTTGCCCTTAATCATCTCTCCGGAAGACTTCTGAACTGTAAACAATCAGGATTTCAGACCTTTAACATCAGGGGAAACATCAGTATGCAACACACCCTAGCAGATATTTAAACTCTCCTGCGCTTTCTATAATTTTTATAGCTACTGCCCCAAGTGGTTATCTAGAAAAACTGTAGTGTTTAAACAGGGTGGGCAACGTGGGGTCAAGGGGAGTCGGATGGGTTAATGTTTGCACAGCACTTTGGACCAGACAAACTCGACACTGGGCCTATTGTACTAAATATAAAAGGTGCTTTATTTGACACAGGAGACCAAACAATAGTAAAGCAAAATGTTAAGTGTAGGAGTTGTGGGAGAGGAAGAAAGAGGCTACATCAGCTATAAAATTGATGTACAAATCTCTCCGAATTTAAACGATCCACATCGACTCAGTCTCTTTTGCTAATGTCTGTGCTGTGGAAATAGACAGGCTCCAACACCGCTTTCTGAACAAGGTGTTTGCAACTGCAGCTCTTGGTGCGGTTGAAAATCTCGTCTTTGCAGCCGTGTTGAAATCCTGGAATTCCACCTCACAGGGATGCGTTAAGAAATGAAGCTGAATATAAAATGATTAACTTGGATGCTATCATCCTTCAGATCTGTGCTATCCCTAAAAGTCTATGACTTACCTGGCATAATAGAGTATGACTGAGTCTATTTCCCAACTTCCCTAGAAATCATTCAGTCACACGTTCCACAAATGCCTACCAGCAGCCAGTGAGAGAAAGGGGCAGCGGGGAGGGCTAGAAAGCATATGAAATTAATACAGCCAGTGTCTGCCCTGGAGCGGAGTGGTGTTTGGCAGAAGGGATGGGGCCTACCCCAGATGGGTCTGTGATTAGTCACAGAGGAGAGGTACTATAACCACAGGTGTGACAGAAATTCAGAAGAGGATAGTGTTATGATTTGGGAGAACCAGAGAGGCCAGGGAGCAGAGAAACATTTTAACCAGACTTCAGAAGAAGTTGGAGATTTCAAGAAAGAATGATAAGGTCTCCATTCGGGCCACCATTAAAACCCTATGGGAGCCTTAGTTTTTCCAAGAAAACTCAACTTATTCTAAAATGAGGAGAGAACAACAGAGAAAGGCCTTCTTCTTGCAAGGGAATGTCAGAGAGCATGAACCCCACCCCACCCCCGGCAGAGAATGGCGAGTGAGAGAAAGGCCATCCCCGTTAAAAAGAAACAGCTGGGCCTGAGTTGTCCAGAGCCTATAAAACTCACACTTTGTTACTTTCAGATTAATATTCTCTTTGGATCTAAGTCTTTGGCCAGTAAAAGTCCATCTTTAAAAGAACAAGCAAGAACATTTTCTAGGCAGAAAAAAAAAAGCAGCACACCCTCATTGTCATGTGAGGCTCTTCCCACCAGCGCTTGTGCCCTCAGTTCCCAGCAGGCCATTCATTCATTCAACGACTGCTGATTGACTTTGTCATAAATTTTCAAAAAGCTGGGACAGAGGACTTTGAATGTTCACAACACAAATAAATAGTAAGTGTTTGAGGCAATGGATGCGCCAATTACCCTGATTTGATCATTCCACATTGTATACCCGTATGGAAACACCGCTCTGTATCCCATAAATATGTAGAATTATTGCATGTCAACTAAAAAGAAAAGAAGAAAAACCAGTTGCTGATTGAGGCCCTGTCTGTGAGATGCTAGAGATACCCTTGCTTGTCGTTGTCCCTGCCCTCCAGTGGTTTACAGTTTAGTGAAGGAGAAAACCATCAGAGAGACATTCTTCCCTCCACAGCTCCGCTAATCTGGAAGAGAGAAGTCTGTGGGCAGCAACACCTCATAAACTTTGATTAAGCAAAGAATTCATAGACTCATGAAATTCAGAGCCTGAGGATATCTTAAGGCTCTCATCCAGATGTGGAAAATAAGACCTAAAAAGACAAAGTGTTTTGGGTCTAAGTCTCAAATCCACTTCTGACTTCGGGTCCAGGGTTGGGTCCAGAAATCCTGTAACAGGGCTGAGTCTTCACACTAGAGAGCATTTTGGTGTTTTCTTAATATTTTACCACTACTCTGCATATAAAATTACCTTTGACATGCACATAGGTTGGATAATAGGATTTAAATATCTCTGAGTCCATTCAAACTATTCAGACCAAGTGGTACATTTCTCTAGGATCCCCTGACACGGGCATTAAGGAAATTCTGGCAGGATATCGTGAGTAGTGTCTGAATGAATATCAGTTTTTTGCCTGCTAAAGTCCCAATAACCCATTTGTTCTGCTATTGATCACAGTATAAATCTCTATGCTGTCTAAAATGTGACAACATAAAATGCTGTTTACTGTAGTAGAGATTTGCTGTGTTAGTACTATTGTCAGTCATCTTAAAAATTTAAGCTGATGATTTCTACAATTATGTTTCATACACAAAAGATGCTATTTTGATGAATCAGTTCACTGGGCTCACCATATAGTATAAATGACACCAAAGTGATTTCCTTTTCATGATATATATTTCCAATTAATCACGTCATTTGAGCTGAATAGTAAAACAAACAGCATGTGATTGTTTTTAGAAGTGGATGAGTATGCAGAAGAGAAAATAATCTAAGAACTTCTTTCCTGTTAAATAAGCGAGCTGAATTGCTTACACAGTAATTGAAATCTCTTTGTTTTCCTGAATTACCTGAAATTGCATGCAAGGAACTCCATCTTATGTTATTGCAATTTATATGTTTTTAGGACGTGTAACTTTTCTTGGGCTTATTAATTTGACAATTTGTAACTTCCTTTGCCCTCTCCAGATTTTCGCAGCTTCCACAACTTCTTCCACTTTAGTTTCATTTGTTCCAATTCAATTGCTCTTTCTCAGGGGTTTCACACTACTCCTGAAAGTCTGCCCTGTGCGGAGCTGGGAAAAGCAAAAAGCAAGCTGAGAAATGGTTAGAGATAAAGGCTGGGGAGGGACCGCCTGGGCAGGATTGTCAACCTTCTAGGACGACTGTGGTTTGATGTCCACCAAAGCAGAGAGGAGACCAGTAGGCTAACCACAATTCTGCTGCATGTTCTGCCCCCAGCTTCTGGAATTTACTGTGACCAAAACCAGATTTTTCACCTTGTGTGCCATTCTGTCTCCAGCACTAACACTGTTAACAATTCAGAAAAGGAAGAAATGATTAACAAATCAATCACTCAGACCCTCGGAACACTCCTCACCCTAAGCCTTTGCTCAAGATGTTATCTCCACCAGAGCCAGGAGTCAACCAAGCGTGTTTAACAGGCAGAGCAGGTCATTTTTTAATATTTCTATCCTCCATGTGCCAAAACAGGAAACACACAATAATACTGTCCCAAAATAATAGGTAGACAGTGGACACAGTCTTCTGATCAAAGCAGTAAAATGTAATAATAAATAAAAATTAAATTAATATTACAATACAAAAAAGGAATAAATAGTAGATTAATATCTTTTTAATTGCATTTATGTTTTTTTCCTTCCTGCACCTGAAGGAATGCTTCTAAAAGAGCCAATTCTTCAAGGTTCAGAAATGGATTTGAACCTAAAAGGACTGAATTGGAAACAGACTAGTGGCAGTTTCAGATTCCCAATTCTCAGCCCATGCCAGTTCCAGGCAGTGGGAGGTGGGCCCACGGCCTCCTGCCATTGTAGAAGGTAGAGGTGCTAAAGTAGAAAGAATGCCAAGGCCAGGCCCTCTGGGAAAAGCAAGACTTCGGAAACCACACGTGCTGGGGAGCAGAGGATTCGGTGCAGCTGTGTAATGTCAATCCCAACCGAGCCCTTTACCCCTGCCATTTAGAAGCTAGTTTATCTATGGGTCCTGTCTGGCTTGGGCTAAAGGAAGCCATCCTCTCCAACACCCACTTGGTTTAGCTTCTGCCCAGCTGAACCTCCATATCAATGAGGAACATTGGCTGCTTTCCCTGACCCTTTGAGTTACTCCCTGGCTTCCCCATTTCTGACGTGTCATAAACGAAAGTTGATCCCTGGGAGTGGCTGCAAGACAAGGTGATGTGTCTTCTATGCAAATGGTCAACCACTGACTTATTCCAGCCACTAGCGCCTAGAGCTGCCTTTAACATGGGCCATTCCTTCTGATTTGTTCTCTTTCTTCTTCCTGACTTCCTCTCCCAATCACTCTCTTATTCTGATGTAAAATTCAGACTGTCATGTATTCTCCCTTTATTCTTTCCATCCCCACAACCTGACTCTCTCCAGTCCCATTTCAATATGGCGCGAGCATCATCACTCACTTTGTCTGTTGCACAGCTCTTCACCCATTCGCCAGCACAATAGAGTCAATACTTTGTAACCAAAGGGATTATTTTTTCTTGTGTTTGTTTATTTGCAACACTCTTTTTTTATACAGATTTTTGGGGTACAGGTGCAGTTTACTTATATGGATATATTACATAGTGGTGAAGTCTGGGCCTTTAGCATACCGGTCACCCGAATAGTGAACATCATATCCAATAGATAATTCTTCAACCCTTTCCCTCCTCTCAACCTCCCCACTTTTGGAGTCTCCCATGTCTATTTTTCCACTGTGTATGTGTGCTCATCATTTAGTTCTCACTTATAAGTGAGAACATGCAGTATTTGACTTTTTGTTTCTGGATTACCTCACTTAGGATAATGTCTCCAGTTCTGTAAGGGCAACATGATTTCATTCTTTTTTATAGCTGAGTAGTAGTCCATGGGTATAAGTACCCCATTTTCTTTATCCAATCATCCACTGATGGACACCTACATTGATTCAACATCTTTTCAATTGTGAATTTTAGTGCAATAAACATACACGTACAGGTATCTTTTTGATATAATGATTTATCTTCCTTTGGGTAGCATACCCAGTTTTGAGACTGCGGGATTGAATGGTAGTTCTGAGAGGTGAAGCCTGGGCTTCTGGATTGGGTGGGGAGTGGGAGAACTTTTCTGTCTAACTAAAGGATTGTAAATGCACCAATCAGCGCTCTGTGTCTAGCTAAAGGTTTGTAAATGCACCAATCAGGACTCTGTAAAAACGGACCAATCAGCACTCTGTAAAATGGACCAATCAGCACTCTATAAAACGGAAGGCTCAGCAGGATGTGGGCCAGGCCAAATTAGGGAATAAAAGCTGGCCACCCAGCCAGCAAAGGCAACACGCTGGGGTTCCCCTTCCACGCTGTGGAAAGTTTGTTCTTTCTTCCCAATAAATCTTGCTGCTGCTCTTATTTTGGGTCCGCACTGCCTACGTGTATGATCTAGGGTGAAGGTCTGCAGGTTTGCTCCTGAAGCCAGGGAGACCAGGAACTCACTGGGAGGAAGGAACAGCTGTGGAGGCGCCACCTTTAAGAGTTCTCTCACTGCCAAGGTCTGCAGCTTACCTCTTGAAGTCAGCAAGACCAGGAACCCCGTAGAAGGAAGAAACTGCGGACACATCTGAAGGAACAGACTCTGGACACATCATCTGTAAGAATTGTAAGATTCCTCAGGCCTGTAATCCCAGCACTTTGGGAGGCTGAGGCGGGTGGATCAGGAGGTCAGGAGACGGAGATGGAGACCATCCTGCCTAACAGGGTGAAACCCCGACTCTACTAAAAATATAAAAAATAGCCAGGTGTGGTGGCGGGCACATGTAGTCCCAGCTACTGGGGAAGCTGAGGGAGGAGAATGGCGTGAACGTGGGAGGCGGAGCTTGCAGTGAGTCGACATAGCCCCACTGCACCCCAGCCTGGGCGACAGAGACTCCTTCTCAAAAAAAAAAAAAGAAAAACACTAACATTCACCAGGAGGGTCCACAGCTTCATTCTTGCCAAGAACCTGCTGGAAGGAACCCATTCCGGACACAGTTCTATTTTTAGTTCTTTGAAAAATCTCCATACTGTTTTTCCTGAAGGTTGTACTAATTTACATTCCCACAGTATATAAGAATTCCCTTTTCTCTGTATCTTCACCAATAGCTGTGTTTTTTTGTGTTTTTAATAGGCATTCTGACTGGTGTAAGTGGGTATCATGATGGTTTTGATTTGCATTTCTCTGATGATTAGTGATGAGCATTTTTTCATGTTTGTTGGCTGCTTGCATGTCTTCTTTTGAAAAGCGTTCATGTTGAAAGCAATTATTTTTAAGGCACTAAGGGAAGAAAAGACAGTAAACATATTCCTCTATCAATATTTTATAGGACACATCATGGGTGAGTCCTCACCTCACCCCACCAAAAGGCATCATCAGTAGGTGTAACTTCAATATGACAATTAACATCTGTCGTTCCCTTTCATTTCATCTGATTATTCCAGTCAGTTTCTTCCAGATGCAAATCTTTAGGTCGTCTAAGTATAGGTTCTCCTGAATGTCAACCTATAATACCTGTGTTTTCCATTTTGCCAGTGGTTTAAGAATGCAGGTACTAATTTTTTAAAAATTATCATTATAAATTCCTTGGAATTGAAGTGACATTCTTGATCAATGAGAATCAATCCTGTTACCATTCATTTAAGGGAAGGATGAGACTATTAAATTGAGCATCTGGTTTTATGATGATATGAAATACTTTTCTCTCGACAGCCAGTGGCTTAGAGGCGTATCATAAGAAGCATATTATAACCCATTTGGTAAATTTTTCATATCACAGGTCAAGATTCCATAAGGGAAAACATGATTTAAACCTTGAAAGTATTTTTAATGAGGATATTGTTACTTGAAATAAGCATTTGACATTATTAATGAAAATAAACTGGGTGTAGAAGTAAAATGTGCATTCTAAGATATTTTTGAGATTTTTTTATGTGGATGCTGGTGAGACTGTGGAGAAAAGGGAACACTTACACACGGTTAGTGGGAATGTATATTAGGCCAGGCACTGTGGAAAGCAGTTGGCAGATTTCTCAAAGAACTCAGAACTACCATTTGACTCAGCAATCTCATTACTGGGTACATTTCCAAAAGAAAATAAATTAGTTATTCTACCAAAAAGACACGTGCACTCATGTCCATTGCATCACTATACACAATAGCAAAAACAATGAATCAACTAGGTGCCTATCAACAGTGGATTGGAAAATGTGATGAATACACACCAGGGAACACGACACAGCCATAAAAAATAATGAAATAATGTCCTTTGCAGCAACATGGATGAAACTAGACAGAAGCAAAATGCCCGATATTCTCATTTACAGGTGAGAGCTAAACATTGGTACTCATGGACATAAGGATGGCAGCAACAGAAACTGGGGACTACTAGAGAGGAGAGGGAGGGAGAGGGGGAAAGGTTCAAAAACTTACTATTGGCTACGGTGCTCAGTACCTCGGTGACAGGATCATTCGTACCTCAAACCTCAGTATCATGCAATATACCCAGGTAACATACCTGCACATGCACCCCCTGAATCTAAAAAGTTGAAGAAAAAAAAGATTTTTATGTGAACCAATTTATTTGAAAACAAGTAAAAATGAAAAAATATAGAATAAAATAAATAAAATAGAGCATGTTTAAGGTGATAGGAATATCTACAAAATCAGAGGGTAACCCACAGCTGAAGCAGTCTTCACTGGGTTACAAATGTAGTAGGCAGAGTCCACATTTAATTAAACTTTCATTCATCTCATTGCTGTGTGCAGTTTTGCCCTTTTTTGTGAAAGCAACTGCTAATGCAGCCAGAGTAAGCCTCAACAATGCAAATCCAATCTCGTCACTGTACACTGAAGGTTACAGCATGCAGCAATGAAACACCTTTGCTACCTGCATTTTATTTTGAAAAAATTAAACTTCACTCTTCAAAATCCAACCCAAATTATTCCTTCCATTAAGACTTCTACAGTCAACTCCTCCTGTACCGTCAACTGTGCCAGGTAGATACCTCTACTTTTCACTCCTATCACAGTGTACTGCAATTACTTGTTTACGTGTCTATTTCACTTACTGGATTAAGTGAAATAATAATTACATGAACAAATGTTAAGAGCTCATTATGTGTCGGGTACTATAGAAATAATGATGAGTAAGACAGATATGTTTCTGAACATTTATGGTGGGTCTTAAAATTGAAAAGACAAAATAAAAATGCTTCAACGGATTGAAAGTCAAAATAAATAACAAAGTAAGAAATATTACCTGCTGATCTTAAAAAGTCAAGTCTCCAGGCCCCACTGAACAACATTCAAAGTCCTAAAAGGATTCGCAGATACGATCACAATCATTGTATTTCAATTTTGGAGAGAACAGGAGAGGTGGCGAAGGATTGGAAACAGCGAAAACAGTAATATTAAAGAGTTTATGTCAATCTCTAGAAAAAATTACCTAATAAATTATGAAATGTAGGGTGGTAAACACCTTCAAAAGGAAGCAAGGCCTGGGAGCCAGCATGGATTCACCACCAGCAGGCTGGAGAAATTAACCCACTGTGACCTTTGGTTAGAGGAGTAATGGGTAGAGCAGTAGAATGCTACAAATACTGACACCTTAATTTCAATCAGCTTTTCAACAAAGTCTCCTCGAGTATTTTACTTGTGGCTGTGAATTAAAAAATTAAAAAGTTAATAATTCAGCTTTGTAGATTTCTTACTGATTGAACTGCCAAAGAGTTTTAATTACGAAAGTAAGATCAACTGGAGTTTCCAATGATATGCTAGAGTTTTAATTCATGGGCCTGACATTTCCGTTTAAAACAAAAACACACAATTCTCAAGTCAATGGATAATCCCATATAATATGTTTTATAACAAGATCAAGATTTAGAAGATCTCAATAGACTGGAGGAAACAAACCAAAAACAGTATCAAACCCACTAAGGGATCATCATAAAGTGCTTCCATCAGGTTCGAAAAACAAACTGTACCAGGAGGAGGAAGCCCACATAACAGCAACTGCAGCTCATGTAAAGGCAACATAGTGTGGTTTCTCCTGTGTATGTTTTTGTTTTACTGAAAGAGCAACATGACATGGCAGGCTAAAAAGGGAATGCACTCTCCACCCCATGGATTGAAGCACTGTACGTGGACTGCGTTCTGCACTGGTCAGATATAGACAAGATGGAAATAATTACATAAATAGCATGACCCATGCCTTCCAGGAATTCAGTCCAGTAAGTGAAACAGACATGTAATCATGTAGTTACAGTACATTGTTATAAGAGCAAAAAGTGGAGCTATCTACCTCGCAGTTGATGGTGAAACAATCAAGATCCCTTGTCCTCCTCACAGGACGTGTAATGGGGGTGTGGCTCGCTTCTTCAGTGCCCCACTGCTCAAACCTCTCAGGGAGACCGGCAGGCTGTGGGGCTTTGACCCCACAGCAGTGTCTAGGGGTGGATGTTTACAGCTCCTGACCCCCACTGGGTGTGTGTTACAGGGAGATCTTTAGGTTTAGCCATTCATAGGCAGCTTGTGTTTACCAGCTCAATTAACCCCTGCCTTATCCCAAGAACAGAGGGCTTTCTGTATCGCAGGGTTCTTGCCTTCGTATACCAGAAGAATCGGATCACACGTGGGCTTGGAGAATGAGTTCAAGGTTTTATTGAGAGGAAGCAGCTCTCAGCAGATGAGGGAGCCAAAAAGGAGATGGTTTTCCCCTGGAGTCAGGCTGCTCGAAGGCTTGGGCTCTCCTCCAACCAAAACCAAACCATCACTCTGCCAGCTGGTGGTCTGCTGGCGTGCAGGTGCCTGTCAGTGTCAACGTCCAGCCACCCATGCGTTCCTCTGATGATGTGCTCCTCTCCATGTCCAGCTGCCTGTGTGTCTGCCTGCTAGAGTCTCGGGGATTTTTATAGGCACAGGATGGGGGTGTGACAGACCAGGGTGGTCTTGGGAAATGCAACAGTTGACCAGGAAATGCCTGTCCTCACTTAGGTCCATGGAGGTGGAGCTCTAGCCAGGAACCGCACCCTCCTCTACCCAGCACTTCCCTTCCCTGCTCCTGTATCATTTAAAGGGACCATGCCTTTCTCTACCCAGCACTTGCGTTATCAATAGTACAGAAGGAGTTGACTGGAGAAGTCCTAATCGGGGGAACTATTTGGGTTGGTCTTGAAGAATGAGTATGATTTTTTTCAGATAAAATATAGGGGCAAAGGCATTCTAGCCTAGAGGAACATAAAAAGGGCAAAACTGCAGATAACAAAATCATTTAGGAGTCCATAGCAAAAGTCTAGGACAAGACGACAAGGATTGAATAAAGGTAATCCCAAGGAGGTGTGGGAAGGGAATGTGTACAAGAATCATTAAACCCCCAGGAAGAGCATCCACCAGGGGTCAGCTGATTGCTTCAGCAGTATCACTCATTAGGCATTTGTTGAGCTCCTACTCTATGCCAAGTACTATGTACCAGATGCTAGGGAGGGGCTAGAGATACAGGGTTAAACAAAGCCAAACAATAGTTTCTGCCCTCTTAAAGTTCACAGTCTAATAGGGGATGCATAGATAATTAAACAATTCCATAAATAAAGTTGTGACTGTGGCTACAAAGGATAGTACCAAAGATTATAATCGCCTATAAGAGGGTAGTTGATTTTTACCTTTCCAGACATATCAGGGAAGGTGTCTCTAAGGAAGCCGTGTTTGCGCTGAGATCTGAAGGATGGGAAGGAATGACCTAGTAAACAGGAACAGGTGCTCCAGGCTAGGGACAGAGCACAGGAAAGCTCCCTGTGGCAGATGAGTTCATGGCAAATGTAAGACCAAGACAACCTGACTCCCCTCCCCAAGTTTGAAGGGGAATGGGGTCAGGCCTTCGTCAAGACCTGGACATCCCTCTTTACTCCTGACTAAATTAAATGTTCTGTGAGGACAGGATCTCTACATCATACACCAGTTGGGGCTTTTCAAACATGGAAATGAAACAAGTAATGATTCTTTCAAACAGAGGCCGATCAACGCATTGAATTCTCATCATGTCATCACTTGGTCTTCTTCCAAATTCTATCCATTTCTCATGCACCTGTTCAGGTCTCACCTCCTCCCCCCAGCATTCCAGGACTACTCCAGCTTGTGCACAGGAAAGCAGTGTATTCAGTTGGCGGTCCAGGCTCAGAAGAAGGCTGCCTTATTTTGTCATGTCATGCACCAGCTTTGTTGACAAGACAGCAGGAGAAGGGTGAGAATGATGTCACAGCTGTTCTTAATCTCCCACACAGGAGGTCCGTGGTAAATAAGTAGATTCCCAATTGATTTATTTCTTACTTCATGGACTTGAGTCTTATAGAATTCTAATTAAATTATAGAAAACACAGAAAGGCACACACATGGTAGATGTGGAAGGCAAAAATATATTCACTGGGTTAAAAAAAATAGTTTCTCATTCCAACATTATCTCTGTGTACTTTCTGCAGTATAGCACAGCCGTCCTTGAAACTTAGGGCTCTATCTTATACATGAAAAATGAATTTTCAGGCTAAGGATATAAAAACCTCAGGTAGGCTTTTCCAAATCGGTGTGGGAGTTTAAGGGTTTGGAGGCATTCCAATCTAAGCAGAGAGAGACATCCATCATGCACTGCCCAAGTTCATCTTCACTGCTATGTTAATATGAAATGGTCAGCGGTTATTTTGGTTGAGTTAGATTTATTACTACATTTAATTTAAAAGAAAACAATCAAGCAGAAGAGAGTCCTTTCTTCTCTCTCATCAAAACATTAGTATCTCAGAGACAGAGCAGCTAATGATAGAGAAATTAGAGCTACATTCCATTAGGCAGAAAGGGCTCATCCTCACTGCATGTGGAATTACAGAAAGATATTTCTTTTCACACGTGGACAAAACACAGTGAAATATTCAAAACCGAGGAGAGGTGGCTTGCTAAGAGCATTTATAAATGCTTTATCTTCAGCCCGTGGATCTTTGGCTCTGCTGTGTCTCCAAAGGGCCCAGATGCTGCTGTTAGTCAAAAGCGGCCTGAAGATGACTCTTGGTGAAAGCACCACGTGGGTTTCATTCTGCTGACCGCTCATCAAATATTCATAGGGCAATAAAACGCTTGCTTGCATAGCCAAAAAATGAAAGACTTCTGAAGGCCCAACAAAACAGTTGTGCATGTTTCCAAATACAACCAAAGATAAAATTAGATGTCACCCAAAAAAGCATGTTTGCCCAAACTTTTACCAACATTAGGGTAATCATAACTGTAACTTCACTGCAGATAGTTGGCCCAGTGAATGTGTCATGTGAAAATCTATACTATTCAGTACTTCGTGTTCTTAATGACATTTTCTGCTTCAAGCATCTTCTGACCCTAACAATCTAGAAACCCATCGGTCATTCCTTACACGATGTTACAAACAAGACCCTACTTTCTGGCAGGATGTCAAAGGGCCTGGCCAAACGTCTACTTTTTTCAAGTACAATTGATAGCGGATGACAAGGTCCAGCTCTTCTCTAAATTCTGACAACTATGCAACAACAAATAAAAAACATTCCAATGATTTACTGTTTTAATTCTACGCTTTGTGTTCTGTGTTTCTTTAAGAAAGGTGCAAGTGTATGCATGAGAGTCAGGAAACACTGCGGTTACCATGGTAATTATCTGTGTTTAGAGAGCGTGTGGAGTAAAGGTCCACGTAGTGGTGGAAGAAGAGCGCATGTTAACGATGGCTTTTCACGAGCTTAAATCATGTTAAGTTCCCAGTTTCAAAGAAACGTTTTAAAAAAATGTAAGCTTTCATCTGGAAAAGCCGTAAGTGCCAAAGTATGTTTTGTTCCAGGGGTGCTACTTTCCTGCTAGTAATGAGATTCTATCTAAAGACAGAAGTTAGGACCTAGTGGGCCGTGACTCCTGGGGAGGAGGGGGTTTCCTGATCAGTCTTCCCTACTGATTTGCCTGGGGACACATTCACTCTTTTGCTTCCCACAGTCTGGTTTTCAGACCCTTTAAAATACCTTGGGTAATCCCAGGGAGTTACTCTACAAGAAAATATCAAGTCCCGTTACCTAGAGGCTGCCATCTGAGCAGAATCTGGCACAAGCTTAGCACAATGCCTCACAACTAAAAGTCTGAAGGTGTCGCTTGACTGACTGATGGAATTGCTTCATCACGTTTACAAAAGCAAAGGGCCTAACAACTAACAAAAAAAATCGAACATCTTAATTACGAAATGGGCAAAGGACATTTTTCCAAAGAAGATACACAAATGGCTGATAACACGTAAAAGGATGTTCAATGTCACTGGTCATTAGGGAGATGCAAGTCAAAATCACAGTGAGATGCCACTTCACACTCATTAGGACAGTTATTCTTTTTTTTTTTTTTAAAAAAAAAAAAAAAGCAGAAAATAACAAGCTTCGGTGAGGCCATGGAGAAACTGGAACCCTTGTGCATTACTGGTGAGAATATAAAATGGCAAGGCCTCTGTGGAAAAAGTATAATGATTCCTCAGAAAACTAAACACAGAATTACCATATGATCCAACAATTGCACCTCTGGGTATATACGCAAAACAAGTGAAAGCAGGAACTTGAACAGATATTTCTATACCCATGTATGTGCATAACAACATTATTGACATAAACCTAAAAGTAATTCAAGTGTCCATTGGTTGATGAGTGGATAAACCAAATGTGGAATATCCATGCAATGGAATATTTATTCAGTCTTAAAAAGGAGAGAAATTCTGACACATCGGATGATATGCATGAACCTTGAGAACATACTAAGTCAAATCGGCCAGACACAAAAAAGACAGATACTGCATGATTCCACTCCTATGAAGGACTCAGGGTAGTCACAAATCGTAGAAACAGAAGGTAAAATGGTGGTCAGCAGGGGCTGGAGAAGAGGAGGAAAGGGCATTAGTGTTTAATGGGAACAGATTTCAGTTTTGCAATGTTAGAAAGAGTTCTGTGGATAGATGGTGGTGATGGTTGCACAACAATGTGAATACACTTAATGCCACTGAACTGCATACTTAAAATAGTTAAAATGGTAAATTTGATGTTATATATTTTTACCACAATGGAAAAAAAAGCCAGAGGCCTGCCGTGCCAGAGAAACTCTGGGAGAATTGTATTTGCACAGCATTATTACTGAGATGGCAGCTGAACAGTCGGAGTAACTGATGTTGTTCTGTTTTGTAACTAGGTAGTCTAAAAATAAAATAGCCACTTTCCACAAGTCATGGCCTTCATTATAAATCCCCAAAGCCAAAATTTTTGCAGGTGAGTGATATTCACAAAACATCCATTCTTCCCGGTTCTTCAGACCAAGTTGCCAGTTAGACAACGAGGACATTCCAGCAGGACAAACGCCCTGAAGAAACGCAGGAGCCATCAGCACCGTTCAGTGTTGGGCTTGGCTCTGAGAAAAGACAGCCTGCGTGCTGCAGGCTTCCCTCGCTTGTTTTCATGAAGCTTGAGCAAATGTTTTAGAAAGTTATTTCTAAATATTTCTAAGCTTGTGACAATGAAGATCACAAATTGATTTTGAAAATAGTCACTCAAAGAGAAGAGGGATGCAGGGATAGCAGATGCCTTCCTCAGGAATTAAACATTGGCTCATGGGTCTGCAAGTTAGGAGAAATGTGTACAACACTAATGAAAATCGAGCTATGGGTTTAGAAGAAATTGGATGTAAGCCATCTTTTCGGGGATGGAGGGTACAAGTGACTCATAGGATTTGAAGGAACTGGAATGTTGCTCTATGCAGGTGAGTCTGAATTATTAGCCTGGAAGCATAGGAAACTCAAAAAAGATTGGAAATAATCAGGAAGTAATGATCACAGTAAATAATGGGAAAATGCCCATTCACAAATTTGCGTAGGCCTAATAACAAGTTAAAAGTTACAAATAAAAGTACAAATAATTAGGAATTGAGTATAACTAGTTATGTTATTAATTAGCTTGATAATAAGCTTTCTAACTGCAACAAATTCTGCAACAGATCTTATGCACAAAAACTATACTTAAGTGTTTCTAGAAAAGTGTGCATTTATCAATTCTGCCAGTCACATGTTCCAAGCAGTTGAATTATGGGAGCAGGCTCATTAATCTGGAATACAGTTTCTGAATCACATCTACACAGTAACAAACCTGCCCTCGTTCACTCACTGACCCCAAGAAAGCTGTAGACTGGACAGCATCGAATGTCAGGAGAGTCTGTTCATCCTACCATACTTAGCAGCTCTACTCGGTAGTGTCCTGGGATTCCCTTCACAATGAAAACATCAGATTCTCACGACCACTTGAAGCAGGAAAACATCTAAGAGGGACAGTGGCCACTGGCATGATGAGGATTCTCATGTTTTCTGAGGTTAAGATAATTTAGGATGATTCTTCACCTGCTTTGAGAAGTCAAAGATTCTACAGGTTATTCATACAAGGTAAACATAATATTTTTACGAATGGCAATGGAGTTGTTTCCTTTCACTGGTGTTAAATAATGCCCCAAGAGAAGGTATTTCCTCCCATGAGAGAGTATTTAACGACCAAAGGTATTTTACTCATTCTGGCTCAGTCCCAGAAAAAGAATTTGACCTCTCATTGTCAGGAGATCCATCTTTAAGAAACGTGTTATCACGGATTAATCCTGTATCACCCATGGTCTTCATGCCACCAAGGCTTGCTTTACAAATATTTATTCAAGGAGTTGAAAAAGGTCCACACTATGTTTGGTAGTGGTTTTATTTCATTTCCTTCAAATAGTACAGTAAAGTACATAACTCTTTGTTGTGCTGCTGTAGAACGCTGTAAAACTGAACTGGACAGATCATTTTAAAGGTGAAAGCTCTTTGTTTTTATAGTCTCTTTGCAAACAAAGCATACTGAAGCCTCAGCCTGTATTAAAGAGAAATACTTTTTTTTTAAGAGCAGTAGGAAGTTGTTGGGTTTTGGTTACTTCTTTTTCCTCATTTGGTAAAAGAATAAGAAAGCAATGTGTGGTGGATGGTGCGTGGTTGCTCTAAGCATAACATAGATGTGGTCAACCTAAAATGTCTTATCACTTTCTGTACTTGGAACCAGCTGCTCAAATTGGTTACTTATTTTGTAGCTGAAGTTAGGAGGAAAAAGTTCTACGTGACTTTTAATGTTAGTTTCAAATGTTAAGTATTAGTATTAAAAGTATTAGCTGTCCCAAATTAAGCCTTGCTCCCAACGCTGCTTCATAAAACTTAGCATTTTTTGATAGTTAATAACAATTGCTGACATTCACTGAGCAGTTACGACATGCCAGGCACTGCTCAGTGCTTTCTAAACATGATTTTATTTAAACCTCAGATCATCCCCATGAAATAAGGAATATGGTCTCCATCATACCGAAGAGAAAGGGCAGACTAGACCATTTATAACTTACCTGAGGTCACACAGCCATGAAGATGCAGCCTGCACCCCACATCCCAGGATCTCAGCCACTGCCAGGCTTACGTCTGAGCTGTGTTGCTGGCTTTTCCCTCCATCCTTAGAAAGCAAGCATGCCCAGCGGGCCTGCAAGGAAGATCTGTTCCATGGCTGAATTTAGCATGTTTGTCCCACGTGCATCACAAGATAAGCCAGCCTTTCCAGGCACTCGTTAAGTAAAAGTATTTTAGAACCGAATGTCTCACACTTCACTCCTGGGGATCTGGTTAAAATGCAGATTCGGATGCAGGGGGCCTCAGGAGGGGCCTGGGATTATGCATTTCCAAGAGGCTCCTCAGACAGCACTGATGTTGCTGATCCCTGAATACACCTTGAGGCACGAGGATTTGGGGAGCTCATGAAACCAGTTAGTAGACGATGGAGTGGGATCTCGAGCATGGGAGCAAGGTACATTATTCAGTAAGACACAGAAAATGTATTTCAACCCTTCAGGAAAACGTTCAAAAGTCATCAATCTACCAGCCTCTCCCCTCCTCCTTCCTCTCTGGGAGGAGAAGAGCTGCCATCCCAGAGGGACACGCAGTTGACGTTTGCTGTCAGAGTGGTATGGGGCCAAATCGAATAAGCATTTTGGTCAATGGGTTTGCAATTTTCATGACTCATAGAAAAGTTGTCAATCAAATAAATTCTTACAGAGCCACACAAGGACTACTAGATAGCCGATGACATTGGAAAAGAATATTTAAAGCATCAAAAAATATGGCTGGGTGCGGTGGCTCACGCCTGTAATCCCAGCACTTTCAGAGGCCGAGGCAGGCGGATCACGAGGTCAGGAGATCGAGACCATCCTGGCTAACACGGTGAAACCCTGTCTCTACTAAAAAATACAAAAAACTAGCCGGACGAGGTGGCGGGCGCCTGTAGTCCCAGCTACTCGGGAGGCTGAAGCAGGAGAATGGCGTGAACCCGGGAGGCAGAGCTTGCAGTGAGCTGAGATCCGGCCACTGCACTCCAGCCTGGGCGACAGAGCAAGGCTCTGTCTCAAAAAATAAAATAAAATAAAATAAAATAAAATAAAATAAAATAAATAAAAATAAAATAAAAAATAAAAATATTTCTCATCCATTGCAAGTGGAAAGAGGCCATTATAAAAATAATTATGAAGAAATACTAGAAGGATCTACACCAAAATTTTAATAGCAGTTATCTAGGGATAAAATTTAAGGTGATTTTATTATTTTGCTTATCTATATGCTGTAAATTTTCTACAATAAATATGTGTGACTTTGAGAATCAGAAGAAAAATCATGTTCCATACTTAATTTTAAAGTTTACTCTGTGCCAAATCCATGATGACTCTTAGCATCCCTGAAGGTGGGATGACCAGGAGTTGTGGCCGTCCCAGCTCAGACAAAAGGAAGCAAAGAGAACCATTTGTGGAATATTCTTGCAAAACAATGTGCCTAAACCGGATCCATCCTCTGGAGCTAACTTCCATTTCCAGGAAACACGGGGTGGGGAAGAGAAGTAAGTTAAATGATAGCACAAGGGAGCCAATGGACAGATCCAGAATGTGGGGCATTCTCCAGGACAACTGACCCAGTTTCTGCAACAAGGACATGAAGGGGGAAGGGGGGTCTGCTCTGTATTGAAAGACACTCAAGAGACATTGCAAACCGGTGCAATGTGTGGTGTGTTTAAGGAGTAACTGCTGTGTCCTCCCAAAATTCCTATGTTGAAGCTCTAACCTAATCCCCAGCGTGACGGCATTTGGATGTAGGACCTTGAGAGGTAGTTAGGTATGGATGAGGTCATGAGAGTGGGGTCTCCATGATGGGATCAGTGCCCTTATGAGAAAAGGAACAGACCCGAGCTTGGCTCTGCGAGTGACCACATAGGAGTAAGACAGCCTGACACCGAATCTCCTGGCACTTCGATCCTGGATATCCTAGGCTCCCGAGCTGTGAGAAATCAATGCTTGCTGTGCAAGTCACCCAGTCTATGGTACTTTGTCATCACCCAGTGAAGTGGCCAAGACATGGCATCCCAATTGAATACACCAAGTGTCAGAAAACATTTTTAAACAACACAGAAATTTTTATTATGCAAGTAATATTAATTTTTAGGTGTGCAAATGGTATTGTGGTTATAAAAGAAAATGTTTATAGTTTTTTTTTTTTTTGAGATGGAGTCTTGCTCTGTCGCCCAGTCCGGAGTGCAGTGGTGCCATCTCGGCTCACTGCAAGCTCCGCCTCCCGGGTTCACACCATTCTCCTGCCTCAGCCTCCCAAGTAGCTGGGACTACAGGCACCCACCACCACGCCCGGCTAATTTTTTATATTTTTAGTAGAGACGGTTTCACTGTGTTAGCCAGAATAGTCTTGATCTTCTGACCTCGTGATCGCCCACCTCGGCCTCCCAAAGTGCTGGCATTACAGGCATGAGCCACTGTGCCCAGCCATGTTCATAGTTTTTAAAGATGCAGGAATATGTAGGAATAAAATAAGTATGTATTCCTGAAGGATGTAGGAATAGAATAAAATGGTAGTACAAGACATATTTTAATGCTTTCAACAAAAATTGTATAAATGGGTAGCTTAAGGGCAGCAGCAACATATCAACAACTATCAAATATGGGTGATGAATAAGTATCCACTGTACTCTTTATTCCCCTAATTTTGTGCATTAGAAATTTTTCATAATGAAATATGAAATCAGGTTTCCTAATCTCTGCACTAAAGTCAAATACTAAGGTAAACTAGGACACAGATCCATCTGAGACACACAGATATTTTAAGCTGGAGAAAGCATCATCATCTATGCAAATTGAACCTTAGAGAGTTAACACGATCCCACTTGAGTAATTGAGATAGCTGAATAATCTGGATTGCGTGAGTTGTAAAGAGAGGACAACAACATTGTGATGAGGCTATATACAGGCTGGATTCTGAATTCAGAAATAATTCGTACAGATTAAGAAGATCATGAGGATAATAACTTGCATGTATATAGTGCTTTATGGCTTATATGTATTTTCAGGTACAGTGCTTTACTTCATCTTCATCTAATCTCCTTTACTTCTATTCTAAGTTGTAAAGATTACTTTCCACCTTGTGTTAGAGATTTCTGCAAATTCAATCAATGAGCAGTTATTACAGTACAAGTCCCGTGCTTGGAGCTGGAAATGCAGGAGAGACACGGCCTGCAGCTCTGCCAAGCGAGAAACTTCCAGCTCGGATTCATGAAGGTTTGGTCTTGGAGAAAGGAGCAAGTCTCAGCAATCAGACCAGATTTAGAACCTCACGTTGAGCAATGAACTCCACATTTTGAGAAGAGACCCCACTCTGTTTCCACCTATTCTGAAGCCACCTGCTCACTCAACAGGAACAGCATACTTGGTCTCTTCCTTCACAAAACAAGCGAAAGAACATTAGATGACAACCTCCTCAACTTACCTGCACCTGCAACACTCTGCACAGCAAAGCATGACTATCTTTCAAACATCTTTTGGGCATAGGGAAAGGTCGTTCCTTCCCTGTTTCCAAGGACAGCTTCGCCTGTGCTCTGTGTGCTTGCCCCTACCCCTCCAGAATCTGATCCTGTCAGTGCTGCCGAATCACTACTTTGTTTGTTTGTTTGTCTTTTGAGATGGAGTTTCATTCTTGTTGCCCAGGCTGGAGTGCAATGGCGTGGTCTCCGCTCACTGCAATCTCTGAGGCCTCCCGGGTTCAACGGATTCTCTTGCCTCAGCCTCCCAAGTAGCTGGGATTACAGGTGCCTGCCATGACACCTGGCTAATTTTTGTAATTTTAGTAGAGACGGGGTTTCACCATGTTGGCCAGGCTGGTCTCGAACTCCTGACCTCAAGTGACCCACGCATCTCAGCCTCCCAAAATGCTGGGATTACAGGCATGAGCCACCGCACCCGGCCTGGAGATAGATTTTATAACAATTGAAGGAAAGCTATAGACCCTCTTACCAGGAAAAGGCATGGAACATATACAGTTGTATGAAATTTCAGAAGGTAAGTGAAAGTCCCTTGCAGCACGGACCTCCTGAGAGTCTCTCTTCCACCTGGTCGGTACCATTTTACCACCATATACCTAGTTACAAGGTCAAACAGCAAAGTCCTAGGTAACTCTTCCACATTTACCCCAACCCCTTCCAAGTGGTAACCAAATCCTGTGCCTTTTCCTCCTACGTGTCTGTAATCTGTTTCCCCTCTAATCTATCCACAACACTACCTTAGTGCAAACCCTCATTATCGGTCACCTAGGTTACTATAACAGGCTACAACTTGTCTCTATTCTCCCCTCCAACCTGCACACCGGCAACTAGTGTTCTGGTTTTCTCTGCATCTCTAAGATGTAAATCTGACTCTACCATTCCTCAGATTAGAATCCCTCAATTCACAATAACTTAAAGGCAGAAGCAATCCAAAAATATTCATTGACAGATGAATAGATAAACAGAATGTGGCCCATCTATACAATGGAATATTATTCAGCCTTTAAAAAGGATTAAAATTCTGATAGATGCTACAGTGTGAATGAACCTAGAGGAAGTTGCGCTAAGTGAAAGAAGCCAGTTACAAAGGAGTATATAATGTAGGCTTTGACTCATACGAGGTGCCTAGAGTAGCCAAATTCGTAGAGACAAAAAGTACTGGTTACCAGGGGCTGGGAAAATGGTGGTTGCCAGGGCCTTTGGAGATGGGGGAGTGGAGAGTTATTGCCTAAGGGATGAAGAGATTCATTTGGGAAGATGAAAAAGTTCTAGAGCTGGATGGTGATGCTGGTTGCAAAGCAGCGTGATGTGCTTAATGCCACTGACCTGTATGTTTAAAATTGTTGAAATGATAAATTTTATGTTACATTGTTTTACCACGATTAAGAAAAATCCTCCCATAACTATCACCTAGAGATAAATACTAAATTCCTTAAAATGACATCTAAAATCAGGATCCAGCCTGACCTACTCCTCCAAGCTCTGTTCACAATTCACCCATAATTCCTGATTCCCTGACTCCCTCGTAGCTGTTCACAGAACTTGCCTCTCTGCCAAGTGTCTTTCTTTCTGCGTAAGAGACAGTCTAACCTAGTGCTGAAGAGCCAGGACTCAGAACTTCACTGCCTAGTTTTCACTCCCTGCTCGGCCACTTACTGGTTGCACGAGTTATTACCCGACCTTGCAATTCTTAGTTTCCTAATCTGTAAAATGGGAGTAATAAACTCGTAGTCATTGTGGCGATTAAGTGAACTAGCACATGTAAAACACTTCAGATTGTGCCTGGAACTCACTAAATGCCTAATAAGTTGTCATGTGTCAGTCATCTGAGACTGTCTCTTGATTCTTTTTTTTTTTTTTTTTTGACACAGAGTCTCGCTCTGAAGCCCAGGCTGGAGGGCAGTGGTGCCATCTCGGCTCACTGCAAGCTCCACCTCCTGGCTTCACCCCATTCTCCTGCTTCAGCTTCCCGAGTAGCTGGGACTACAGACGCCGCCACCACGCCCGGCTAATTTTTTGTATTTTTAGTAGAGACGGGGTTTCACCGTGTTAGCCAGGATGGTCTCGATCTCCTGACCTTGTGATCTGCCCGCCTCGGCCTCCCAAACTGCTGGGATTACAGGCGTGAGCCACTGCGCCCGGCCATCTCCTGATTCTTACGAAGCAATGTCTGTGATGGGATCATATGTTGGGAGCCATCCCTGTTCTCCCACCCTCATCTCAGGAAGCGCCGGGCACTCCTTGCTCTGCATTCCTTAGATACTTGTATTTCTTTCAAAGAAGCAGTGTCATTATCTGTTTACATGTGTGACTCCTCCAGTGAACTATGAGCACCTAGAGATCAGAACTGGTCCTTTCTCGCCTCCCTACAGAGCCTCAGACAGTCTGGCAGGTGCTACATTTTGTAAGCCATCAGCCCAACTCTGTTGAATAAATGAGTCCACGTTGCAGAGGGAATTCCTGCTGGAGTGCAAGACTGGATTAGGTGCCCTTGAAATCTAGGAGACTCTAAGCCTGGGAGTCCAAGATCTTGGCCAGGCGCGGTGGCTCAAGCCTGTAATCCCAGCACTTTGGGAGGCCGAGACGGGCGGATCACGAGGTCAGGAGATCGAGACCATCCTGGCTAACACGGTGAAACCCCGTCTCTACTAAAAAAATACAAAAAACTAGCCGGGCGCGGTGGCGGGCGCCTGTAGTCCCAGCTACTTGGGAGGCTGAGGCAGGAGAATGGCGTGAACCCGGGAGGCGGAGCTTGCAGTGAGCTGAGATCCGGCCACTGCACTCCAGCCTGGGCGGCAGAGCGAGACTCCGTCTCAAAAAAAAAAAAAAAGATCTCTGCATGTCCACGCTAAATACTTGCACATCGTCTTTGCACATTTGCTTTAGAAAAGCAAAGAAAGCACACCCTTCGCAGGGCCTGTGCTTACCTCTGCCATACATGTTTGATAGCAAAATACAGCACACCTGATCCATGGCAAAAGAACATCCATGTCTTTAACAGATTTGGGAATTTTTACCTCAGATACAAGTTGAAATTACTGCTGTAATTGATTGAGAAAATAGTAATAGAGCATCCGTTTCATACCAGGCATTGAGGATATAGTGACAAGCAAATTCTTACAGGCACTGCCCTTGCCAGGCACCCATGGAGTACACACAGATGTGTGCCCAAATGCAGCCCAGGTCCCTTTCAGCCAAGTGACCTCACTGTCTTGACTGAAGGCTGCTCTACACACGTCCACTCTATGCAGAAGCCAGTGATGGAAAGAAATTAAGCTACTAAGCACGCCCTCTAATCACTGAAATGGAATCACTTCAATGACAAGTCATCACTGGCCAACTGTGCATGTAAAAAGATCTCCATGGCTGACTTGTAAGGAAGAGGTGCTTCCCCTGTACTTCAGCCTCTGGTTCTGACATTACCTTGAACTCCAGGCAGAGCTAAGATTTCCTACACCCACCCCACCCTCTTCACAGGATATGTTAAGCCTCAGGAAGAATGCCTTAGTAAACATCGTTTTCTGTTTCAACTTGTTAATAATTGCTGAATTTGGTTTGGGGGAATGTTTTATTATAATGGCTGTTAACAGGAAGGTCTCCAACTGTCAAATCACCTAACAGGCTTCATGTGGAGAAAATCTAGGTGTCCCAAGGGTGATCCAGGGCATCTCTGTGGATTACCAGGTTAAATACAAAGAAAATTGTCCAGCAAAGAGATTGAGGCTGGGAGACAGAGGAGAGGGGGAGGGAGGGAGGGAGGGAGGGAGGGAGGGAGAGAGAGAGAGAGAGAGAGAGAGAGAGAGAGAGAGAGAGAGAGACCACAGTTCATAAGAGAACAAAGAAAACAGAATTTCAGATTTAGGATGTAGTGGTACCTGTTTCTTCCCATGCTCTATTTTTCACAAATCCCCTGGGGATCTTGGTAAGATGCAGATTTTGATTCAGCGGGTCCAGGTCGGACCTGGCTCTCTGCATTTCTAGCAGCCTCCTAGGCGACGCCGTGCTGTGGAGGGAAGGATGACGCTTTGAACAAGCAAAACCTTCCCGGTTCATTAAGAACACGGATTCATGCATCCTCTTAAAAAATAACAGTCAACTTCATTTCTTCTTTTGAAGAACTTCGGGGGAAATATTTTAAACATCTCTTTCCTCAACGATGGCCTTATTGGGTTTGTCTAAAACAGGGTCTAACTCTCAAATCTTGAGGGAGCCCCTTTATGAGAGACGGTGGAAAAAACTGCCTTGGGAACAGGTGGGAGAGTGCCACCCAGGAAGGGGGGTCAGGCTCTGGGTTCAGGAGCAACTAAGAAACACTCCCTTCCATTCGCACCTTCTCAGGCTTTCCCGGTGCTCCCGATCTGAGAAAGAAAAGTTTTTGAAGATGGGAATGAGGATGCCCCTCATTTTTCAGACTATATGAATACCCCAGAGGACATCAGTTCAACCTCTCGTTATGTTTCACAGCCACTGGGAAAGCCATTTAAAGATTTTGTAACTGTTTTCGTAACTTAACTTTATAGAAATCTGAACTGTCCTGAGCTGGATCAGATGATCCTGAATGAAAAATCCCTTCAAATATTTAAGACTTTTTTTTTGACTCTTTCAAAGGTAAGATTCCACAGAATCCAGACATGACATTCTCCCAAGAATTCGGCTGATGTTCCATGAGCCTTGAAGCCTTCCCCACCCTGGCCCTCAATTCAGCTTACCTGCCTCCCACTGAAATATTTAGACTCACGGAAGCCACCTGGTGTGGGAAGAGCATTTCCCCGCGTGACAAAATGAAACATGCTCACTGCAGCCTCTGCGCCCACAGCCATTCGCAAGCCACGCTGTGTCCCAAGAAACACCAGCTCTCTACACAGGGCAGCTCCTGATCTAATGTCACCAGGGGGCCACCCGTGGGATGTAATCACAAGCCCGATCCCTGCTGGCAGACTTCAGTCCCCTAATGCCTCATTTTCCCTGCAGGGCTCCCCCAGCCAGCAAGTGTTCAAGCCGGACCCCAGAGGCAGTGACAGCAGGACTGGAGGCCTAGCCAAGGGCACAGCCGGGAGAAGAGCCACACAGCTAATTAGTCCAGGAAGCACATGCCTATTGTTCTCCTGTGTTCACCAGCCGGAACCTGATCCGCCAAACTGCTAGCCCACCGGGCAGAGCAACACATTCCAGAAATCTGGGCTGTCTGCCAACGCCACCTCACCTGAAAGCTTCCACCCCCTGAAATCCAAACCTGGGGACCATTAGCCCAGGAGCCCTGCCTGATCATGCACTGCACTGCGGGGCACCGGGAGAGACCCTCCCTCGGGACATGGACTGACCCACAGCGACAGGGGACAGCAAAGGCCACGGCATCCTGCATTGCACCCCAGTGGCCCCGAGTGGCGGGTCCTATGGACCGGCCCAGGTGCCTGTGCTGGGTGGTTCTGCCACCTTCGCCTTTTGACCTGCTTTGGTGGTGTCCCCAGTCTTGAGGACTGACTGAAAGGAAAGAAAGCACTGCTGGAACACTGTGATCATTTGCAGTGGGGCTTGCTGGGGTTTGAGGCTTTTTCTTTCCCGTTGACAATTGTCCCAAGCCCTGACCCCCAACTCTAGGTAATGCTGGCTGTTGGCAGGGAAGTAAGTTTCTGTTACTTTGAAATGTCCTCTAATCTGGTATTGGTGTACTGTATCCTAATAGAGACCCTCATCACTCCCAGGGATACCCGGAGAGCCCCTGAGCTTTACGTCAAGAAAGAAAAAAAAAAAAAAAAAAAAGAAGGGCAAGATATTAAGAAAACTATAAAAGGAGAACAAGCAATTCTCATGGAAGGCTTCCAAAAGGTACCTTTCCCTACGTCTCACAACGCTGATCTCCCCTCTCTATCACTTGGCTCTTCTTGAATTTCATTGAACGAGGTGTAAAGGGAAGAGACCCAGCTGGGACCCCCATCCCCCTTTAAAGGTGACTTTTCTGCAACTCCCCCAAACTACCAGGCTCCCCTCATCTTTAAGGGGAGGACATTGTCAAATACCCCTCTCCTCCTCCTGCCTCGACTTTTCCTTCTTCTTCTCCCAACACTCTCATCTCCCCAGACTCTTCCTGCTCCCATTCTAGGTTCGAGCATTTTCCTTTCTGCCTCATCCTTCTATGCCCTCAGAGCACCACTATCCCCAAAGTCACCTCTCCAGTCTGCACATCCTCTCGAAGCACGTTGTTTCAACTTGTGGGACGTATCCACCTGGATTTGAAGCCAATGCCTTAAACTCATCATGTCTAAGACCAAGTTCATCCTCTCCACAAAACAAGACCCTGCCTCTACTTTCCCTCTTTATCTTAATGATGTTAACATTCGTCCAGAAAACTGGGTTTGGAATCCAGTAATCTGCTCATCCTCATCTCTCTCAATTCCAACCTCCAGGAGTTTCCAAGCAATAGCCACTCTCCCTCTCACACTCTCCCCTTTCTTTCTCTCCACTCTGTGCCATCCCAACAGACCCTATGTTACCAGCCGAGACTGCTGGGCAAACACCGAACTGATGCCTGTCTTTATGAATCATCAAACTTTAGAGCAGAACTGGGCCTTAGAAAAGATTCTGTAAGCCTCCTTATGCTTCCAGATGAGGATAAGAACTGAAGCCTGGGAAGTGGGCTTGCCCAGCCTCCTCGGGTTTTGAAGGAGTGCTCTCATCTGTCCCAGACGTCACTGCTGATGATGTCACTCAAATATTGCAATCAAGACTCTCTCCACTTGATATCAGTCTAGTCACTGAACATAGTCATTTTTTTCCTGTCTCCATGCTTTGCTCATTTTGCCTCTTTTCCCTGGAATAAGTCCTCCCCAACATCCCTCTCCCCTTTCTCAACCACCGCTTAAACTCACTTCAGGTACCACTTCTCCACGTAGTCCACTTTGATCCCCCCTCTACTCCTGGCTGTCTCTCCTTCTTCTGAGCTCCTCCAGCCCTTTTCTAGACTTCTCTTGAGACACAAGCGTAACTCTCCCTTCATTACAGTTATTTGTCCTACTTAATATTGCAGACTGCTCTACTTGTTATTTTTTACCATTTATAGACTCCATCAGTATGTTCTGAACAAGAAATAGTTAAACTGAACTGCTTTCTATAGCCCTACTGTTTATTTAATAACCCAGAAGCTGGTGATAAGGTCCCCAGTGTCATTTTGGCCCCCATTCCATCCCTAGAATGATCCAGGGATCTGGAAGAAAGAAGCAGGTTAGGACGACAGTCAAATGAAAACAAGTAACTCTCTTGATGGCAGGAATGGTGGACAAGCTAAGTACTTTAAGAGAGCTTAAATTGGGCAAACCTGGCCGGGCACGGTGGCTCATGCCTGTAATTTCAGCACTTTGGGAAGCCAAAGCAGGTGGATCACCTCAGGTCAGGAATTCAAGACCAGCCTGACCAACATGGTGAAACCCCGTTTCTACTAAAAATTAAAAAAAAAAAAAAATTGGCCAGACGTTGTGGTGGGCGCCTGTAATCCCAGCTATTCAGGAGGCTGAGGCAGGAGAATCTCATGAATCCGGGAGGCGGAGGTTGCAGAGAGCTGAGAATCGCACCACTGCACTCCAGCCTGGGCAACAAGAGTGAAGCTCCAACTCAAAAAAAAAAAAAAAAGGTAACCCCCCATAACCCCTGCTCCTGGAACACAGGCTGATGTGGACCCAGATTTGTAGTCCCATTCTTCATGCAAGAACAAAAACCAAATGGAAGTCATCCTTTGGAGTGCATGTCATAAACACAATCAAAGCAGCTCCACGTCATGGAGGCTGTCATAGGCGCAATTTTAATATCCTACAAAATACAAGTTGGGAAAATATCATAGACCCAAATATTCGCCAAAATTGAGATTATCCTGAAAAACAGTCAGGCCTTTGCCCACTGAGCAGTGGCATAATTAATACTTTCTATTCTAGTGACAAGGAGGTGTTGAGGAAAGATGGGATGAGCAGAAATCAGCCACTCCTTGGGAATAATCCCACGGTCAGAACTATATGAATTCTCTCAGGCTAATTGATAATAATCATCTAAGCCTGGTTCACATGGCAGTTAAACCTTTGAACGGAATAAAAGGAAAAACTTTTTAAAGGGATTTTAATATTTATTTAAAAGGCTGAAAATGACTTTTTGTTTTTTTGAGACAGGGTCTCACTCTGTTACCCAGGCTAGAGTGCAGTGGCATGATCACAGCTCACTGCAGCCTCGACCTCCCAGGCTCAAACAATCCTCCTGCCTCAGCTTCCTGAGGAGCTGGGACTACAACTGTGTGCCACCATACCTGGCTATTTTTTTCTATTTTTTGTAGAGATGAAGTCTCGCTATGTTGCCCAGTCTGGCCTTGAACTCCTGGCCTCAAGCAATTCTCTCACCTTGGCACTTTCTCAAAGTGCTGGGATTACAGGCATGAGCCACCACACCTAGCCTGATTATTCTTTAATATTTTCAAAATAATACTTTCAAATAGTTTCAGTGGAAAAAAGTTTAATGTGTAAAAATATCTTTTTTATTTTTAAATAACAGTTTTACTAAAATATAATTGGAAGTTTGTTATACATATACATTGTGAAATGATTAATTACTATAGTCAAACTAATTAAAATATCCATCACCTCACACAGGTACCTCTGTGTGTGTGTGTGTGTGTGTGTGTGTGTGTGTGTGGTGAGAACACAAGATCCACACTCTCTTTGTAAATTTCAAGAGTTCAGTATTATTAACTATAATCATCATGCTGTACATTAGGTCTCTAAAACATATACATCCTGTGAAACTGAAACCTGTATCCTTTGACCAGTATATACCACAATTTTTCCCACCCCCAAGTTCACCCCTGCCCCTGGTAGCCACCATTCTATTTTCTGCTTCTATGAATTTCACTTTTTTAGATTCTACATATAACTGAGATCATGCAGTATTCTTTTTTACTTGACATGCTTTTCAAGTTCATCCATGTGTTACAAATAGTAGGAATTCCTTCTTTTTTAAGGCTGAATAGTATTCCATTGTGTGTGTATGTGCATGTGTGCGTGTGTGTGTGTGTATACCACATTTTCTTTATTCATTCGTCAATGGATGCTTAGGTTGATTTCATATCTTGAGTATTGTGAATAATGCTGGAATGACCATGGAATGCATACATCTCTTTGAGATATTGATTTCAATTCCTTTAGGTATATATTCAAAAGTAGGATTATCAGATCATAAGGTAGTTCTATTTTTGACTATTTGGGAAACCTCCATGCTGTTTACCATAATAGCTACACAAATTTACAATCCTACCAACATTGTACAAGGGTTCCCTTTTCTCCACAGCCTTGCTAACACTTGTGAACTTTTGTTTTTTGATAATGGCCACCCTAATAGGTGTGAAGTGATGTCTCATGGTTTTCATTTGCATTTCCCTGATGATAGGTGAGCACATTTTCATATACCTGTTGGCCTCCTTTGGAGAAATGTCTATTTAGGTTCTTTCTCCATTTTTTAATCAGATTATTTGGGGTTTGTTTGTCATTTCGTTGTATGAATTCTTTATAAATTTTGGATATTAACCCTTATCAGAGATATGGTTGCAAATATTTTCTCCCAATCTGTAGGCTGCCTTTCCATTTTTTAAATTATTTTTCTTTGCTGTGCATAAGCTTTTTATTTTGAAGTAGTCTCACACATTTATTTTTGCTTTTTTGGCCTCTGCTTTCAATGTCATATCCAAGAAATCATTGCCAAGACCAGTATCAACGAGGTTTTTCCCTATGTTTTTTTCCTAGTAGTTTCACAGTTTCGGGTCTATGTCTTTCTTTTGAGTTGGTTTTTGTGTATAGTGTAAGATAAGGGTCCAATCTCATTTCTTTGCATGTGGATATTCAGTTTTCTCCACACTGTTAACTGGAGAGACTATCCTTTCCATCTTGTATATTCTTGGCACCCTTGTTGAACATTAGTTGACTGAATACTCAAGAGTTTATTTCTGGGTTCTCTCTTTTGTTCCTATATGTCTATTTTTATGCCAGTGCCATACTATTTAAATTATTATAGCTTCGAAATATAATTTGAAGTCAGAAAGTGTGATACCTCCAACTTTGTTCTTCTTTCTCATGATTGCTTTGCCTATTTGGGGTCTTTTGTTGTTCCACATGAATTTTAGAATTTTTTTTTCTATTTCTGTGAAAAATGCCACTGGAATTTTGACAGGGATTGTGTTGAATCTGTAGATTGCTTTGTGTTATATGTATATAATATTAGTTCTTCCAACTTGTAGTAGGAAATACTTTTCCATTTATTTGTATCTTCTTCAATTTTTTCATTAATATTTTGTAGCTTTCAGGGTACAGATCTTTCACCCATGTTGTTTTTTTGATGCTATTGTGAGTGAGACTGTGTTTGATTTTTTTTTTCAGATAGTTCATTGCCAGGTATAAAGAACATGACTGATTTTTGTATGTTGGTTTTGTGTCCTACAACTCTTCTGAATTCATTTATTAATTTTAACATGCTTATGGTGTTTTTAGAGTTGTATACATATAGGCTCATGTCATCTGCAGAGGTAATTTTATTTCTTTCTTTCCAATTCAGATGTCTTGTATTTATTTTTATTATTATTATTATTATTTTTTTTTTTTTTTTTTGCCTAGTTGCTCAGCTAGGACTTCCAGTACTGTGTTGAATAGGAGTGGCAAGAATGGCAATCCTTATCTTGTTCCTGGTCTTAGAGGAAAAGCTTTCAGTTTTTCCCCATTGATTATGATGTTAATCATAAGTGGCCTTCATTGTGTTGAAGTAAGTTCTTTCCACATCTATTTTGTTAAAAAAATTTTGTCATGGATAAATCCCTGGAAACATACAATATGCCAAGACCGAATCAAGAAGAAACAAAGTTTGAACAGATCAACAAATAAGGAGATTGAATTCGTAATCAAAAACCTCCCAACACAGAAATGTCCAGGACCAGATGGCTTAATGGACAAACTCTACCAAACATTCAAAGAATAATTAATACCAATCCTTCCTAAGTGCTTCCAAAAAATAGAAGAGAAAACATTTCCAAACTCGTTTTATGAGGCAACATCACCCTGATACCAAAGCCAGACAAAGACACCACAGAAAACTACAGACCAATATCTCTAATGAACATAGATGTGAAAATCCTCAATTAAGTATCAGCAAACCAAATTCAACAGCACATCAAAAAGATTACACACTCTGACCAGGTGGGATATATCCCTGGGATGCAAGGTTGGTTCAACATAACACAAATCAGTCAATGTGTTACACCACATTAACCAAATCAAAGATAAAAACCACATGACTGAATGATTATCTCAATAGATGCACAAAAAGCACTTTACAACAAACTCTTGTAAATAAACTTGTAAAGTTCAATTATAGCTAAAAATACAAAATATTCTTTGTTCAAATTCTAGGCACACGTTTTCTTTGGTAAGGTGCTAGAACAGAGAGCAATGAAGTGAGCTGAATGAAAAAGAAAGATAAAAATATAGCAAATAGCATCATGCTGTAGTCTCTCTTTGAAAACGTTTTCCAGTAGAAAAATGCACATGTTTATTCCAAATCCATTTCAAGTACAAGCAGACATTTCAGTCTCTTGCCTGCCAACTCTCTGTCTTCTTTAACCCACTATGGAGAACACTTGACATCTGCGAGGAAGGAACAGCATGACTTTCGTTTACTTCAAGGTTAAAGGTGAAATGTATTTGTCATTAAAGTCCTCAGCAAACCCACAGAACAGGCCTTTTCTTTTCAAGGGACATCAAATATTTTAATGTGGTTAGAGGCACAAAGAAGACAACAGATGTTAACGTCTGGTGATGATGTCAGGACCACAATGATTTTTTTTCCTAAATTTTGTTCTTTTTTTATGTAATCGGTTTCAAAACATATTCAAATGATATTTAGGACAACCTAGAAACTAATAATTCATCTTGAACCTATGTCAAAAAGCAGATCCAAAGGAAGCACAAAATAAATTTTGTATGGTTTTTCCCTTCCCTTTTCTCTCTTTGGTCCCAAATATTACTCTTACTTCTTTTTAGAAAGTAGTACTATTAAAAAAATAAAAATAAATAAAAATAAAAACCCTCCAGTATCACACAACTGGAGTTCTAAATGCTTCCTTTGTCCATAGAATGAACCACTGTGACTTATGTAAGCTTCCTCCTTCCCCCGACCAAAGAAGATCAACTGCCTGGTCTAGATCATCCTTCAGCTTTCATAGGCTTTATGAAAATGCTTTACTCCGCCAGGAAGTCTGCAAATGTCTACAGGTCTGAGTTGCTGCATTGTGGCGAGTGCATTGGGGAATCAAAGCATCCTTTGCTCTGATGGACCAACAAGGATACAATCATTTTAAAAATAGGTCAAATAAATTCACCAAAACTCTGCTTTTATTAAAAAAAAAAAAAAACTAAACGCCAACGGGACTATTTTAAACATAATTCCCTATTATCAGTTTGGGTCACAAGTCTTCATATAAAAATGAAAGCACAAACCAGACAATGAGGAACACAAACCGACACTGTGTTTACAAGCTGCTGATACATTCCCAGAGTCACTCCAGGATGCATTTAGTTACCTTTTTTTATACAAAGGTAACAAAAGTAATTTGAAAAACTGGAATATTTATTAGAATTCTTTTGCTTTTAAAGAAGATGCAGTTTTGTTGAGATATAATTTACATACCATAAAATTCACCATCTTAAAGAGTATAATTTAGGGGTTTTTAATATATTCTTGAGATTGTATTAATACAAACAACATCACTATTTTATTCCAAACCATTTTCTTCAGCCCAAAAAGAAACTCTACACTTCTTAGTAATCATTCCCCTTTCTTCCTCTCTGCAGCCTCTGGCAGTCACTGCTCTACTTTCTGTGTCTATGGATTTGTTTATTGTGGACATCTCATGTAAATGGAATCATACGATACACACGTTGAGCATCCCTAATCCAAAATCCAAAATACTCCAAACTCCAAAACTTATAAATGTCAACATGATGCCACAAGGGGAGAATTTTACACTTGACCTCATGTACACAAACATTATTTCATGCACAAAATTATTAAGAATATGACTAAGACCCCAAAAGCAAATGCAACAAGAACTAAAATAAATAAATGGAACTTTAATTAAACTAAGAAGCTTCTGCATAGCAAAAGAAATAATCAACAGAGTAAATAGACAATTTATAGATGAGAGAAAATATTCACAAACTATACATCCAATAAAAACCTAACATCAAGAATCTACAAGGGACTCAAACAAATCAGCAAGAAAAAGCAAATAATCCCATTAAAAAGTGTGCAAATTACATGAACAGATATTTTCCAAAAGAAGACACACACACACAAATGGTCAACAAACTATGAAAAAATGCTCAGCATCACTAATCATCAGGGAAATGCAAATTAAAACCACAATGAGATACAAACTTACCCCTGTCAGAATGGCCATTATTAAAAAGTCAAAAAATAATAGGTATTGGCATGGATGTGGTGAAAAGGAAATGCTTGCGCACTGCTGGTGGAAATGTAAATTACTACAACCTCTATGGAAAATAGTATGGAGATTTATCAAAGAACCAAAATAGAACTACTCTTCAATCTGGCAATTCCACCACTGGGTATATACCCAAAGAAAAAGTCATTATATCAAAAAGACACCTGCACTTGTATGTTTATTGCAGTGCAATTCACAATTGCAAAGATAAGGAATCACCTAAGTATCCACCAACTGATGAATGAAGAAAATGTTGTATGTACATATATATAGATATATAGATAGATATCGTGAAATATTACTCAGCCATAAAAAAGACTGAAGTAATGTCTTTTGCAGCAACTTAGATGGAACTGGAGACCATTATCCTAAGAGAAGTAACTCAGGAATGGAAAATCAAATACTGCACATTCTCATAAGTAAGAGCTAAGATATGGGTACGCAGAGGCATACAGACTGATATAATGGACACTGGAGACTCAGAAGTGGGGAGGGTGGAAGGGAAATGAAGGATGAAAAATTACCGGTTGGGTGCAGTGTACACTATTTGGGTGACAGGAACACTAAAAGCCCAGGCTTCATCACCGTACAATTCATCTATGTAACCAGAAACCACCTGTACCCACTAAAGCTACTGAAATAAAAATAAATAAATAAAATAAAAACTATGAAATCAAATAAAAGGAAACAAATGAACATGTGTATCCAGTTGGTGGCATAACTACCAAAAAAGAACCATTCCAAATGAGTTAAAAACACAGGAATTTGACAGGCATTCCCAATGGGATATACCCTAACTATAAAAAGAACCGTAAAAAAATTAATAAAGAATTATTTAAGTTTAAAAATACATACATTGTTTAAAATTACCTTCGGGCTCTCTGTATAAAGCGCACATGAAACTTGAATGAATTTCATGTTTAGACTTGGGTCCCATCTCCAAGATATCTCATTATATATTTGTAAATGTTCCAAAATCCAAAAGATTTGAAATCCGAAATATTTCAGATCCCAAGAATTTCACATAAGGGACACTAAACCAGTATAAACCTTGTGTCTGGTTTCTTTCACTCAGTATAATGTTTCAAAAGTTCATCTGTGTTGTTGCATGAGTCAGAATTTCATTCTTTTTATGGATAAATAGTATTCCATTGTACGAATATGCCATGTTTTGTTTATTCATGCCTCAGCTGACAGACATTTGGGTTGTTTTCACATTGGGAATAGTATGAATAATCATACTGCTGTGAACATTCATAGCAAGTCTTGGTATAAATACATGTTTTCAAATCTCTTAAGAGTGGGTACTTTTTTAACCCATTAATTTTCCTGGGTTGCTCAATTTGCACTTACAAGCGGGTATTAGGGGGTCCTCACCACGGCCTACAAGTCCTCTCATGAACTGTTGGCCACTGCCTATATCTCTGACCACAACTCTCACTATTATTCTCTTTCTCACTACATTCCTGCAGCTCCTAAATCTCTTCTAAATCTTCCCTTCCTCTGTATCTAACCACTAACCACCACAGTGTCCTCCCGCCCCAAAATTTTTTTAAATGAAGAATTAAAGAGGTCCTGTCTCAATGCAGCAACCTGGTCTTATTCATCCTTCCCCAAGATATCCACCACCTCAACTACAGGTGTTAATACAATCTTATAGCTCTAAACATCTGCACTTAATGCCAAGTCTTCACTCAAATCAAGTTCCAACTCTGGGTGCTGGACCTCTCATCTCCCACGGGGAAAACGTTTTCACTGAGTTTATCTCTCACTCTCTTTACCCACAAGGCCTAGTCTCACCTGCAAAATAACTTACCACCATCCATCTGCACTCCACTCATTCTCTTGGAAATCCTGCAGGCTCTATCACCAGCTATGGACCAGGTTTCCTGGCCCTGTTCTGGCTCAAATACTAGAAGAGTGAGCTAATATGCAAGATAACCACGGATGATCTCACACTGAAGATGTAACAGCAGCCACACACACATTCTCAATGACCTAGGTTGGATCCATTGGAGGGTAAAGGAGGTCTTGTACATCTTAGTCACCACCATGTCCAGGACCTAGAATGGTGCCTGCAGCTAGAAACCTTTCAATAATATTTGTTAAATAATTTAATGAATATAGGAGAGACTTTTCTCCTCTTCCCATAGGCACTGATTTATTTTATTTCTACTCCTTTCTGTGCAATGTGTGAACCTTCATGCTAATATCACTATTAATTTTGTTCCCATAAACCCTTCAACTAAAGTAGTGCAGCTCCTTTCTCTTTCCTTTTTGGAATGTCATGTGTTTTATGGCACTGGCAAATAGCTGAGACACTAAAACCAAGTCTTAGTTGAAGTTGCATCCATAATTATAAGCCTACTGTTTGTATTCTACTGAAAACAGCAACTCCATGTTTAAAACACCATCCATCTGCACTCCACTCATTCTCTTGGAAATCCTGCAGGTTCTATCACTATCTGTTTTTAATTCCTTCTAGACTCTCTGATACCAAGTATCATGTGTTTTGCTCTTCATAAGTGCTCTCAGCCCCACGAGCTAGACGAGTCTCCCATTACGTGGTGCAGTTGCAACCTTTGGCAGTACCATCAGTGAGACTTGAAATATTCACCCACTCCCTCTCACCCCAAGTGTGAGCCCTCACAGCCACACTTCATCATACATTATCTCCTGCTCCAGGAAGACTGTTTTACCTCTTTCAAATATAAACTCTCTGACTCTACATGATTCATTTCTCATCTCTGGACCTTCGTTTCCATTGTGTAAGAACAGGCCCTTAGTCTAGATCAGGAGTCTGGAAACTGCCTCATGGATCAATTTCAACCCATTACCTGTTTTTGCAAATAAGGCATTAGAAGAAAAACTTTAGTCACATTGAATTTAACGAGTTTGAGTAAAGAACGCTTTATGAATCAGGAAGCATCCGAAACGAGTGGCGGTTCTGAGATCTGCGGCTGACCCGGGGGCTTCTGCAGGCTGGACACAGAGACAAAGTAGAGACGTCACCTGACTGGCTACAGTCAGGCATCTGCCTTATATAGGCATGGTGTGATAACGTGGCTGTTTGTGATTGGCTGAAAGTCAGCTGTTTGTTATGCTCCTAAATTAGGCTTGTTTATACACTAAAGTCAAAGTTCACTACCTAAGGACTCAAGATGCCCGGGCAGCCTCAGGCCACATTTAAGTTAATTTAACAAAAGTTTTATTGGAACAGAGCCATGCCCACTTTTCTAGATAATGTATATGGCTGCTTTCATGCAACAGTACTAGAGTTCCGCAGTTGCAAAATAGTCACTCTCTGGCCTTTTACAGGAGAAGTTTACTGACACTAGTCCATCTCTCTTGGCACTCTTCCAGCCCGACGTTCCAAAAGGCAGGCCCTCTGACAGGTTATTTTCTACTTCCCAGTCCATGGCAGAAGTTACCCCATGGGCTCACAGCAAAGTGACTCATAAACCTTCCAGTCTCCAAACCGCTGTAACATTTTTGTTACTCGGTCCTTGTCAATCTTTCTACTAGAGGGTAAATTTTAGTAATTCTTAAAAGAATCAGCAATATTTGCAAGTGTTGTTATGAAAATCCAGGAGTCATAAGGCAGTGATAAAGTTACATGGGGACGCCATTGTGCACATGGATGCAAAACAGGGAGAAAATGCGGAATCCCCAAAAAGAAAGAAAACTGAGGCCGGAAGAGAATGAGCTCCTTCCTGGGCAGGTTGGAAACTCTGTGAGTACTGCAAGCATCAAAGGGGGAAACTAAGAAACATAAATGGATTTGTAAAATAGAAAATAAGACAATGAGATAGAGGAGTGTGGTTGTACGAGAGGGGACTTAACATGCTAGGACCTGAGGGACAGAGAAAGGGAGCCTTTGCCACTGGCGAGGGAGAACCCAGGGTTGGCGGAACAGCATCCGCACCCTGGGCAGGCCAGTGCCCCTCACTGGACTCAGCCAGAGGCGGCTGTTGCTGTGATGGGGAAATTGGCCCCGCATACTTTCATTAAGTATTGAAAGGAACCTGGTTACTCAGAAAATCTGAAACTGAGATACTGGGTTGGACCATTCCTAGTCAGTAAGTGGCCTCTTACCAGGACCCCAGTGAGAGGTGACAACCTGCCAGCAGCCTTCGCTCTCGTCGTCTCCTTGGCCTCGGCGTCCACTCTGGTGGCACTTGAGGTGCCCTTCAGCCCGCCACTGCACTGTGGTAGCCCCTCTCTGGAGTGGCCAAGGCCGGAGCCAGCTCCCTCTGCTCAGCGGCAGGTGTGGAGGGAGATGCGCGGGCGGGAACCGCGGCTGCGCGCAGCGCTCACAGGCCAGCGCGATTTCCGGCGGGCGCAGGCTGGGCCGGCCCCACACTCGGAGTGGCCAGCCGGAGCCGGCCCAGGGCAGTGAGGGGCTTAGCAACCGGACCAGCAGCTGCGGAGGTTGCACCGGGTCCCCCAGCTCTGCCGACGGTGCGCTCAAATTCTCGCCAGGCCTCAGCTGCCTCGCCGCGGGGCAGGGCTCAGGACCTGCAACCCACCCTGCCCAAACCCCTCTCTCTGCCGTGGGCTCCTGCACGGCCTGAGCCTCCCCGACGGGCGCCACCCCCTGCTCTGTTGCGCGGGTCCCATGGACCACCCAACGGCTGAGGAGTGCAGGCGCCGCTGGGAACTCGCCGGCAGCTTGGCCTGCAGCCCCCGTGCAGGGTTTCACTGGGTGACGCCAGCTGGACTCCTGAGTCTGGTAGAGACTTGGAGCGCTTTTATGTCTGGCTGAGGGATTGTAAATACACCAATCAGCACTGTGTGTTTAGCTCTGGGTTTGTAAATACACCAATCAGCACTCTGTGTCTAGCTCAGGCTTTGTAAATGCACCAATCAGTACTCTGTATCTAGCTAACCTAGTGGGGACTTGGAAAACTTTTATGTCTAGCTAGAGGATTGTAAATGCACCAATCAGCACTCTGTCAAAACGGACCAATCAGCTCTCTGTAAGATGGACCAATCAGTAGGATGTGGGTGGGGTCAGATAAGGGAATAAAAGCAGGCTGCGGGAGCCAGCAACAACCAGCTTGGCTTCCTTCTTTGCCGTGGAGGCTCTTTTCTTTTGCTCTTTGGGTCCACAGTTATTTTAAGAGCTGTAATACTCTTTGCCAAGGTCTGTACTTTCATTCCTGAAGCCAACAAGACCGTGAACCGACCTGGAAAAATGAACGACTCCAGACAAGCTGCTTTTAAGAGCTGTAACACTCACCATGAAGGTCTACAGCTTCACCCCCGACAGTGATCACAACCACGAACTCACCAGAAGAAAGAAGCTCCAGACACATCTGAAGGAACAAACTCTGGACACACCATTTTTAAGAACTATAACACTCACTGCCAGGGTCTGCAGTTTCATTCTTTAAGTCAGTGAGACTGATCAAGAACCCACCGATTCTGGACACACCAGCAAGATGGGGTATCTGTTCATTAATCAAACCCGCACCAATGAAGACAAGTGCATCTCTGTTTGCTGGCTTGTTGGCAAAGATGAAGTAGAGGTGTGTGAGAGCTCTGGCAAGCCTCTGCTGGTCTTCACGCACTTTGTGGGAAAATGAGCATGCTTGTTCTCACTGAGGCAGTCTGAACCCCCAACCCCTTTGCCGATGGTCCTGGGCTCAGATATTTGCACAGCTGTGTGGGAGCTCCTTGCAGTGGAGAGTGGAAGGATGGGACAAAACCGTAAATGAAGAGGGCAGGCGGGAGCATGTGAGCTCAGGAGGCAGCCTCTGATGAAGGTCACACCCCCCCTTTTAGGTTGGACAATAAGGATGGGATTCCAGAAGTAACAGGTGCTGCAGAGATAGGTAAGGTTTGTTCTCTCGCTGTCTCCCCTCCCTTGCCACAGCCATCCCATTATGTCACAGACACGGGAGTAAGGCAATGAAACAGATGCTGTGGAAGTTCAACACGGGGAGATAGCTACCTACCGAGTTCGTCTTAACAATGATTGAACCGATTGTCATTAAACAAAAAAGGAAATGTTGAATGCTGTTGAAGTTTTTGTTTTGTTTTTGATTTTTTTTGAGGAAAGGTCTTGTTCTGTTGCTCAGGCTGTAGTGCAGTGGTGTGATCTCAGCTCACTGCAACCTCTGACTCCTGGGTTTAAGCAATTGTCTTGCCTCAGCCTTTCAAGTAGCTGGGATCGTAGGCACATGCCACCACATCTGGCTAATTTTTGTATTTTTTGTAGAAACAGGGTTTCACCATCTTGGCCAGGCTGGCCTTGAACTCCTGACCTCAGGTGATCCACCTGCCTTGGCCTCCCAAAGTGATTACAGGCATGAGCCACCGTGCCCAGCCACATTGAAGTTTCTTATTTTTATATGTCAAGTATCTGTCAACGTACTATTTTTTATTTATTTATTTATTTATTTTTTTGAGATAGAGTCTCGCTGCGTTGCCAGGCTGGAGTGCAGTGGCGCGATCTCGGCTCACTGCAATCTCCACCTCCTGGGTTCAAGCAATTCTCCTGAGTAGCTGGGATTACAGGCACATGCCACCACGCCCAGCCCATTTTTGTATTTTTAGTAGAGATAGGGTTTCACCATGTTGGCCAGGATAGTTTCCGTCACCTGACCTCATGATGTGCCTACCTCGGCCTCCCAAAGTGCTGGGGTCACAGGCGTGAGCCACTGCGCCTGGCCTTTTCTGAATTTTTTTTTTTCTGAGTATTTTTAATCAATAAAAAAGTATAATCTAAATTATAGGTTGGGCATGGCGGCTCACGCCTGTAATCCCACCACTTTGGGGGGGCTGAGGTGGGCAGATCATGAGGTCAGGAGATTGAGACCACCCTGGCCAACATGATGAAGCCCCGTTTCTACTAAAAATACAAAAATTAGCTAAGTGTGGTGGCACATGCCTGTAGTCCCAGCTACTTGGGAGGCTAAGGCAGGGAGAATCACTTGAACCTGGAGGCGAAGGTTGCAGCGAGCCGAGATTAAGCCAGTGCACTCCACCTGGCAACAGAGTGAGACTCCATCTCAAAAAAAAGTATAATCCAAATTATAAACACTTTGGATACGAATTGCAAAATCTTTGATATGTCATTTCCTTTAAGTATATTATTTCTTTGCTTAATTGAGACAATCCTTTCAGCAAATGAGAGTATACACTGAAAATAGAGAATAATTGTAAAATTATGAAGATAAAGCAATCAACTGTCATAATATTGGTAACAAAAGAATTAGCGAGGTAAAGGTATAGAAGACGTTCTAAAGCTTACATTCTTTTTTTTTTTTTCTTTTTTTGAGACAGGATCTTGCTCTGTTGCCCAGGCTAGAGTGCAGTAGAACAATCACAGCTCACTGCACTCTTGACCCCCCTGGGCTCAAGCAACCCTCTGGCCTCAGCCTTGTGAGCATCTGAGAACACAGTCGTGCACAACTCTGCCCAGCTAATTATTTTTAAACTTTTTTATTTTTTTATTTTTTTTTAGAGATGAGATCTCCCTTTATTCCCCAAGCTGGTCTCAAACTCCTGGCCTCAAGTGATCTTCCCACCTCAGCGTCCCAGAGTGCTCAGATTATAGGCATGAGCCACCATGGCCTGACCTAATGCTTACCTTGTTATACGGAACTGTGAGTCATGCTGAACACTTGTAGAATCTCCCTGCACTGCAGAAGAAAACAATGCCATGATCATTGGTGTCCGAGATGATCAGCCACAGGAGCAGTGGGAGGATCATTTGATCACTTGAGGGACTTGGGGTCCCTCAAGTATGGGTTGAAATTCCAGTTTTCTAATTTAGTAGCTATGAGACTTTGGTCAAGTTGCTTAATGTTGCTGAGCCTCCGTCTCCTCCACTATAAGACACGATGAGAATGATAGCTTTGCCTCTTGTGGTTATTTCAAACATCAGGTAAGATCTTCCAAAGGACTCACTACACCTACTCCACGCTGGCTTTCACTCCTCTCTCTTAGGACTAGGATAGGAAGTAAATGAGAAATGCCACATCCATGGCACATGGTAGGCATTGAATAGCCATGGGAGGCAGCTGTCATATGGAATATGTGGTTGTAAATATAAAGGCGTGAATGAATGAGAAGGAACTTGGATGTCCCCAGCCCCTTGTAGGATCCCATCTCTACAAAAGGAGGTGTTGGGAGGGAAAGTCCCAAGATGGTAGCTGTACCAACCAAAGAACTACAACCATGAGTAAGAGACCGCACCTGCCTGTCTTCGTCTCTCCTGCTCTGATGTATAACAGAGAAAAGAGCCTGTAATTCAACCACCCTGTGTTCTCCACTGTGCCCTAAAGAGGACACAGATCCATGGAAACTAACATGGACACAAAACGCTAATTGCCCACAGGAGGAGGGGCCAAGTGGAGTTTCTGTCTGCACAGCTTGCCTTTTATGACTCCCTCAAAGTGAGGTCCAAACAATAACAGATGGGTCTCGTATCCTTGATCCCCTCGTCCAGTCAGCATTGATCCCCTCTCTCCACCATTTTAATTAGAAATGTGTTTATTCGATAGGGTGACTTGATGTTTTATATTTTGCTGTCTCAAATCATGATCATTGAATAACAGAAAAAAAAAAATTCATGAGAAAGCAGAGTGATGATCCTTTAAACCCCTGTCAAGTGCACACAGCGAATGGTAGGCGGTGCTGTTAGGAGGGGAGTGTGCCACCTTTGCTGTGCAGACTCGGGGTTACAGGGGAATGTCATTTGTCAAAGCTGCATCAACAGAGATGTGTGCATCTTTGCCCGTTGACTTGCTGGGCTTCCCAGGCAAATTATCTGTCAGAGGCCTAAGCCCTGTCATTTTTCGAGAAAACTACCAGAGAGAGGGGAAAAAGGCAGGATGGCAGGGCCTGGGTCTGGGATTTGATGCAGGGGCCGAGCACCTGCTCCCAGAGGAGGCCCTGTGAGGGTGCAGGTCCTTCTTACATGCTCAGTGAGCTGACATTGGAATGTACAGAAAGACAGCAATAACCACAAAAAAAGAGTTGGATTTCCACAAAACAAAGACTCTTTCAGTTTCCCAAGCTATTTCTTTAAAAACATAATGTACTGTTGAGCATAAATAGCATTAATGGCTGCGAGGAATTTACTTTTATTTGTCCTTCTATAGAAGCTAAAGATACTCCCAACATAAGAAAAAAAAATGAGAGAAGCACAATTTAAGATGGCTTTGAAATGTCTGCTTGGGCTATTTTTACTTTTTCTCATTCCATTGAAACAAAAGTTTCTAAAAAGGGACTTGGAAAAGCCGAGGTTTGATATGACTATTTGGTAAGTTGCTTGAGAGCAGAAGTTATGTATTATATTTCCTTATGTCCACCCTGAGCGACGTGAGCAGAAAAAGGTGTTAGGAAACTGTCGAATGGACGAAGGAGCCCGCAGGCAACAGCCGGCTGGCTGAGAAGCAAAAACCGACCTGGGCAGGAGGGAATGAACTGCTCACAAGACGGATGTTGCCATGCAATTTCTGTCTGCGCAAGTTGCATTCATTATTGCGGATGCGATTGAGAGAGCTGAACTGTAAAGCTAGCAAATGGAAGAGAAGATAGAGGTTTACCTTATAATACAGATTTTATGCAGATGCTGGGAAATATCCTTTAGATCAAGGTCTCCCTTCTATCTTGAATAAAGCCCAAACTCTCCTGCACTCTGCAGTTTTCACACTTGCCCCTCCTAACCCACCCTTTCTAGAATGACAGGGCTCACATTTACTGAGAGTTTTGTACTGTGTCAGGCACTGTTCTAATGCTTGGAATGTATTATATTATTTAGGCCTCTGAACGCCTTGGGATGAGTGCAATACTTACCACCCATTTTACAAAGAAATGGACTGAGACTCCAAGGGGCGAATCGATTTAATCAATGTCCCAGAGCAGCAGGTGGGAAAACCAGAGTGAGAATTCAAACCCATGCATCCTAACTCCAATGCCTTTCCTCCCAAGACCATAGCTTCTCTAGAAAATCTGACCTCTGGCCGGGCATGGTGGCTAACATCTGTAATCCCAGCACTTTGGGAGGCCGAGGCAGGCAGATCACAAGGTCAGGAGATCAAGACCATCCTGGCTAACATGGTGAAACCCTGTCTCTACCAAAAATACAAAAAAAAAATTAACCGGGCGTGGAGGCATGTGCCTGTAGTCCCAGCTGCTGGGGAGGCTGAAGCAGGAGAATGGCGTGAACCCAGGAGGCGGAGCTTGCAGTGAGCCAAGATCGTGCCACTGCACTCCAGCCTGGGCGACAGAGCGAGACTCCATCTCAAAAAAAAAAAAGAAAGAAAAAAGAAAAAAAAATCTGACCTCTCTTTTTCTCCCCAACCTCTTCCTCTGTCTCTCTCCCTTCCTCTCTGCTGGCCCCTCCTCCTCAGTGAGGACCCCCATCCTCCCTTCCACATTTGCTCAGACTATTCTGCCTGGACCGCCCATCTCTTCTCCTAACTCCTCTCCCAAAAAATTGTCTGAAAAGTAAAATTAGGAAAGTTGTCACAGGAGGCCTTTCATTGCTGTTAAGTTATTTCAAGTCTCTTGCTTTTGCAGAAAGCTCTCAACACTTACAGGATGAGGACTCTGTTTTACGTACCATCCCCTCTCCACTCTCACCAACTACCTAGGCTAAAAAAGTGCTAAACGTTAAGTATTGGCTCAGTAAGTACTCATTTAACTGAAAGATATAAGTGACTCCTTATGCCTGTCTCTCACGAGTGGTGGAAGTCATCAGTACTCACCAACATTCCCTTGTCCTCTTCTTCTGGGCTCCTACACACTCCATGGCCAGCCCTACGGCGTTGGTGGGGCTGTGGCCCCAACCCACATGATTTCCAGGAGGCCAGGCCTCAGGCTTTCTCTCTGCTGGCATGGGGACAGTAGAGGCTGCTGTTGAAGGTTAAGATGATGGAGCCACAGGATGAGGCCAGGCTGTGCCACTGTGCCCTTCAAGGGCAGCTGTTCTGGAGAGCAGCCTTGACCTCCACAGACACTGGGGAAGCAAGAAATAAACTTTGCCGTGGCTTATTTATGCCTGCAACATAACCTGGCCTGTGCCCACACGCGTGTGTTCATTCCTCAAAGAGTTCCACTAAACACAAATGCAGGAATCCTGTTTCTGTTGGCTCTTTCGTTTCAGGATCATCCTTGCTGGTAAGTAGAGACTCAAACCCGCCAGATCCTAACTTGTGAGGCCAGAGCCACTCCCCCCAGACACTGAGCATCTCTTCCAATGGTGCTGCTGTCCCGTTTCCCCCTTGGATTCACCTTCACGACCTGCAACACAGAATTTTACAGCCTCAATAGAAGCAAATCTTGTTTGAGAAACATCCAAAAGTCATTCAAGGCCGGGTGCGGTGGCTCACACCTGTAAACCCAACACTTTGGGAGGCCGAGGCAGGCAGATCACTTGAGCTCAGGAGTTCAAAACCAGCCTGGGTAACATAGGGAGACCCAGTCTCTGCCAAAAATCCAAAACTTAGCCAGACATGGTGGTGTACATCTGTGGTTCCAGCTACTCGGGAGACTGAGGCAGGAGGATCACTTGAGCCTAGGAGGCTGAGGCTACAGTGAGCTGAGATCATACCACTACACTCCAGCCTGAGTGACAGAATAAGACCCCATCTCAAAATAAATAAATAAAGGGCATTCCGATGCAACTCTCAGTGACAAGATGTGTAATCAAAACAAGGGACACGATTTTTTCTATTATAAAATGAAATTAAGTTAAAAAGTAATTAAACTTATATGATTCATAACGTGGCTGTGATGGTTAGTACTGAGCATCATCTTGATTGGATTGAAGGGTGCAAAGTATTGATGCTGGGTGCACCTGTGAGGGTGTTGCCAAAGGAGATTAACTTTTGAGTCAGTGGGCTGGGAAGGCAGACCCACCCTTAACCCTGGTGGGCACCATCTAATCAGCTGCCAGTGAATATAAAGCAGGCAGAAAAACATGAAAAAGAGAGACTGGCCTAGCCTCCCAGCCTACATCTTTCTCTGTGCTGGACGCTTCCTGCCCTTGAGCATCAGACTCCAAGTTCTTCAGTTTTGAGACCTGGACTCACTCTCCTTGCTCCTCAGCTTGCAGACAGCCTATTGTGGGACCTTGTGATCATGTGAGTTAATACTTAATAAGCTCCCATATATATATTTATATATAATAGTAATATATATATTATAAATATATGATGCACATATTATATATTTATAATATAAATGTAACATATATTATAAACATATATCTATATATCCTATTCTGTCCCTCTAGAGAACCCTGATGATACAGTAGCTCTGGAGGCATTTATAAAAAGGTTTTGGAAAATAGCAGCCTTATGATCCAATATGCCCAGTGTTTCCTAGATGTAACTAGTATTAAGTGCAAAAAAATTTTTTTCTGTTTTTTTCTTTATCGATGAAACTATTTAAATGTCTGAACATCAACATTAACTAGCACTGATATAATTATTATATTTAAATATATCTATGTTGTAACGTTTAGAAAAATTACTCTTTAAGGGGGACAAGTTGGAACTTCATTCCTTCATTCACTCAGGCCTTCAATCCCTTAGAAGCATGCTTGATGGCCCAGTGCAGTAGAAATGACATTAAGAAAATAAGGAAATTATAATCTAGTGGTAAATAAGACATAATCCCACATAAATATAATCCTACACAGGTGTAATACAGTTTGTAAGAAGATACAAAGTTGTGTAGAAATCAGAAGGTGTGGAGTCATTTTCAGAGTTTCAGGGGGGTGAATGCAGCTTCTGTGAATTGCTCCTTTAAGCCCTAGAAGATGGGATTGCAACAGATGAACCGGGTCAAGGAGAAAGGGCAGTTCAGCAGCGACCCCACGATGTTCAAGTGCCTCAGACAGTACAGTTGGCTGGAGTCTGGGGCTAGAAAGGTAATCTGGGCCAAGTCATGAACTCTATGAGTGGGTCTCTGAGGGAGAGGCGGCTTCACTCAGTGGGCAACCAAGAGAAGCCAATGAAGATTTTTGACCAGAGGACTCTCATGATCAAAGCCAAGCTCACGGTGACCAGGCAGGGAGTTGTGTGCAGGAAAAAGAGAAGGGCAAGGCCAGGAGACAGACAGATGGTAAAGAAAACATTGCTGTTTTCTTTAGTGATACAGAGGAGTATCACTAAAGGAGCTGAGAGAGGTGTGGAGAGAGATGGAGGGAAGGAGGAGCTGGGTGGCAACATCAGTGAAGCCGCTGCAGCACCAACGAAGGCAGCATCAATGAATCAGTTTCCAGGATTTAGCAACTCAGCAACGGGGAGAGGCACAGCAGAGGAAGGAGACGTACGAGCCTGGAGTCACAGAGTGACAGATGGTGTCATGAGAAGGAGCTGACTCAGCGCAGAGATTGTGAATTCTGCTACTGATGCTGTGTGGAGGGGAATGAAGGAGCTGCTGCAGGCTGCACGGCATGGAGTGGAGTGGAGACAAAATAGAGGTGGATGGGCAGCCCGGGGCACTTGGAGAGTTCTCGGTGTGGACATGAAGTCACGGGGTCTCAGACAGGGCCAAGGTGGGGAGGGAGATGGAAGCCATGGGAAGTTTGTGAGTCACCGTTCATGCAGCCCTCATTCTCTGCCTAACCTTGAATGGGACCAACTTGGCTGGAACCATTGTCTTTTATTGTCACAGTCCGCGGGCTTGTCCTGGCTCTGGACACGTGGCCAGCTTTCTGTAAGAACACTTGCAGGTGTCTTGTTCTATTCCTTGCTCCTCTCTCTGGCAGAAGCAGCTAGCTAGCTACCTACAGTTCACAGAAAACAGAGCTCTGTTTATCCCTCCAAGTTCCCTGATTTCAACCAGTGTATTATATTAATAGCATAAATATAAAACAGGAGAAAAGTTATAAAAATCCTCCAGGCCAATGATCCGCATAGAACCTCATGGTCATTGTCCCCATTCAGTTTACCTTTTTATAAGTCTTAGAAACTTAGTCCTTTCAGGGTAAAGTTCTCGGGATTTCTAACCAATGTCAAAGATTACCTTAGCAATTATATGTTTATAGGAGAATATTTTCTATACAGATGGCTTTCTGAAATATAGTTAAAATTATAAGAATGTGGCCGTGCTAGAACACAACTTCTTTTTCTCTTTTTTTCTTGAGACGGAGTCTCTCTCTGTCTCCCAGGCTGGAGTGCAGTGGTGCAATCTCGGCCCACTGCAAGCTCAGCCCCTGGGTTCACACCATTCTCCTGCCTCAGCCTCCCGAGTAGCTGGGACTTCAGGCGCCCGCCACCTCGCCCAGCTAATTTTTTGTATTTTTAGTAGAGACGGGGTTTCACCGTGTGAGCCAGGATGGTCTCAATCTCCTGACCTCGTGATCCACCCACCTCAGCCTCCCAAAGTGCTGGGATTACAGGCGTGAGCCACCGTGCCCAGCTGAACATGACATCTTAAATACACTTATTCCCAAAGCCACATGTTTTCTTTTCCTATCTATAAACTGATAAATCTACTGACCTCCCTTTGTTGACTGGATGTCCAAAGATGGGGCATGGAAAGGAAAAGAAAGAAACGGATTTGTATGTAGAAGCGTTGGCCATTGTTAAGAAATCCTGAGTCAGGACTCCCTCAAGAACCAAAGAGGTTGGAAAGTCCTCTGTGAGCCACATCAGGTACAGTCAGAGACTCAGATGGTCTTTCTCTCCAGCCCCTACCCCATTCTGGCCTAAGAGACCAAATGGAGGACTTCCTCTACCACCCCGCTTTGGCCTTTTATTTATTTTTTATTATGCAGAGTCTTCCTATTTTGCCCCGGCTGGAGGAGGGCAGTGGCTATACACAGATCCCTCTACTGATCTGCTGACCAGTGTAGGAGCTTTGACCTGTTCCCTTCCTGACCTGGGCTGGCTCACCCCTCCTTAGGCAATCTGGTGGTCTCCTGATTCCAGAAGGTCACTATCTTGATGTGGAACTTATCACAGACACCCCATCGGTGGCATAGCAGCCTACGGCCCAGAACTCCTGAGCCCAAGAAATCCTCCTGCCTCAGCCCCGAGTAGCTGGGACTACAGGCACACACCACCACACCTGGCTAATTTTTTATTTTTATTGTTTGTAGAGATAGGATCTCATTGTTACCTAGGCTTGTCTTGAACTCTTGGGCTCAAGCAATCTTCGTGCCTCAGCCTCCCAAAGCGATAGGATTACAGACATGAGCCACCCTGCCCAGCCTGTTTCTTGTTATAAAGATTGACCTCAGAATAAAATTTCCATTTCTGTCTCCTAAGTGAGGGTCTTGATTAATATCCCAATCGCCCCTTCAGTTTGTTACTGTCTCTTGGCTTTTTTTTTTTTTTTTTTTTTTTTTTTTTGAGACGGAGTCTCGCTCTGTCCCCCAGGCTGGAGTGCAGTGGCCGGATCTCAGCTCACTGCAAGCTCCGCCTCCCGGGTTCACACCATGCTCCTGCCTCAGCCTCACGAGTAGCTGGGACTACAGGCGCCGCCACCACGCCTGGTTCATTTTTTGTATTTTTAGTAGAGACGGGGTTTCACCGTGTTCACCAGGATGGTCTCGATCTCCTGACCTCGTGATCCGCCCACCTCGGCCTCCCAAAGGGCTGGGATTACAGGCGTGAGCCACCGCGCCCGGCCAATCTCTTGGCATTCTTAACCAGAACTTGACCGTGACTCCAATTAACCCAGTAATGGCAGTTCCAGCTGCTAACGCCAGCAGCATATCTCCTTGACATCACTGGAACAGTCTTCTCCCATGAAAAAAAAAAAAAAAAGCACAATGGAAAAAGAATGTAGAAGTAGGTGGGGGGAAAGTATCTTTCCCTCCCCTCTGGGGAAACGTGAGTTCTCCCACACAGCAGCGGAGAAGTCCATCTAGTGAGTAATGAGCGCCACCCTGTAAGGGGAATTGCGGGAGGGGCCTGGGAGGGAGACTGCTCTGCATCCCAGGCAGGGCTTCTCATGGACAAGGCAGATCTGAGCAAGGTGGGCAAAACACAGGCACGTGAACAACAGGTCATTTAGCAACAAGATGGGAAGCTCTCTGTCAGCCACTTGACTCAAATATTTTGTGAGGAAACAATAGAACTTGTTAGCAGAGGGACTGATATGGTTTGTCTGTGTCCCCACCCAAGTCTTAACTTGAATTATATCGCCCAGATTTCCCAGGTGTTTTGGGAGGCACCTGGGGGGAGGTAATTGAATCGTAAGGGCCAGTCTTTCCCGTCCTTTTCTAGTGATAGTGAATAAGTCTCACGAGATCTGATGGGTTTATCAGGGGTTTCCGCTTTTGCTTCTTCCTCACTTATGTCTTGCAGCTGCCATGTAAGAAGTGCTTTTCACCCCATGCCATGATTCTCAGGCCTCCCCCACCATGTAGAACTGTAAGTCCAATTAAATCTCTTTTTCTTCCCAGTCTCAGGTATGTCTTTGTCAGCAGCGTGAAAAGAGACTAATATAGGGGCCCACCAAGGGAAGATTCTAGGTTCCACTGTAGAGAAATGGAAAATAGAGCACCGTTTAACCAACTCTAGTCTTAGGGGTGCTAAATAGTTTTGCAAATGCAGCTGCACAAAAGCTGGTGATCAACTGCTACTTCAAATCAGAAACCAGAGTCACCGTGAAGAGATGAAACAAACTCAAATTCATTTTCCTAAAACCAATAAGCCATGAGACAGATTGGATATTCTCATTTAAAATTTAGAGTGTGTCTCTAGTTGCTTTTTGGGGCCAATGGGAAGAAAGTAATAAGTGGTTTTGTTAATTATTATGATTATTTTTATTCTCTTTAGAAAATATAGAAGTACCGGCCGGGCACGGTGGCTAACGCCTATAATCCTAGAACTTTGGGAGGCCAAGGCGGGCAGATCACGAAGTCAGGAGATCAAGACCATCCTGGCCAACATGGTAAAACCCCATCTCTACTGAAAATACAAAATTTAGCTGGGTGTGGTCACACAAGCCTGTAGTCCCAGCTACTCAGGAGGCTGAAGCAGAATAATCACTTGAACCCGGGAGGTGGAGGTTTCAATGAGCCAAGATTGTGCCACTACAATCCAGCCTAGCAACAGAGCAAGACTCTGTCTCAAAAAAAAAAAAAAGAGAGAGAGAGAAAAAGAAAATATAGAAGGACCAACAAGTTAAAATAACTCTCAGTTTGAATCACAATAAAAATTCATTAAGTCAGACTCCACTGGTACAAAGTTATAATCATTTTAAAATTAAAAAAACCAAAGTTATTCTTCTACTAATAGAGTAAGATTGCAGGAGAATGTTAACGTATCTCAGAGGGAAAAGGTAAAACATTCTTAAGTACTACACCAGATAGGTAAGTACCAAGTTATTGATTATATACCTAATAAGCTGATCACTGATTTTTTGTCATTCAACAAACTATTCATCTTGACACGGATTGGGCCAGGGTTGTAGTAAGCATTCAGCAGTCCCTCTATTTTTATTTTCTTTTTAAAAAGATCACGCAGCCATGATTTAAGGCACAAGATATCCTCCAGCAGGCAAACATATGTGGTACCTGCCTTCAGGGGTCCTGAAATGACACATTTGACTATGAAAACAGTGTTTTTTAAATCCTACAATTTATAAAAATTAGATATTATCAGTACGGTTTTAAATATTCTAGCATTCAGGATTTTCCCTAATTTGGGCATAACCCTCTCTTCAATCAATCTTATCTAACTCTGATAGTATTGTATATCTGATAGAAGAGACTGAGACTCTGGGATGAAATTCTATGACTTTAAAGCTATGGAAGCTACATTCCAGGAAAATGAAACAACTCGTCCAAGATCAAATAGCAAGTTGGTAGCAAAACTGGAACAGAAACTCAGATCTCCTAATAAGCTGAAAAGTCTTCTTTCTGCATACTCTGCTTTGTCTGTCCTCTATTAGAAAATTATACTGTGAGAAAATACATAATATAAATTGCAAAGAAAAAGCGAGTATCCAGAATATATAAATATCTCCCATGAGCAAATAAGAAAAAATCAAAAGAGAAAACGAAAACAGGAAAAGGACATCAGCAGGCAATGCACAGAAGAGAAAATCTAAAATTCCCAAAAAACATATAAAAAGAGAATACACCCAACTGGTAATCAGGAAAATAAAAAATAACTTGAAATGCAATTTTTGAAGTCTAGAAATGCCAAATGAGGGCCAGAACATGGAATGGTAAGAACTCCACACACTGTTTATAGGTTCATAGGAGAATTGATTGGTACCATCACATTAGGGAGCCATTTGGCAAGATCTCATAAAGCTAAAGACACCATTGCCCATGACCCAATAACTCCACCTCTAGGTACATACCCTAAAGAAGTTCCAAACACAGGTGCACAAGGAGATATGGGTAACAATGTTCTTTGTAACACTTTAATAGGGAAAATGTTGGAAACAAATATACCTTGATATATTTGAAAATCAATTGGGAATAAATATATTCTGGCATATTTATACAGTGGCATAATAAAGAACATTTAAAATGAATTAACGACATCTATGTGTATTTACATGGCTGGGTCTCCAAAACATGATGAGAGAGAGAAATAGTGTGAAAATATAGAAACTGTACAGTAGCATACTGTTTTTGTAATTTTTAAATACCCAAACCAATATGATATGTTATTTTAATTTTATACATAACTCTACTAGTAGAGACGAAAGAAGAATGTGGTATTAGTTTTGTAGTGAAGGTATTAAAACGCTGATGTAAATACTACATACCTACTTCAAGATATGGATTGCCTCTTAGTGGGAAGGATGAGAAATTAAATGGCTCGGTGTCAGATAGAGAAGGACTGTGGCGAGACTTCAACTGTCCCTCTATTTTTATTTTCTTTAAAAGATATATGCCAAAATGTTGTATTTCTGCCTTGTATGCTTCTACATGCTTTAAAGATTTTATAATCAAATTTAATTGAAAAAAATATTCTTATTTTGATTAATATAATTTATCTTATATTCATTAAAAACCTAGTATGCCATCCAGAATGTGAATCTAAGCAATACAAGGATGATTGTGGAGGAAAAAAAGATTAAATTTTTTTTGAAAGTTTGTAAGCACTTTTACAGAGTAACTTGAAAGACTCTTGAACTGCTTTGCTTCTTAGTGATTTTCTTTTCAAAAGAGGATTTTTCTAGATTCATATTAGGTGTACCTAAAATCTCCCAAATTGTTCTTTGATTCCTGTTAGATAGATAGATAGATAGATAGATAGATAGATAGATAGACAGACAGACAGACAGACAGACAGACAGATAGATAGATAGATAGATAGATAGATAGATAGATAGATAGATATAGCTATGATAGATTATATAGATAGATGATAGGATAGATATGATAGATTGATAGATGATAGATATGATTGATAGGATAAATATGATAGATATGATTGATAGATGATAGATATAGATAGATATAGATAGATAGATAGATAGATAGATAGATAGATAGATAGATAGATAGATAGAATAACCTATTCCATAAAGTTCTCTCTGATGTGTGGCTTTCTCTCCTAAAAATTTATAAGATTTTGGATTTCGGGGGTAAACCGTGGGATATGAAAGAGATTGGAGGGAAAAGGAGAAAGCCAGGAATTGTCCCTAAGACTTTCTGTCTGATCAAGTTTTCCCTAAGTTTGCCTTCATTCACAATTTCCTTTTAATGTCACCCTCAACATACTGAATTATAATACCGTAATCAAGTGGAGAGGGGGCCAGAATGACTTTTGAGGTTTTCTTTTCAAACCCTGAGACTTCGAATCTACACACTCAAGCATCCTTCTCAAACTCGGGATAGTCTGATTCAAAGGGGCTGCCGCTGCAGGGACAATCACCATTACACAGAATACAGATGGAATCTTCTGTGACTTGACTGGAATTGTCTTTGGCGGCTATTCATCAACAACTGATTAAACCACCTGAATAAAGCTCATTTGTTCACAAGCGTATACTGGACACTGCTGCTCCCAGGAGCTGACCCTCTAACAGGAGAGAGAACCAGTGAGTGAACAGACCCAAGGCAAGCCCGGCGCCCCAGCTTGTACGCCTTGTTCTGGGCTCTCTCCCTTGTCCTCTCTCTGCCCCAGATGTCTGACCTCTCCCACTTACACAGCCACATTCGACTCTCTCCAGCCCCAGAGTGCCCAAACCACCACTGCTCTCTGGCCTGCTCTCGCCTGAAGGCTGCTTTGGTCACAATCAACCGTCTCACCCTCAGAAAGCTGGCCCTGGCTCCCCCGTGACCGTCTCTTTCCACACCCTGCCTCTGTCCCCATATTCCTGCATTCAGTGCCCACCTTTCCTAACAGTTATGCCTCTGCTTCGCTTAGCTCTCCAACCCCAGGGCCCAACCTGCCAAGTCCTATGCCCAGCACGCGGCAAATGTTCCATTCACACTGTCTCAAGGCAGGCTCTCCCAAGTGCCAACAAGTGGTTCAAATCAATAAAGGAGATGGAAAGGCAAGATGGGTTCAGCTGAGAAGCCGTGAAAAAGGATTCATTAAGCTCTTTGTGATTGGACAGAGTTAAAACAGCTCTGAAGGTGACTTGCTTGGACAGAGAAAGACTCAGAGTCTTCTTCACTGGAAGAATAAGTACGGCGACAAGAGCTCTGACATTTAGGACATGATGGCAGGACTCCTTCTTGGAAAATTCGATAGGCAAAGCAAGGTCAAGTCCTCTCCACCACTTTTCTCCCCTTCAGGGCGTAAAGGTCCTCTAAACTATGAGGTCAAAAAAGTTAGTCACAGTCTAATAGACCGTGCGAGCGAGGCTGCCAAATAAACAAAAGATGTGATCACTTTCCAGGAACCACTCTTTTGGCTGCCTCCTGCTGTTGCTTATTGGAACCAGCATAAAGGCCCAGGTTTGAGTTAGGCTTTGAAAAGTAATCTGAGTAGTGAAAAGAGCGCCTTTCATAATCTGAGTAGTGAAAAGAGCTCCTTCCAAATTATTTTCTTTTCTCATACAATTCAACAACACTGTCTGCTCTGGAAAAAAAAAATAGACAAGGTTAACCCTCAGAACCCAACTTACCCATCTACAAACATTAAAACTCAAACTTTTTGAGGTTAATAAAAGATGATCATCCTGAAGCATCGTTTTCAGCACAGGGTGTAGCACGTATCATCATGGAACATGAAAGCAGCTGTTGGTACCCCTGTAACCTCATCTTTTCTCCTGTTGCCAGACCAGTCCCAAGTGATTCTTAACATAGATGGAGATAATAATTTCGACTAGATATTTTTCCTGAGTTTTTAAACCCCATCTATCAAATCCCTTTTTGGTTAAAAAGGGGCTGTAATATTAACCAACGAATGTTGTAGCTTTCATCGTAGTGAGGAAAGACATTACTTGTTGCCTAAACAACCACATACCAAGTGGGTGAATTCACCTTGACTCTTAGAGGCAACACGTGGAGAAATTTCCATCACTGAACACAGATCACATGTGGAATATTATTCCTGCCAGACTCTAACAACACAGCATGGTCACCACTCGGGCACCAGAAGGACAACTGGACTAGCCTCCTCTGACAATTACGATGCTTGAAAAGTTCTGTGAACTTAGGATATCATCTGTGCACTAACAGAAATTGACTACAAAGTAATAGATTATCCTCGTAAGTACTTATCACTAAGTGTCAAAATTTGCACAAAGTTGGGTCCTTTACTTAAATTCTTATTTTATTTACTTGTATTATTTTACTTATTCTATTGTTACTTATTTTGTTACTATTTGTTCTTGTGCTACTTATTTTGTTGTCACTGCAAGGGACCTCATGTGAACTCATCTCCAATCATCTGGACTCAGCTCCATCACAAACAAGCACTGATGGGTTTTGTGCTCCCATGTGGTACCTCGGGATTCAAAGCCAGGCATCCTGATGCTCTTCGTGCTTTGACCAATGCCGGTGCTCATGCAATAAAGGACTCTTTTTTTTAATTAAAAAGAGGATTGGTCTTTTCAGGCTTCTAATTTATTCATCTTCAGTTCCCATTCCAGTCATGAGCCTTGGAGGAGAGAGCAAGGCCATCTTTAGGAGATTTTGCAAATCTGATAAACTATAAATTGATCCAACCCAAGCATTTTCCAATCCTGGACAATGTTGCTCGACATCAGGTGGAGAAATGATAGTCACTGTGGATCTTAGTTAAATGATCTTTATCTCTTCAGCTTCAGTTTTCTTGCCTGTAAAATCAAGATAATAAGCCTTTTTAAAGAACTTCTTTAAGTGTTCTACAAAATAACATCTTCAAAAGCACAGTGCCTGGCACACATAAGATACTCAATACTTTACCCCTCACTCCCTTACCCCCTAGCTTCTCAAAAGAACCCTTGCCTAGGAGTCACGAAGAGTCCAGGAAATTCCCAACAAACCTCACAACCTAAATGCAAGTCAAATGAGTGTTTTTGCACATAAAGCCACATTTATCCTGACTCAACTATTGCCAAGTGCTGTGATCATTTCATCAAAGACCTTCCTTCGAGAAGAATTGCTTCACGAACAAGGCAAATTACAATGCCAAGAATAGCAAATGCAGGATATTTTAAAATCCTGGCAGTGTTTTCCACTCAAGACCTTTACACAGTTTGAAAGTTCTGCTCACATGTGCTGAATGTAAATCTCCCTTATCAATCCATTAGTACAGGTGATGATGAGTGAGCAATGTTAACCGGGAAGTCACGTTATTTGAAGCCTAGTAAAAGTTCATTTCCTCAATAAATTCCGTATTTGAGATTTGTAATAACTTGGTCTTATTTTCTCTAAATTATTCCAAATAAAAGTTTACATTAGATAGCTCAGGCTTCAAGTGAACCAAGAGACCAAAAGTCACCCTCTCACCTGAGAACAACGGCACTGCTGGTATCCTGTCTCTCACCAGATGTAGGCTAACACTAACATGCCCCTCCATGCTTCACCTGAATGCAAATTTGTATGTCACCTTCCCCAATCCTTGACCTACTTGTGCAATCTGATTATTGCCTTACACTGTTTATTCGTGATGTGTTTTGCCATGCATTTTTCTCTTAGGCAAAACCCTCTGTGATTTATGGGAAGCTGAAATCATGTGTTTTTGATTAGTTTATACTTTAAAGCACCAAAGTGTTACTTTGTAGAGCTAATTCAATGTCCAAAGAGTTTTTCAAAGACTTTTTTCTTAGGACTAGAGTTCAACATTTTGCCCAGGGAAATCAATCCCCAGACCCAAAGGACTAAGTTTGGCTTAAGATCGCAAATATCTGAGTTTGCAGGAGGCATTCAATTCACAAACTCAATGTCACTTCCACCAGAAGAATCCCAGCAATCTGGTCAGTGTGCCTTGTGAGAAAGTCTGCCATGACCTTTGGAGTGGGCCACAAAAAGCTTAAGTTCATTCCTTTGGGAAGTCTGGGTTTTAGAAGTCATTTTGCTCACAAGACCAATAATCCCGAGTTCATTTTTCCATTAAAATACGGCATTTTTTTTTAGCATTTCCAGGCAATGTATGAAAAGATGTGCTTGAAGAGATGCCTACTCTGCTTTGAAATTTTAAACAGACTACAAAATGTTTTCACTTAAGAGTGTTCTTGGGAGATGTTGGTAAAAGCGTACAAAGTTTCAGTTGTGTAGGATGGAAAAATTATTTTTTAAAAAAGAATGTTCTGAGATCCCTAACCCAAAATTGGAGTATTCTGAATCCAGGGACAATTTTTAGGCAAGTTATCTTCCTCAGAGCTGTCCAACAGTGTCTGCATGCCTGCATGGCCCTTGCTCTCTATGGCCTCCCTCTCTTGTTGAACTCTGGTTGTCACTCACTCCCCACCCTGACCCCACCTCCATCAACACAACCAACTCTCCCTGAGTCTGACAGAGGTCATCACCAGGCACAGGGGACCACCCTGCACCAGGGAACCTAATTGTTGGCGAACGTGGCACTTCCTCCTTAATCCACACAGTGAATATTGTTTATACCTCCCACATAAACCAATAGCCTATCATACATTTGGACATGACTGATTTCTAAACACAGAGAGATTCATTTCACATACAGGCGTACCTCAGAGATATTGCAAGTTCATTTCCAGACCACTGCAATACAGTGACTATCTCAATGAAGTCAGTCACATGCAGTTTTTGGTTTCCTAGTGCATATAAAAGTTACATTTACACTATACTATAGTAAACTAAGTATGTATGCAATAGCATTATGTCTTTAAAAAACCAATGTACATACCTTAATTTAAAAATACTTTATTACTAAAAAATGCTAACAGTTCTCTGAGCCTTCAGTGAGTCATAATCTTTTTGCTGGTAGAGGGCCTTGACTCAATGTTGAGAGCTGCTGGCTGATCAGTGTGGTAATAGCTAAAGGTTTGGGTGACTGTGGCGACTTGTTAAAATAAGAAAGTGACATTTGATGCTTCATTTGACTCTTCCTTTCATCAAAGATTTCTCTGTAGCATGTGATGCTGTTTGACAGCATTTTACCCACAGTTGAACTTCTTTCAAAATTGGAGTCAATCCTCTCAAACCTTGTCACTGCTTTATCACCTAAGTTCATAGAATATTCCAAATACGTTGTTGTTATTTCAACAATGTTCATTCAAAGCCTCTTCACCAGGAGTAGATTCCATCTCAAGAAACCATTTTCTTTGCTCATCCATAGGAAGCATCTCCTCATTCAGTCAAGTTTGATCATGAGATTGCAGCAGTCCAGTCACATCTTCAGGTTCCACGTCTAATTTTACTTCTCTTGCTTTCATCACTTCTGCAGTTATTCTTTCCACTAAAGTCTTGAACCCTTCAAAGTCATCCATGAGAGTTGGAATCAACTGCTCGCAAAGGCCTGTTAATGTTAGGATTTTGACCTCCTGTCATGAATCACAAGAGTTCTTAATGACATCTAGAATGGTAAATCCTTTCCAGAAAGTTTTTGATGTACTTTTCCCAGATCCATCAGAAGAATCACTATCTGCGGCAGCCATAGCCTTATGAAATGTATTTCTTAAATAATAAGATGTGAAAGTCAAAATTACTCCTTAATTCATAGGTTTCAGGATGAATATTGTGTCAGCAGGCATAAACACAACATTAATCTCCTTGCACATCATCAGACCCCTTCGGAGACCAGGTACATTGTCAATGAGCCATAATATTTTAAAACGAATATTCTGTTTTTCTGAGACATAGGTCTCAACACCAGGCTTAAAACCTTCAGTAAACCATGCTGTAAACAGATGTGCTGTCATCCAGGCTTTGTTGTTCCATTTCTAGAACACAAAGTTGATTTAGCATAATTTTTCAGGGCCCTAGGATTTTCAAGGTCAATGAACATTGACTTCAACTTCATGTCACCAGTTTCATTAGCACTTAACAAGATAGCCTGTCCTTTGAAGCTTTGAAGCAGGCATTGACTTCTCCTCTCTAGCTATGAAAATCCTAGATGGCATCTTCCTCCAAGAGAAGGCTGTTTCATCTACATTGAACATCCATTGTTTAGTGAAGCCACCTTCATCCATGATTTTAGCTAGATCTTCTAGAGAACTTGCTGTAGCTTCTACATCAGCACTCTCTACTCCACTTTGCACTTAGTTTACGGAGACAGCTTCTTTCCTTAAACCTTATAAATTCACCTCTGCTAGCTTCAGACTTTTCTTCTGCAGCTTCCTCACTGCTCTCAGCCTTCACAGAATTAAATAGAGTTAGAGCCTTGCTCTGGATTGGGTTTTGCCTTAAGGCTATGTTATTGGCTGGTTCGATCTTCTATCCAGGCCACTGAAACATTTCACATGTCAGCAATAAGCCTCTTTCACTTTCTTATCATTCACATGTTCACTGGAGTAGCACTTTTAATTTTCTTCAAGAACTCTTCATTTGCATCTGCAACTTGGCTGCCTGTTTGGCACAGGAGACCAAGCTTTGGGCCTGTCTTGGCTTTCAACATGCCTTCCTCACTAAGCTTAATCATTCCTACCTTTTCATTTATTTAAAGTGAGAGATGTATGACCCTTTCACTTGAACACTTAGGCCCACTGTAGGGTAATTAATTGGCCTCATTTCAATATTATTGTGTCTCAGGTAATACGGAGGCCTGAGGAGAGAGAGAGAGGGGTAACAGCCTGCCAGTGGAGCAGTCGGAACACACATGGTGGTCAGTTAAATTCACCATTGAATATGGCATGCAGTTTGTGTCACCTCAAAACAATTACAATAGTAACATCAAAGATCACTGATCACAGATCACCGCAACAGATATAATAATGAAAAATTTGGTAAGAATTACCAAAATGTGACAGAGACACAAAATGAGCCCATGCTATTAGAAAAATGGCCCCGATATACCCGGGAGGCTGAGGCAGGAGAATGGCATGAACCCAGGAGGCGTAGCTTGCAGTGAGCCGAGATTGTGCCACTGCACTCCAGCCTGGGCGACAGAGCAAGACTCTGTCTCAAAAAAAAAAAAAAAAAAAAAAGAAGGAAAGAAAGAAAGAAAAAGAAAAATGGCCTCCATAGGCCGGGCCCAGTGGCTCACGCCTATAATCCCAGCACTTTGGGAGGCTGAGGCGGGCAGATCACAAGGTCAGGAGATCAAGACCATCCCTGGCTAACACAGTGAAACCCCGTCTCTACCAAAAATACACAAAAAAAGTAGCCAGACGTGGTGGCGGGCACCTGTAGTCCCAGCTACAGGCTGAGGCAGGAGAATGGCGTAAAAAAAAAAAAGGAAAAGGAAAGAAAAATGGCCCTGACAGACTTGACCAACACAGAACTGCCACAAACCTTCCATTTGTTAAAAAACAAAAAAAACTCAGTATCTGTTAGGCACAATGAAACAAGGTGTGCATGTACATAATTTGTGGCGTGTTACAAGATGCACCTTAGAATTGAGTTGATTATCTCTTTTTTTTTTTTTTTTTTTTGAGATGGAGTCTCACTCTGTCACCCAGGCTGGAGTGCAGTGGTGCGATCTCGGCTCACTGCAACCTCTGCCTCCCAGGTTCAAGCAATTCTCCTGCCTCAGCCTACCGAGTAGCTGAGATTACAGGCACACACCACCACGCTTGGCCAATTTTTTGTATTTTTAGTAGAGATGGGGTTTCACAACATTGGCCAGGCTGATCTCGAACTTTTGACCTCAAGTGATCAAGACCTGCCTTGGCCTTCCAAAGTGCTAGGATTACAGGCATGACCCACTGCACCCGACCTGATTATCTCTTTTTCAAAAACAATTATGTAAAACAAAACTACTACTATTACTGCATTACCTATTGATGGCAATTGTTATAAAGTTATTTGGGGTTTTTTTAACAGACATATCAGAATTCATGGAGTAACCTTCAGAAAAGCAATAGGTAACACCAAAGGCAGCCCCAAAAAACCAAAGACACAGGAAAGTTGCCTTGAATGAGGCAGGAGACTAAAGAGGAAACAAGGAACAGCCCCATCCAAGTATGTTCCACCAGCCCAGCAGTTAAAGGGCAGAGCCAGAGTTGGTTATGTGAAGAATCTAACAGGGTGTCAGCTTACCATTCAATAACACTTTTAGAACTGCACCAGGATACCGAGTTCAGCCAGCATTATCATCCAGCTAGTTCAACTTATTTATACTCTGTCTTTTCATAACAGCAGCCATATCTAATTTTATATGGTAATAATTTCAGTGGAGAGAGTTGATGAAGGTCACCACGGTGACCACGCATTTTTGTCTCCATGGTGACACAGCTGATAAAGACCCTTAAATTTAATTTTCTTGGAAGTTCCGAAAGCTTTCTTCTCCTCAGACTAATTCATATAATGGGACTAAAACAATTTTAACTTTCTATTACCTTTTATTCTTATGAAAGCAAAAGAAAAGGAAAAGAAATAGGCAAAAATTCTTTAAAGCAGATACAATGTGGATTTTTTCTTGAGTGACAAATAGTCCTTGATCATTAATAATGGTGTCCAATAATTATAAATATAAAACACCCACTCTTTTATATTTGTTGTCTTATTCAATCTGCATAATAGACATTATTTGTCATGTTTTATGATAAGAAAACTGAGACGCTGAGTGATTGATTGGTTTGAGGCCACGTAGCTAGTAAAGGGTGGAGCTGGGCTTCAGAGACAAGTCTATCTAACACCACAACTCCTACCAAGCTTAGGAAGATATTTCACTTATTAAATGGTATCAGCCAAGTCAACGCTCATCCAGCTTCAGAAAAATTGGAAGGGTTTCAGGAAGAAGTGAAGTAAGACCTGAATTTGTCTTAGTCTTTTCTCCTCCCATTCTCTGGACAGGAACTCACAAAGGCTCCATCAGCCACACAATTACTAGGGAAATGTAAGCAAATGAGAGAAGGTTTAGAGAAAAAAAAAATGATTAAGGAAGTTGAAAGCTCAAAAGTATGCACAGAAGGCCAAAAAGATAACTAGGAGGTGATGCGACCGTAAAGTGTAAGCAGTAAAAGCCGAAATTCTTGGCCTGCACTAAAAGTCTCTCTCACCTTGTAGACTAGCCTACACCAGAGAAGCCAAAGAGAAGTTTCTTTTTTTTTTTTTTTTTTTTTTTTTTTTTTTTTTGAGACGGAGTCTCGCTCTGTCACCCAGGCTGGAGTGCAGTGGCCGGATCTCAGCTCACTGCAAGCTCCGCCTCCCGGGTTTACGCCATTCTCCGGCCTCAGCCTCCCGAGTAGCTGGGACTACAGGCGCCCGCCACCTCGCCCGGCTAGTTTTTTGTATTTCTTAATAGAGACGGGGTTTCACCGTGTTAGCCAGGATGGTCTCGATCTCCTGACCTCGTGATCCGCCCGTCTCGGCCTCCCAAAGTGCTGGGATTACAGGCTTGAGCCACCGCGCCCGGCCGAGAAGTTTCTTAAAATAAAATCCTATTTTTCATTAAAACCTTTTTCAAACTTATGGCTATTTTACGGCAAACTCCCTTCGATGTTCAGTGGAAAGGCTGACGACCCTCAGTGTTCCCACGTGGAAAGAGGGTTGACTCACCTGGAGGAGGAAACCCATGCAGGTTCTGCCTTCACCTGCCCCAGGGCGGAAGGCCTGAGCCTAGGAACAGGCTTCCTCTAGGAAATCCCTTTCCATCCACAAAGCTCCGTGGGGCCCTCACTTTCATCACCTCTTAACCCAAGGTGACACTTACACTTTCAATTGTTTTGTTCCCCTCTAGTCCTTTCTCTCTGGTTGTGCAAAGAAGTCCCTCGGCCGGGCGCAGTGGCTCACACCTGTAATCCCAGCTCTTTGGGAGGCTGAGGCGGGCGGATCACGAAGCAAGAGACTGAGACCATCCTGGCCAACATGGTGAAACCCTGTCTCCACTAAAACTACAAAAATTAGCTGGGCGTGGTGGTGCACGCCTGTAGTCCCAGCTACTCCAGAGGCTGAGGCAGGAGAATCGCTTGAACCTGGTGAGAGGTGACAATGTGCTAGCAGCCCTCACTCTCTGCGCCTCCTCCGCCTCCGGCCTTCGGCCTCCGCATCCCCTCTGGCGGCGCCTGAGGAGCCTTCAGCCCACCACGGCACCGTGGGAGCCCCTCTCTTGGCTGACTGAGGCCAGAGCCTCCTCCCTCTGCTTGCGGGGAGGTGTGGAGGGAGAGGTGCCGGCGGGAACCCGGGCTGCGCTGGCGAGCAGGGAGCAGCCGGCCGGCACCGCCCGCCCAGGACAGTGAGGGGCTTAGCACCCGGGCCAGCAGCTGCGGAGGTTGCACCGGGTCCCGCAGCAGTGCTGGCCCTCCGGCGCCGCACTCAAATTCTCCTGGGCCTTAGCTGCCTCCCGGCCGCACAGGCCGCCAGACCTGCAGCCCGCCATGTCTGAGCTCCACCCCTGCGGGGGGCTCCTGCGCGGCCTGAGCCTGTCTGACGGGCGCCGCCCCCTGCTCCATGGCGCCTGGTCCCATCAACAGCCCAAGGGCTGAGGAGTGCAGGCACGGCTCAGGACTGGCGGGCAGCTCTGCCTGCAGCCCAGGTGCAGGATCCACTGCATGAAGCCAGCTGGGCTCCTGAACTGGATGGGGACTTGGAGAACTTTTATATCTAGCGGGAGGATTGTATGTGCACCAATCAGCACTGTGTCTAGCTCAGGGTTTGTAAATACACCAATCAGCACTCTGTGTCTAGCTCAGGGTTTGTGAATCCACCAATTGGCACTCTGTATCTAGCTAACCTAGTGGAGACTTGGAGGACTAGCACTCTGTGACTCTGTGTCTAGCTCAAGGATTGTAAACCCACCAATCGGCACTCTGTTAAAAATGGACCAATCAACTCTCTGTAAAATGGACCAATCAGCAGGATGTGGGTGGGGCCAGATAAGGGAATAAGAGCAGGCTGCCAGCGCCAACCAGGGCAAGCCCCTGGGGTCCTTTTCCAAGCCGTGAAAGCCTTATTGTTTCACTCTGCGATAAATCTTGCTGGTGCTCATTCTTTGGGTCCACACTAGGCACCCTGAAGGTCTGCAGTTTCATTCCTGAAGGGAGCGAGACCAGGAACCCACTGGGAAGAAGGAACAACTCCAGATGTGGTGCTTTTAAGAGCTGTAACACTCACCAGAAGGTCTGCAGTTTTGCTCTTGACAGCGAGACCACGAAGCCACCAGAAGGAAGAAGCTCCAGACACATCTGAAAGTCTGAAGGAACAAACTCCAGACACACCATCTTTAAGAACTGTAACACTCACCCCGAGGGTCTGCGGTCTCATTCTTGAAGTCAGTGAGACCAAGAACTCACCAATTCTGGACACACTGAGAAACGGAGCTTGCAGTTAGCTGAGATTGCGCCACTGCACTCCAGCCTGGGGACAAACTGAGACTCCATCTAAAAAACAAGTTCTTCATGGAGGTAAGCTGTACCACAGCTCTTACTAGCATGGAATAGTCACCTGTTGTGATCTATTCCACTCTGGTAAACTAGAATGTGTGTATTTGTGAAATTCTAAATTCCACAAGGTCCATGTTTTATTACAATATATTCATTGTAAGGGAAGGACACCTGGAGAACATCTTCAAACCGTCACTCTGAAAAACCATTGAGTTACAAACAACCTTCCGACCAAAAGTAGATGCAATAAGGAAACAGCAATGGCTCTCACAATTCCCCTTGCTCGTCCCCTGAACTGTCATCTCACCTAATTTCTGGTCTCCAAAACAGGGCCAAGAAAAAGTGAGCAGTGGTTGTGCGAGCCCTCAAAGCACAACCGCTGAGGAATGAGTGCGCAAAGCATGGCCGGATGCGCAGAGAAGCCACCTGCAGGAGTTCCCTGGTCAGCTGGGCTAGTGAACACATTGGTGCTTAAGAGTGTTTAAAATTATCCTTAAATAATCTGTATAACCAAAACAAATGAAAAGCGTGTTCCTGCTACAGGATCAGTGTGGCTGTGTGTGTAGACATTTGAAATATGATGTATCAGAGTTTGCGAGAGCAACAGAACAAATGGCAGATTGATTGATTGATTGGTGGTAAATAGATACATAGAGATTCAGTTTAAGGAATCGGTTCATGTGGTTATGCAGTTGTGGGAGATGGCAAGTCCGAAAACTGTGGAGGAAACCAGAAGGTTGGAAACTCAGGCTGGAGATGATGTTCCAGTCTTGAAGCAGAATTCATTCTCCTTCAGGAAACCTCAGTTTTTGCTCTCCAGACCTTCAACTGGGTTGGGCATAGTGGTTTACACCTGTAATCCCAACACTTTGGGAGGTTGAAGTAGGAGGATCACTTGAAGCCAGGAGCTCGAGACCAGCCTGGACAACACAGTAAGATCCCCATCTCTACTAAATAAATAAATAAAATTTTAAAACATTAGCCAGGTGTGATGGTGCATCCCTGTAGTCCTAGCTACTCAGAAGACTGCGGCCGGAGGACCCCTTGACCCCAGAGCTCAAGGCTGCATCGAGCCATGATTACACCACTGCACTCCCGGCAACAGAGCAAGAGCCTGTCTCTATAAAATAAATTAAAGATCAACTGATTGGATGAAGCCCACCTACATTATTGAGGATAATCTACTTACCTACCGTCAATGGTTGTAGATGTGGATCAAATCTATGAAATACCTTCACAGCAACTTCTAGACTAGTCTCTGACCAAACAACTGGGTGCCATAGCCTAGCCAAGTGGACACAGAAAATTTAACCATCACATAAGGGAAGAACCATTTTGTTTAAAAGGGATGTGGCCTGAGGAAATGGGATAGGGAGATCCCAGGGTGGGAGTGTGCCTGAGGTCAGCTTTTGCTGGAGAAGAGAGGAAGGGAAAAGAGACTTCCCAGGAAGTGCATGTGCTTCCTTAATAAAGAACACAAAGGTAGGAAGTCAATGGTGTAGAGCAGTTCCTCAGTAGCTAGATCAACAGGCATGTTTGGGGCATTTAATGGATATTTCTTTCCAATGGCCGTGCAAAGCATTGTCAGCCTGGAGCATTGATTCGTCCGCCATCCCATGTTGCATGTTTCACTCTGAGTCAAAAAGAAGACGACCTTCAAACTAAGTAACTATATCGTAACCTTTGTACTTCCCATAACGATGTTTGTTAAAACGGAATTCTAATTTCTCAGTCTCTTTAGTTTGTAATACGGGGAACATAACAGAGCACACTTGAGGAGCTGTTTTGTGTGACAGACGCCCAGGCTGAGATGCTTGGAAAGTGAGTGGGTGGTGGGCAGAATGGTGGGGAGATATGCAAATACATATATGCTTTAAAAAATATTGTGCGAGAAATTTCATTCAGTTTAGGCAAATTTAAATAGAAGCTACTGAAATATATATATTCCTAAAAAGAATAGCTGCATTATAGCAAGAATGCCTTTATTATCCCAAATTAGCTGCAAAAATCCCTTTCAAGACTTGACAGGAGGTACAAAAGAGATTTCTCACAGCATCACAGAGAAGAAAACCCCAGGATAGGAATATTCACACAATACAATTTTGTTTCATAACCATTCATACAGGCTTTTAATACCCAGCAATTACAGCAAAGAATAAGAAGAAAAAACGCTGCAAGAAACAAGAATGGAAGACTGGAGAGAATTCATACAAACATTGCAAACAAACAAAAAAAAAAAGAATTCTAAAGTCCCTTAGGAATCCTAGGCAATCATGAGGTGGTATAAATAGGGTGAAATGAACTTTAGGGGATACCCCATCCTACATGGTTCAGTCGTATTTTAGAGCACATTTTTGTCCTTGGCTTTTCAGGCAACACTAAAATAACCCAAACTGGATGTGTGAAGCAAGGTGTAGCTGCCAAGTGGTCCACTAAGATGAAGAACGAAGGGGCTCGGCCTTCAAATATCTTAGAATCTAGTAAACATTCATTTATATGTTTATTCTGAGCAGTCTTGTAGCTTTTTTGAAGTCTTCTTTTTTGCCCAGAAAACTAAGTGCTTAAGAAAAGAAAAGAAAAAAAAAGGGAAGAAATGTCTTTACTAGACCCCTTCTAATCCTATTGCATTATAAAGACCAACCCCAAGGCCAGGTGTGGTGGCACATGCCTGTAATCTCAGCACTTTGGAAGGCCAAGGTGGGCAGATAACTTGAGGCCAAAAGTTCGAGACCTGCCTGGCCAACGTGGTGAAACCCTGTCTCTACTAAAAATACAAAAATTAGCCAGGCGTGGTATCACGTGCCTGTAGTCCCAGCTACTCTGGATAGTGAGGCAGAAGAATCACTTGAACCCAGGAGGCGGAGGTTGCAGTGAGTCAAGATTGTGCCACTGCACTTCAGCCTGGGCAACAGAGTGATACTCCACCTCAAAATAAAAAATAAAAAAAAAAAGAGAAAGCAAACCCATCACTAAAGATTGTCCAGTCCTACCTTAATACGAGCCTATTCAATCCACCTCAAAGCCACAGTGTCAGACACGTAGAAGACACTGTATCAGCCCATGAGGATTAAATAAAAAGAAAGTTGAACACATGTTGACCTCAGAGAGCTTACATTCTAGTGGAGGAGACAGACATGCACATAAACAATGTAAATAACAAAGCAAATCAAAGTGGGAAAGAAACTCAAAAGAGAGCGATTCACGCAAAGTTGGGAGCTAGAGAAGCTCTTCTGGAAAATAAAAAATTTTAAAAATACCAGCAAACTAACCCTGACTGAGATCCTACTAGGTATGCAGACATCATGCTGCCTGCCATTGATGTCAGGACTTAAAAGAGAAATTGAATTTCAAAAAAGAAGGTGTTTCAGGCAAAAAACCAATTCCAACAAAGGTTGCACAGAGACAGAGAGTGAGGCAGGCAAGATGGTGTAAGGCGATTCCAGGCTCTCAAGTCAAACAGACTCCAATGCAGTCCATGCTAGGAGGGCTTCTTCTATACCCTCTCAGAACCTTTGTTTCCTCAATTGCAAAATGCAGATAATACCTAACAAATGGTGATGATTCAGTGAGGTGTTTGCAGATTGCTTTATGCTTAGTGTCTTATAAATGTTTGCTTATAAAGTTAATAAAAATAAATAAGCCATGCTACTATCTAACAAAATTTTTCTAGTTAGGCAAATTGAATTCCTCTAACTTCATTTCATTTCTCATGTTCATTATTCAATGGACCTATTTATTCTCCATCTGCAATATTCAGATAACATGCTCATCGACATGATTACAGTTCACAGTTTTCCATATTTCACAGCCATTTCCCTCAGCCTCACTGTAAGTCTAGTGTACTAATGTGCCAATGTATGCACTAAATGCTCAAAAATATTTGCTAAATATCCCTGGTTTGTACTGGGCAATTAGAAAAAGAACATAATTAGAAACTGCTAGCCACTTTGCTTTTTGTGGAAGTAAAAATCTCTCCATAAAAATTACTGAAATGCCATAGACAGAAATTTATGTGGGTGTTAATAAAGTCTCTGAAATATTAGACATGCCTCCTAGGCTAATGTCCAAACTTACACCAGAAAGACTGTCCTTTGAGAAGAAGAAGGCGCTATGGTTAAGCAGGTGTACATCACCAACTTCTCGGCTGCAGGAAGAAGTAACAAGTGCCGTTAGCAGGTGTGGTCAGTTCAACTCATTCCCTCATTGACACCTGGCTTCTGCAGGGTTTGCACCAAACCTGCATGAAAAGATATGCACTTTACTAAACTATTTACATGCTTGAAGACAGTTCTATCTCAATTATCCCATAAACAGGTTTTAAGATAATAAAAAGATATGGGACCTGATAACATGGAGGATATCCACTAGCCCAAAGCTCTTTTGTACATTTTTAAATTGTTTAAAAATTGTTTAAGTGCTGATTTAAAATAACAGCAACAACAACTACCTTTCCATCAGTGGATGTTGATACCACAGGTGGCTACATTTATCTTCTCTCTGAAACTCCTTTAACAGGCTCTGCCCATTTGACCCATTTCCCTGCTTATATCTAGCAGAAGTGGGAGGCTTAATACTATGGTTTTCCCATATAAATTTACATTGATTTCTCTCCAACTATACAGAGTGAGAGGTATCATGAAAGCAGTTGATACCTATTGTGCAATACTATGTTTGCCATTTTCAAATGCCATAGGCAGCTTAAAGAACGATGAAGAACTTCTTCATAAACATAGTAGGTGGCATCCACCTTCGAGACCTCATTTAAGTGACAGTAAAGAAATGAAGGCATTATAAAGCAGCACTGATACAGAAAAGGAGATGGAGGAGAGATTTCAGTGAATGATAGGACAGAAGATGAAACGGATGGGGCAGGAGAGAGAGAGCCATGAATTAGAGTAAACCATGCATTGTAGCCCAGGAGGGCAGTCTTCCAGGCAGAACTCCAGAGCTCAGAACCTAGAAACAGCAGGACCATGAAGGGTGGTGCCAAGGAAACAGTGAAATCAAATCAGGAAAGTAGACAGGGATGAGAAGAGCTCTGGGGAGGAAGATGAGGAAATCACTGAAGGTCAGTATAAGAGTCAATTGCACATGCTTCAATATCCAAACAGGAAAATTCTGCAGGGGAAAGAAAAAAAAATCAGAACTTTATCCTAAGACATCTCACCACTGCAGAAGGAAGAACTATACATTCCAGTAGGAAGAAGTTCCCCAGTAAAAATGCTCTATCACCACTTATAATCCTGAAGTAAATCCCACCAGTTCACAAACTCCATTCACATTTACAGAGCTTACAGTCAGGTTTTAGTGCCTCGCCTTCAAATTAAAGGGGAGGCCAAAGATCACTAGCATTTAAGTTTCCATCCTGAAAGCAAGACCAAAGTAAATAAATGAATGAATGAATAAATAAAACTAAAGAGTATTCATAAATAATTCTATGGCTCCAATTTATAGACTGATTAGAGAGAGTATTGTATCCATAATGCAAGAACTGAATGTTATAAATGTTAAATTAGAGAAGGTAAAAAAATGAAACTTTAAGAAATCAAAAAACATGAAAAGTTAATAGAAGAATTGGAAAATAAATTGGAAAAACCTCCTAAAACCTCAAAATGAGAACTATAAAAGAGACAGTTTCAATAAAATATAGGGACACCACTGCACTCCAGCCTAAACTACAAAGCAAGATCTTGTCGAAAAGAAAAAAAAAAAGAATCATAGAGAATCAGTCCAAGAGGTCAAGATCCAATTGATAGGAGTTTATAAAAGAGATAGGAGAAAACAGAGGGAAGGAAATTATCAAACAATGCATTCAAAAGAATTTTCCAGAAATAAAAGAAATCTCCAGATTTAAAGTGATTCTAGATGACTACAATGAAAAAGGACCCATACCTGTGCCTTACCTGTGTGCAACATTGTGAAATTTTGAATACCAAGAATGAAGAGGAAACTCTAAAAATCAAGGGCAGTATAAAATTTTTAAAAATCAGGGTGACCTTCTCATCAATAACAGTGGCATGATGCCAGAGACAGTGGGTAATATCTTCAAAACTCTGACCAAAAATTACTTTCAACTTAAAATTCTATTTATACCTATCAATCAAGAGTGAAAGTAAAATACAAACATCTTCAGAAATTGAAAGACTTTGAAAATTTCTTCCTACACTCACTGTATTAAGAAGTTATTTGGGTATACAAAGAATCAACCAAGAGGAAGGAAGACTCAGAATCAAGGAAGCAGTGAGACCAGACCAGGAAAGTAATAAAGAAAAGCCCCAGGAAAACAGCCATGCAGCACATCTACAGAGAAATAAGTCCAGATTGAAAAAGGAGAGGGAAGGACCCTTCATTTGGTATTGGGAGGTATCTCTGGAGAAAATTAGATTAAAAAGAAGATTCAACAGATTGGGAAAAGTTGGTAAAAACCGAAAATGTGATAAATACAAAAAGACAAGAAAAAAAGTAAAGCAATTATAAACTCCAGGAAAAACAAAAAGATGTACCAGGAAAGAAAGAATTTTATTTGGTTCTACAATTACTATTTACATAGCAACAATAACAAAATGATACATTAATATTCATCTTAGATACCCAACTTATAGAGGATGTATGGATGCAATATTTAGGGTTACAGAACATAATCAAAATGTTATTCATCTTATTATAAAAGAAAGAGATGATAGAAATCGGGAGGTAGAAGGGAAGAAAGAGAGCTGAAGGATAAGATGGGGTACAAACAGGGCCAGTTTTGGGGTGTGCAACCAGTGTATTCACACAGTGCCCCATGCTTACTTAGAAGGTCCCCATGCTTAGCTTAATTTTTTTGTCTCCATCTTGAAATTCATAATAATTTTTGAACAAGGGGTCCTACATTTTCATTTTCCACTGAGCACTAAAAATTCTGAAGCTGGTTCTGGGGCTGGGTGCAAACTTAGAAGCTGACATACTCTCAGTAGTTAATGTAATAAGAAATAAAAGTCTACTTATACTTTTTAAAGTTACAAAGCAATCCAACAATAAAGGTACATGGAATGTGGTATGACAATATTGAAATATTGAAAGAAACAGTGATGAGGATGTGTAGACTAATTAAATCCTCATTTATCCAATCACAATAAAGAAATAACAGTATAAATACAATAGTTAGAGGTTGACAATAACTAACAGAAGAAATGGTTAAAAGAGATCAAAGTAGTTGTCCCTGAAGAACGAGACTTGAAATGGGGAAGGATGAACCCAGGGACCACTGCTTCTTATCATACATCCTAATACACTTTGTTTTATTATTTTAACCTTGTACATACATTACTTTCATTTTAAAAATTAACTTTAAAAGGATAACAAAAAATCATAACATAGCAAAGATATACCATAAATATATTCTATAAAATAATTCTACAAAGCAACAAATCATATACACAAATGTTCAAATTTACTTAATACAAATGTTATATGATTGATATCTTAAAACAGAAAGTGACAAGCACAGAACATGTATGACATAATTTCTGCCCTCCAGACATTTACTCATTTTATAAATCATGTTGTCTCTGTCAAGGTCAAGGCTAAATGGAGAAAGAAGAAATTATCAAAGCTGAGTAGCTTAACGGTGGTCACGTTTGCTTGAAAGGGCTATTTGTCTCATTTTTGAACAAAACATTGTTTTCAAATGCTAGACATTTGCAGATACCAGTACACTTTTCAGCAACTGGTCCTTAGTGTGGTAAAGGGCAAAAGAAGTAGAGCTCTTATCTCCTGAAAAATGAGGACTACTTGCTTACTAATCATTCTCAGTAACAAGGGATCAGTAGGAGGTTTGAGGAAATCAGCTGGACTCTGACCAATCCGCTGCCTTCCATGGATTTTTTCCACTGCTTAATGCAGACACAAGAGTAACTCATTTTCGACAAGATTGAGGAATGATCGTCAGCAAAGAGGTTACAACTGCCAGTTTGCTGATGTAGACACAGTGCATGAAAGCAACGTGTTTGGAAGATGAGCTCTGGTAATGCTACCAATATCTCATGTCATGAACAGAAGCGATAGTGAGTACTGCACAATCATTTAGCCTTAGACACTTTTGCCTTACAGGAAAGAGTAATTGAGGCAATACCTATAGCCCTGCTAAATAAAATAATTACACAATTTAACCAAGTCTTAAAAGCTCTACAGTTTCCATCAAATCCTCCTCCCCAGCAAAAGTTTTAAGAAAGAACAAAGAAATCGTAGCATGATAACCATAGCCCTTTAGGTGCATAAATTGAAACTTCTCCTTTTCCAGATCTTACTTAGTGGCAATATTTTCATAAACTGTCTTAATGCCAACACGCTCAAATTCCCTTGATGTGAAAGAATTATCACTACTAATCACATGATAATCTTTCAGTGTTATTTTAATCTACCTGATCTCATATCCAAATAATGATAGAGTGATAGAACGTTGAGAAGGTCTACAATTGAGCCATTCTTCATGAACAAGGGATATGAAAAAGTGAAAATTCTAAAGCAAATGGTTGGCCAGACTTTTATGGCCTTTGAAATTTTGAAGTCCTGCCACGTTCTTCAGTGTAAAGGGATTTTTTTTTTTTTTTTTTTTTTTTTTTTGAGGACATATGTTTGAGGAAAGCCCGTGGTGAGAGATTGTCTAGTGATCCCTGATGAAGTCCATCCCATCCCACCTAAATGACAGTGTTTCCTGGGGAAAAATAAAGGGCCTGTCCTCTCAGGTAGCATCTCAGGAGGAGGTGGACCCTAACCTAAGAGATCAACCACCTAAGTGGCACTACACAGCCTGACAACGGATGCCCACAGCACTGGGAGGAAGAAAACAAGCCGTGTAGTAGGAAACAATGTGGCACAAAGCAAGTTGGAAGAGATGCAGGCACTGATTCTCTCCCCTGGAGCTGAAAGAAGGGGGAGTTATTGGCCAGGCAGTAGGAAGGGGCCACCAAAATAAAGGAAGAACCAAAATACAGAAAGATGTGGCAGGACAAAGAGAGAGTACGTGGCTGGTCAGCAAAGGTAGCAGTGCATGATGACTGCCTGGAGAAGGGAATCTGGGAGCCCAGCCTCAGGAGCATTGAGGCAAACACGGTCATTATAGACACATAAATAGTTCCAGCCAGCCGACTCTAGAAGGAAAGCATGGGACATGGGAGAATAGAAGAAATGAATTGAGATAGGAATATGACTTCCGTTTTTAACTTAACCCCCATCTTAGTAACTTCTTTCACCAACTGTGACAATATTAATAACTTCTTTTTCTTTTAACTTTTCGTTATTGAATACAGCCATCACCGCACAACCCTGTTTTGGTCAACCCCAGACCACATATGTAACTGATCCCATAAGATTCTAGTGTTGTATTTTCACTGTACCTTTCCTATATTTAAATACACCAATACTGACCATCATGTTACAATTGCCTACAGTATTCAGTACAGCAATGTGCTGTATCGGCTTACAGTCTAGGAGCAGTAGGCTAGACAACACAGCAGAAGGGTACAGCAGGCCGTACCATCTAGGTTTGTGTAAGTATAGTCTGTGATGTTTGCACAACTACAATATCGCCTAATGATGAACTTCTCAGAACAGATCTCTATCATTAAGTGACACATGGCTATAATTTCTTAGGAGTTGCCATAATAGTACAAAGAACTCATGTATTCTTTATTCAGATTTTCAGTTTTAACACTCTGCCACATTTGTTTTCATATTCCTTGTCTATATATAATACATTTTATGTATTCTACATATTTTATGTTACCTTTTATGTAATATATAATTCTATTTTTTCTAAACCCTTTGAGAATTAGCTGATGATCTCCTGCCTCTTCACCAGAAAATCCTTCAGCATGCATTTTCCAAAGACAAGAACATTCTCTTCCATTATTATAACATTAAAAATTCAGAAAAGTTAACTTTGATTAAATAGGATTATCTAATCTACAACCTCTATTCAGATTCCACAATTTGTTCCAATAATGTCTTGTATTCCTGTTTTCCCTATGAGTCAGAATTCAATCTAGGATATGCATTGTAGCTAGTTGTCATGTCTCTTTAGTTTTTTTTATTCTGGAACGATTGCTCCAATTTTCCTCATTTTTCATGATATTTATACTTTTGAATATTTCAGGCCAGTTATCTCTCAATTTGAATTAGAATCAGGCTATGCATTTCAAGCAGAAATGCTGCAAAAGAGATGTTTGAAGTTCATCGCAAAGGGGTTACATGATGTTAGTTTGCAACATCCTAACTGGTGATGCAAACCTTGATTCCTTGGCTAATACGGGTTCCCATAGGTTCTTCATCATAAAGTTACCATTTTTACCTTTGTAATTACCAAGGAATCTGTAGGGAAGACTTTGAGACAGTGTAAATATTCTGTTTCTCTCCAAACTTTGATCCAATAGTTCAAGCACTCACTGATGATTCTGGCCTGAATCCTTCTTGACTCTGATGGTTGCAAAATGGGGAATTTTTTGCTGTACTGTTCTTTGCAGAGATTCGATTAGCTGCTTCTTTTATCATGTGGTATTTAACTTTAGGGCTCTTTCCCTTCCTCTCTGTGGATTTGTTTATCATCACTGTGGACTCAGGTGTTCCTACACAGTCCTGCGAGTTGCAATTCATTACTGAATTTCTTCCTTTGAATCCTCAGATTGTCCCTCATGGCCTGTGGGAGCTCCCTCAAGCCTTTCCTTTTGTCCTTGGTGGTGTCCCCACCATTCTGCGAGCACTTTCTTACTTTCTGACATAACAGGATGTCCCAGACTCATCTTGCACGTTCTGAATCAGCCGCTTCTCCAACCAGTGTTGATTTGTTTTAATGGGGCATAATATCTAGAAACCAAGATCTAAGCACAGAGTGTGCTACAGGCAGTTTCCTACCAGGAAGCATCCAAGGTCAGTCTAGAATTTTTTTGTTTTATTTTTATTTTTTGAAGCCTTGCAGAAAGAGTTTCTATTTAGTCATATGGTATTGAGAAAATCCAGAGAATATGATATCCATGTTGCCCCTATTTTATTTTCAAATAAACCTTGTTGTGATTGTTGTGGTTGAGGTTACGGCGGTTGCTGTCCTAACATCCTGGCGTTGTCCGCGGAATCATGCTGCAACTCCAGCTGCAGTTGGCCACTTCTCTGACCAGTCATTTAGTGTCTACATTTGTCAACAGGTAGAAACTAAGCCAAATTAGCTCCTCCTGTACTTCTACCTTTTAGCAAGAATATCATCACTAAACAAAGGCAGCTATACCTGTCCTCTAGCAAGTATTCATGGAATCATAGAATCCACCAGCAGCTGGGTAACTCAGGATGCTAAAAAGCACTTCCTCAGCACACCAGCAAGGCTGCTATTTGAACCAGTGGTTCAATTCATGTCCTCTAAAAACTGATTTCAAACTGTTCACAGATGCTTTTCAAGCTTTTTGATGTCAACCTTCAAATACAGCTGAATTCCACTTCATGCTTTCACTGGCTGGACTGTGCCACACAAACCTAAATGTTCAGTGACATGTTATTTTAGCATACTTCAGCAAAAATAATTTGGGGAAAACAAAATAAGCAAAATCTCATGAGAGGAGCTACAATTGTTTCAGGCCAGCTTCAAAGTTGGAAGTGTTAGGATTAATCTACATTTCAACAGCTAGGGGGCATGGATTTTAAAAAATATTTATTCTACACAGTAATTTTTACAAGCATTGTAAAAATTATGCTTATTTATCTCCTTCCACTTAAATTTTTAATCTCCCAATTTAAGGAGGTAATTGGAGCTTCAGAGAGGATTGAATGGGAAATGGTTTCAGTAAGATCCCTTCTCAGATATCCTAATTAAGTAGAAATTGATTAAATAGAAACTAAAACAAATATTTTCAACTTAAGATAATATAAGACATTATCTGTATTATATCCATAAAAATATTTTCTGTCCAGGCACGATGGCTCACACCTGTAATCCCAGCACTTTGGGAGGCTGAGGCGGGTGGATCATGAGGTCAGGAGCTCAAGACCATCCTGGCTAACACGGTGAAACCTCATCTCTACTAAAAACACAAAAAAATTAGCTGGGTGCAGTGGGGGGCACCTTTAGTCCCAGCTATTCGGGAGGCTGAGGCAAGAGAATGGCATGAACCCAGGAGGCAGAGCTTGTAGTGAGCCAAGATCGAGCCACTGCACTCCAGCCTAGGCAACAGAGCGAGACTCCGTCTCAAAAAAAAAAAGAAAAAAAATTTCTACCAGTATGTTAATAGTTTTTATTCACTGAAGGATGAGATTATCTTCATGTTCTCATAATCATGACCTTGAAATAAACATATACTAAGCATTTGAGAAGTGAGGCAATTAATAGGAGTTGACTTTAATCATAATTGTACTAAATTAATCAGACACACTCTACTAGATTCAGTAATAAACACAATCCCTCCACTCAGATGGAATGGTTGCATGCAGCGCATGCACGTCAGCAAATATTTATGGAGTGCCCGCTATCTGTAGCCTTATAAACCCTGTATAAGGTGGTAGGTTCATTGACATGTTAATGTTGAACAACACTTTTCTACAACACTCACTGCTAGTGGCCAGAGGACATGCTACCTTCTCCAATTACTACGGCAAGTAATGACTTCCCCCTTGGGACACCCTGCACTTTCACCCAACACGTATGTGGCACTGACCTTTTCCTGCTTTGCATACTAGTGAAGAGTGGTCTGTCTCTTCTCTCCTTGCTAGATTATGAGCATCTGATACCTTTCTTTTTTTTTCATCCAGAGTCTAGAACTTCACCTTAATAAAAATTTGGTTAACTAATGAACTAATTAATTGATTTTTGAGGTAATCATTTGGAAAGCTAGGCCAAGTAATTCGAAATAGCAAGTGCTAATATCTCCATTAATCATCCCAATATCTCTTGAGGTCAAACTACCTCACTTTCTCTACCCTCTTAAACACACGATATACACACACTCCCAACCTTACCACCGACACCAATAACATTTTTTAAGTGCATATCAGAGCAAAGTGATTGCAGCTGGATGATCATTTCAGCAGCGACTGTCATGATGGTAGATGCGCTCCGTGCACTTAGCACAGGCCCAGGCAACACTGAGAACACAAAGCCTATTCTTAGTATCAATTGGCTTCTGCCTTCACCACTCCCCTCCACACCTGCCAAGTGACCTGGCCTAAGCTACTCATCATTTCATTTTAGATTGACAGATGAAGAAACTATGCCCCAGTTTAACTTGAGATACTCAGGATAACCTGAGTTCCTACAGATAAAGCACCTGGCCACGGTGAACACATCATTAAGTGATGACTCTTGTTACATTTTAAGTCTAAACTCTTGTAACCTACTCCCACATAATCAGAACCCAGATGAAGCTCTCATCTACTTAATGTCCTTAACTGTAACTCCAACCAAGCCCTTTTGCCAGAGTGCCTGTCAACTTGATGTATTAAAATATATTCGGCCAGGCGCGGTGGCTCAAGCCTGTAATCCCAGCACTTTGGGAGGCCGAGACGGGTGGATCACGAGGTCAGGAGATCGAGACCATCCTGGCGAACACAGTGAAACCCCGTCTCTAGTAAAAAATACAAAAAAATAAACTAGCCTGGCGAGGTGGCGGGCGCCTGTAGTCCCAGCTACTCGGGAGGCTGAGGCAGGAGAATGGCGTGAACCCGGGAGGCGGAGCTTGCAGTGAGCTGAGATCCGGCCACTGCACTCCAGCCTGGGCGACAGAGCCAGACTCCATCTCAAAAAAAATAAATAAATAAATAAATAAAATAAAATATATTCATCAGATCAACAAACACGTACTGAGCACTTACTATGTGGCAGGCCTTGTGCTAGGCACTGAGCAAACAATGCTGATGAGATCCACACAGTGCCTGCTGTGGCTCTTCCCAAGCCTCAGAGCCCAGGAACCTAAGAGCCTCTGGAGCTCCTAGGTTAGGAAAGGTTACAGACTGTCAACCTGAAAAAAGACACTAGAGAAAATTATCTGTAGGTGTGTTGAAGTTAGTCTGGAATAGCAGTAAGGATTATAATCCGGAATGCATGGCATGGCAAGCTACAGTGCACTCAGTGAGGGAAAGGTGAGGGGGGATTTTATTAGCAAACCGAGATTGACATGAACTTCTTAGAAACAGAGTTTGTTGGTTCCAGAGGTTCAAAGTCAGAGTTGCTTTCAGTTCATTGGTGGAGATGCCATCAGTGGGCAAGTGTTCTTCCAAGAACATCTTATCTGAATTACTGTAGTCCTAAACAATGCCTAGTGATAAACCTTATCAGAACAGGGGATGCATAAAGGACATGAAAGGATTTTAGAAAGTCCTCGGAAGCAGTTCTCATCTCAGACATGTCAGCCTGAGCCTCCTCTCCTGTGGGCCTTTCTGGCCCTCTTCTGTCCGGGGATGGCAAAGGCGATTTCATTTTGGTGTCTGCAACTTTCACAGGACGAAAGACCCTGCAGTGTGAGGAGTGCAGTGAGAGGCTGTTGTTGGAGGGCCCAGGAAAGGACCTGGAGGAAGAGCAATAGGCACCAAAGGATGGGTGGGAATCAGACAGTTACAAAGTGGAAAGTCTGTTCCCAGAAGATGGAACAGTATATGCGAAGACCCAAAGCGTAGGCGGATGACTGTGCGTGGGAATTCATACACATATGGAATACATGATGGAAAGTGGCTAGAGAGGGAAGGCAGCAGAAAGCACAGCATGTGGTGAGCAGCCTCGTACATTTCATGAACGTGTTTGAACCTGGAGATACCTACCATTCAGGGTGGTGAAACAGGGGCATGAGGAATACGATCAGATGGGAACCATCCCTCAGGCCGCAAGGGAAGAACGGAGGTTTCAGATGAGCCAAGCAGGGCAGGAGGATTAGATGGCTACTGCAATGAGCCGGGCAGGAGCGAAGGGCGGCTCCAAGGCATAGCGGCAGTGGGAGGGAGAATGGCCATAGATGGCACTGACAGATACTAAGGAGGAAAAATCGTGGGTTTTTACATATAAAGATGTAGAAGAGGAAGGTGTTAAGGATAACTCCCAGATTTCTGACTTGAGAAACTGGATGCATTTTTTTAGATGGAGATAACAAGAAAAAGAGCAAATTTGGTGGAAAAGTTCCCAAGTTCTGCTTTGGACCTGGGGATGCGGAGGTGCCGGTAGGACGCTCGAGTGTACATAAGGGCTAGATAGCTGAGAAGGTCAGTGTAGCACTTGGAAGCCAGGCCTGGGTGAAGGATTACGTTTGGTGTGCTAGCGCATCGCTAGTACCAGGCTCGTGGCAGGAAGAAGGGCACAGGGAAGGCACAAGGAGTGAGGAGAGGGCCCCGACCAGGGTCTGTGGTACATTAATGGAAAGATGGCCCGGTTCCATCTTGAGTAAGTGTGCACCTGGGACATTAGCAAAACAGGAACAAAAAGAAAAGCTTGGGAAAGAATTTCATGTTTTCTATTTCAAAAAATACAAGAAATGATTTTCCCTTATGGGGAAAGCCAGCACACGGTTAAGCCGTCATTATGTTCATTTTTCAGGTTAGAACTAAGTTGAATTTTATTTTCTTATGGCCAAGGAAGAAGAGCAGCTAATGCTGTCCACAGTTAAGGCTCCTGGAGGTCCCAGTCCAATCCTGAGGTAAGTATCACCATGGGCTCAAACCTTCAGACGAGGTGAGCTTGTGGGGGTGGGGTGCTGGGGTCTGGGATCAGAGGCAGGCTGTGGTACAGGGAGGGTTAAGAAGGGCCCCCCACCCAGGCCTTCAGGATCCTGCAAGTAATCCTGCAAGAATCCTACTTGGTGAACTCATTAATTCATGGTATGCGGCCTGGGTGCTAATATGTTAATGCATTCCTCTTTTAAGTTGACTTTTTGCATTTTAAAGGAGAGGTCTTGGAGTCCAAGCCCAAACTGAAATGTAGAAATCTCTCCATCTAAACTTCAGATTCAGAGGTAAATCTTTAAGGAGAGAGGCCTATTTCTCTGTCAGGGGGCTGCCTTTCTGGCAACTTCTGAATCACAGTACTTAGGTGGCCCAGCTCCTCCGCCTGCTCGTGTGGACACAGCCCTGGGGTGCTCATCGTTTCTCAGCTCTCTCTACAGCCGAGGCCCAGATGGTGTTCAAACCTCACCCCACCACCGAGTCCCAAAACCACGTCTGGCTCTTGAGATTCCAGCCATTTATAAAACTTGCGAAACGTCAAAGTTGGCCCATTTCCGTGTAACTTTAAGATTTGTACTCAAGGAAAAGGCCCCTGTTGCTGAAGTCCTGGTGTTGGCCGGAGAATGCCCCCAGGCCCACCAGCCGCCCTCCCATAACCGTGTTCTCACAGGGACCCTTGTAAACATTCTGTCCTCCACACGTGTAAATATTCTCAAGGTGTCTTAAAGAAACTGAACCGCGTCCAGTTCAGCACGTTATTAATAGCTGTTGATGATTTTCTCCCAAGTTCTCCTGTACAAAGAGGGAGGTGCGGTGGAGAATTCTGTTTACTCGCATAGCGAGAGTTACTGCTTAACCAAGCCGTGCTCAGCATGTTTGATAAGAGACCAGAAAGTAAGAAATGGTATTTTTTTCCTTTGGAAGTTAGCAATTAACTTATGAAAAGCATGGAGATGGGCCAGACTGATTCGCAAAGGTTCTAGAAGGTAGTATTCACCTGATACTCACTCCATGTCAGCAACTTGCTGTGTTTTAAACACAAAGACAGAGGAAACCTTACCGAAATAATTTCAGGATGGGCTGCAGATCGACTCAAGTAAAGACCAGTTCAGTTGTTGGAATGAAAGAGCACGTGGAAACCCCGAGTAAACTGGCAATAATTCCCTCACTGTGCTCGGCACACCTAAAGGCCGCCTTCTTGTTCTGCATTAACAACTACTGCTTGACCAAATTTAAGCCAGGCTCCCGAACTCTGCCCAGCAAGGTCCATCTGTGCACTTCCTTGCAGAATCCAGTTTTAGCAAGAACCCTACTAAGGCAGTTTAGCCAAAACCCCTTGCCTTCTATACCTAATCAGGTTGCTCAGCCCTCACCATCTCCCAGGTGATGTCTGGTCACTTGGCCTGTCTTCGGCAAGAATCCTGTGAGGTCAGTTTAGCCAGAATGCCCCTCACCCCTGACGGTTCCTCCTCCTGATTTTCCATCCACCAAACCCGCCCTGCTGCTTATCTGTGAATCCCTGCTAGCCCGTGCGGTATTCCTGCTAGCCCGCGCGGTATTCCTGCTAGCCCGCGCGGTATTCCTGCTAGCCCGTGCGGTATTCGGAGTGGAGCCCAGTTTTACACAGAGGTCTCTTTTTCTGTTTGCAGCAACGCTGAATAAACTGTTTTTACCCCATTAACTGCTGTCCGGCTCTGCTCCTGCCTTGGCCCTCCCCACTGCCTGACGTGGAGGTCTACAGAGAAACTCACAATAAACCGAGGCACGACCAGCTACCAAAGGAACGTGGGGGGAGGAAGGCCCACTCTGGCTGTTCCAACCTTTGTTTGTTCTTCCTATGAGAAACCGGGGACCTCAATGCAAGGACATTCTCTTTAAAGCTTCCCTCTGGGGATGTACAAGGAAACAGTTTCCTGGTATTTTTCTTCTAAGCTACTTTGGAGGTCTGAACTTGAGGTACTATGATGTCAGGTGACATAATACCCGAAAGAGCAATAGACGCGGGATAGATGGTTATAACCATACCTCTCAAAGGTCTACACGTTCACTCACTGCTAAGCACATCCTGTGGAAAACGCCAAGAATACATTTTAAGAAACAAAGCCAATGGCCAGTTGTGCAAAATGTGTTCCCTGGCACTTGCTGGCACTGTGCTGGCATATGCTTTTGGGGGGGTGTGTCTTCAGGGGGCTATGAACTCTCTTGGCATGCAGCATTGCAAGCTGGACTCTGTTTCAAATACTCCTTGTATATTTTTCTTTCCTCCCAGGTTTAAAATTGCTTTTTAAAATCTGTTATGTTATCAGAGGGAGTTGTGAACTCTTAAAATGTCACCATCATCTCTCGATCTATTTTCTCTCTGTTAAGTACTAGACCTTAATACATAACGTATTCATTGAGAAAACCGCTCCATCAACCTGCTTATGGGCCTCTGTTACAGCATTTGTGTTTCTCTGTTTATCTAGGTGTGTTTCTTTGTTTCCACGTTTGTGAAAAGAGGGATATTTTTAAAGGGAGTTTTAGCAACTTGGTGTGAAGTCTGGGAAAGTCCCCCACTCCAACCTAGAATACTGTCAATGTGCTATGGATAAGAATTCGTAAATTCATAAAAAGCCAGATGAAAACAGAATTGTGATGTCAATGTATAACCAGCTCTGCTGATCTGACTGCTAAGACTGCTAAGCACCTAGTACCTAGGTCACTCCCCTTTGTGTGTCCTCATCCTCTCTCTCCTCCTTCTCCCGCTTCTCCTTCTCTCCAGTGTGATCTGAGGAGAAACTACAATATTTGAGAATAGGAAGAAGCCATATTTGTGGAATTTATTTTGAAAATTCAACCAGCCAGTCTTCTACACGAAAGACACACACACACTTCAACTTCCAGGCTCAGCAGCCCCCAAGTTTCCCTAAGCTTCTCTGGCCAGGGAGATTCACCAGCACACTCGGGCTGGCACTGATTCCTATGGTTTCCAAGGTCCCAATCCACTGTGTCATTCCCAGCTGCACTCACCCTGGCTCGAGACAGTGCCTTCTGCCTTGGGCCAGAGGTCTAAGTTGATTTCCAGCGCTAAAGCCTGGCTTGCATTTTTCTACCAAATATATCATTCTTGTCTCTTTTTGTCTGAGTTTTTGGGTTACATAGTCACATCTACAATTTTAGTCAACTTCCTGTCTGTCAGTGTTCCTCTGTGGCTTCCTTGATATAAATGGGTACATAAAATCACAATGCACTCACAAATACAACCTGGGCTTCCCAGGCCAGCCCAGCCCAGCCCACAGGCAAGTCTGGGGTCTCTGGATGGTCAGACACAGACATTCTCAACCTCTGTCCACACTCACCATCCCAGGACCCCCAATTTCTCTTCCAATTTGCCCCCTTTCAAAACGTGTCAATTCCTCCTCAATGACCCCGCGGTATCTACCTTTCCGTGAGATCTGCTGACGGCTCTGGAGCCCACAGAGCAGCCGGTGCCACGGGAGCTAGGAAGGCACTGCCCTGCTGGGACACTGCAAGCATAATAGTTTCGTTGCCCAACGTGCACAGCAAGTCAATGTGCCGAGACACCAGGTAGCAGCAAACAACAGGTTTAATCGTAGGGTCACTGAACAAGGGAATGAGAAGGAACGTCAAATCCATCTCCCCGAGGAATTTGGGGTTAGGGTTTTTATGGATTTTGGATGGGACCAAAGTGTGGACGTTCTTGACTGGTCGAAGAGTGCAGAGTGAGGTCAGGGGGCAGGGAGAGAGGAAGGCATTGTATTCTCATGCTGATCCCACTCCCCGTGGAGGTCCTCAAATTGGTTTCTGGAAATAGGGGTCTGAAAACCCTCTTAAGCGATCCTTAAACAAAAGCCTTATGATTCCAGCGTCAGAGCTGCTGTCTGAAGGAACAATGGGAACACAAATGATCAGACTTGTGGACACAAGGAAGTGGGCCACGGTGCAGCCTGGCTTATGCTGAATTATAACTCTGTTTCCATCCAGACAGAACCCAGCGTGCTGTTCTTGTCAACCCTGGGGAGGCGGTTTCAGCACCACAGACCTCACCATGGGAGAGATGGGCCTGCTGCGTGTACAAAAGCTGTCCCTTGTGAGGGCAGTGAAGTCCCCATCAAGGGGTCACCCTCCATGACTACCAAGCTGCTGGGATCCATCATCTCTTATGTCAGGAGAAGCCCCCGGACCTGCTGGCAGGGAATAAAGGCACACTCTGCTCCCTGACCCCCCCACCATCACCTAGGGGACAGGCTGGTGCACACTAGGAATAACACACCCCTGCATGGATGTGAAGTCAGCTTCCCTTCCACAGCAGCACACATGCTTTCCACATGTCCTCTGGAAAACAGCTCCCAGCAGACCCACCACAGCCCCCACAGGCCAGCCCAGCCACACCCGAGTACCTGAGTGAACGATGTGCTCCAACGGCGATCCTTGCCACACATGAAATACGGTGTCCTGCATGCCCTGTCTCGGAGGTGGGAGCAAGCTCTGGATCCTCCCGTGTTTTCATGTCTGTCTGTTGTTGGTGAAGGAAAGCAAACTCTGTAAAATATCTAAAGAGGTTTATTCAGAGCCAGTATGAGTGACCATGGCCCAGGGAGCAGTCTCAAGAGGTCCTGAGAAACTGTGCCTGAGGTAGTTGGGTTAGAGTATGGTTTTATACATTTTACGGAGATAGAGGTTATAAGCAAAGACATAAATCAACACATGTAAGATACACATTGGTTCAGCACGAAGAGGCAGTACATCTCAAAGTGGGGACTTGCAGGTAGAGGTGGATTCAAAGATTTTCCGTTTGGCAATTGGTTGAAAGAGTTAAGCTTTGTATAAAGACTTGAAGTCAGTAGAGAGAAATGGTTTAATTAAGATAAGGCAGAGTGGAAGCCAAGATTCTTGTTATGTAGATGAAGCCTTCAGGTAGCAACCTTCAGAGAGAATAAATGGAAAAGGTTTCTTTTCAGGCCTTAAAAGGCGTCAGACTCAGTTAATCTCTCCTAGATCTGGGAAAGGCCTGGTTGCATTAATAGAGATTCTCTACAGATGCAAATTTCCCCCACAAAAGACAACTTTGCAGGATCGTTTTAAAATACATCAAAGGAATATATTTTGGGAAAAATATTTTTATATCCTTCAGGGTCTGCCATCTGTCATATGACACTATACCAGAGTCAGGTAGGAATTTGGTATCTTATTGCCAAAAAGAGTCTGTTTTATCTGTCTTACGATTTCCATTTTAATGTTAATGCTGGTCAGTTGTGCCTAAACTCCAAAAAGAAGGAGGTATGAGGAGGCACGTCCAACCTGCCTTCCCTTGTGGCCTGGAATTCAGTATTTTGGATTTATCTGGGGTCCCCTTGGTCAAGAGGGGGCCCGTTCCATTGGTTGGGGGGCGCTTAGGATTTTATTTTTGGTTTACACAATGATTACATTTTAAAATATATTTTTCATCTTTAACACAACGATTTTTTAAGGGAAAGGGGGCTGGGTTAAAAGGTCAGTGAACTAATCAGGGGAAAGAGGCAGCATTGGGGAAGGAAAGGAATGCTCTCATGCCACTCCTGGACTGCGGTCACTGGACACCTCTCCTCAGCCACTCTTTTCTTCTGTGGTTGAGAAAAAGGCCTCAAAGGAAGGAGATCAGCTCCTCGCTGGTGTCCCCTTGGAGGTCTGCACCAGAGCTCTCAGGTCACAAGAGAGCACTGGGGGACACTGCCGGGCAAGTGGCAGAGGAGCCTGCATGCTTATTAAACACCACTGAGCACTGGGCACCACGCACACCCCAGCTGCTTCATCCTCTAAACTACCCTGGGTGTCCACATTCTCAGTGCATTTTACAGATGAAGACACTGATGCCCAGGAAGGACCGTTTGCCCCAAATCACAGAGCCGATGATGATGGTGAGAAGGTCACCCTGATTCCAAACCCCATGCCTTTTTGTTTAACTGAAGCTTTCCTCAAGACCAAAATGTATAGACTGGCCCAGGAGAATGGACAAGACCCAGAGAACCCTCAGAGATCATGAAGAATATTCGGTAAATGGTGAATGTAACATTACGGCATCATAGCTTTCCTAAATGCACACTGTGTGCCTCTTGCTGGAGCTGTAAGGAGCATCCATCACTATTGGGTGATGAAGAATTCCCCTACCAAGGAAATTCATCACTTCTCTACTTCAACCTGGTCACGTGGCTATGTCTCCGGACCACCTGGGATCCAGTGACATATGGACGAGCTCTAAAGTCCTCTACAAGTTCATATAACATGAGGAGTGAGCCTCTGAGAGTCACAGCAGTGGCATTTCCCAAGTACCCAACCTAGAGGGAAGTCCAAGCTAATTTTAAAAACCTTGCTCTTAAATGGGATCTAAATGAAAATCTCACTGCTCCTGGCCCTTCTTGCTTTGGCGGGGACACATGGGCCAGATGCTTGGGCCAAGTCCTAACCCAGGTGATTAGAATCTGACTCTTTCGCTTCTGGTCCCACATTCAAAAGTCCTAACAAAAGTACATCTAGATTTTGTACTAAAGGGTTGATTTGATTAGTTCCACCCTAAAACTGTGTGCTAGTTCTCCAGTTCTAATGCCCTAACCAAATGGAATAATAATCAGTGGCTTGCATGACCGCAATAAAGAGGAATATCCAAAGTTTTAAAATGTGCGTTGTTTTTCTCTATTTTAAATATTTAATCCACATCATTAACTAACATGTTAATAATTAGTAATTTTAAACAATGTCTCCCTCTGTTTCATATTTTATCACATGTACTGTGTATCGCTACAGATAAATTTCCGGACATATGCAGGGAAAATTGCATATACTTTTCAGGTTCACTTTACTTAAAAAAAAAAATCAGAGTTGTTTCACTTAAGTTTTGATACTATGATTCTAGTTCTTAGGTGTTAGATGAAAAACATTACAGGTCTCCATGAATATTTTTTGATTTAAAATGAACGCTATCCTCCACATACAAACTCAATTTAGCATTTGTTTTAATCCTCCTTTTCCGATCCTGAACCCTGTCTCTGTGAGTTGTGCAATCTGTGTAACCTCATTCAGAGCAGGATGCTGCCAGTATCAGATACGACACTTCACAGACTCCCGGTTTTCTCATATTAGTCCAACTTCTAATCCCCGCTCAACCAGAGAGAGATGGAAAGAGAGATAGAAGGTACTGAAGAAAGACTCTATTAATTTTATAGCCATTCAACTAAACGATTACTCCTGCAACTTCTAAGTTCTCATTTAGCCATCTGGGAAAGTATGCCAAGACATAACACTAAGACAAACAAGTACAAAGCTTGTTTGCGTTTTGCAAAGAGCTGGAAATCAAATACATGTTTACCGTAAGCTAAACTCCATGAGTGTTCTAAGTAAACGTTATATAGTCTACACGTATATTCCAGCCCTGATTTGAGAGTAGGAAGGAGGAGAAAATGTTCTTCCTTCCCCTCCCTCCGTGACATTAAAATTCTGTTCAGTTTAAAGCATTAAAACAGAAATTGTTGAAATCTAACAGCATTTTTGGATAAGAGCACAGATTCTGAGCCAGATCTCCTAGGTCAGAATCCTGGCCATATAACGAATTGTGTGACCTTGTGCAAATTACTTAATGTCTCTACACCTCACTTCCTCGTCTGCAAAATGGAAACATTACAGGATACCTAACTCATGAGAAGCTATGAGGATTCAATGATTTAACATTTATAAAATGTTAATATTTTAAAATATTTGATAAATAAAAAAGAAAACACTAAATCCCACCACTGGGCGTGAGCCAGCTCCAGCCTTTAAGGAAATCAACAACGAGTTAGGAATATGAAACAAAGGTAAACAGCAGTACAGAGAGACATAAAACAACTATTAAACCATTACTGGCTTTCGATAGTGACTCTGGGTGTTCAGTGACTCGAATATTTGCCTAAAAACAGACGACAGTTCTGAAGTCCTTTGAATTGATAAGGTAATCCAATATTTACACGGAAAGTCATAAAGCCAAAAGTCACTTAATTTATCACAATGGCTAGGCCTAACACTATGGTGAAGAAGGAAAATTATCCATCATCTTGGACCTTGTCATCGCGGGGTCCAAATCCGAGCTATTAGGACCCCGTGATGACAAGGTTTTGTTTTTGCTGCTCCCTTTTTTTTCACCAGATGGAGTTAAGTGTAAATAAAATGCCCTCAGTGTTTCTGGCCTGAAAGAAACAAATTCCAATGTATGTTATAGCATCACTGAAAATGCTAAACAGTGATGACGGTAACACAGAAAAATGTTCTCACCTGAAACATTTAAACAAGTGTCAAATTTGGAGATTCAACATAAAAAAGTCATTAGCTTCTTCACTTTTCTAACTTTAAAATTTTTTTTATTTTTGCTTTTTTTGGCACATAGTAGGTGTATGTATTTATGGGGGGCATGAGATTTTGGTGCAGGCATACAATAATAATCACATCAGGATGAGTGGGGTATCCACCACCTCAAGCATTTACCCTTTCTGTTACAACAATCTAATTACACTCTTAGTTACTTTTAAATGTACAACTAAATTGTAATTGATCACCCTACTATCAAATAGTAGATCTTATTCATTTCTATTTGTTCTACCCATCAACCACCCTCCCTTCAACATTTTAATAAAAATGGAAGTCTATTTTAAGGTATCCATTCTTCCTATGTGGCTAAAACATGACCTTATTCTACGATGAATAAAAAAGAGATTGGGGGAAAAAAACGCCTGTTCTAGAGGACTTTACCATCTCACTGGAGAGACAAAGCACAATGATGTTTCTGAGACAACCATAAAATCCTGTCAGGATCACGCATATGGAAGTGCGCAGGAGGGTGAGCCTTCACTATGGATACAAGCCTTAAACTGAGTCAAGAAGGTGAATTTTCTGGTAGAGGTATGCATAACATGGAGCTATAGACAGCCTTTGAAGACAAGTTTAGTGGTAAGTAAGGAATTATAATCCATGCCACAGGGCTGTAAGGCAGGGGTAGCCCTCCGCTGGATGGACCATTCAACCAAGCTGCACTAGGGCATTCTGTACTGGCACACTGCTGGGATGAGCATTATTGACAGGGAGGCACTCTCACCTTTCTCATGACTTACTAGATGCAGACACTAGTGGATGTTCTGATTTTGGAAGATGGGACCATATATTTTTTGATAGACTGTGAAAAATAACAGAAAAATAGGAAATCGTGTGTGTTTGCTTTGGGCTACATTGGCAATGGAATAAAATGAACAGGCTGGGAAGCTAGCAGCAGCAACATAGAGGAGTCAACATCGGACAAATCTGCAGTGGCTCTTGCAGTAGGATTTGGAATTGGTACCACCTGCTCAAAGGCCTTCAGGGGCCAGAAAAGTAAGTAACTATGTGAAGCTGAGCAGGATAAGGGAGAGGAGAGACAGGAGCAGTTGTGGAGAAGTTGGGGAGCCAAGTTGTAATGCATTAAAACACACTCTCCTGGCCCCAAGAAGCCTCTGCAGGCAAGATTTGACGCTCTGGTTGTGTGATGCCAGGCAAGTTACTGAGCCTCTCTGAAGCCCTTTTTTATCTACAAACTGGAGATAACCATGCTTGCCTTGAAGAACTGTGGTGATATGTAGGTTAATAAATAACTTCCATTTTCAGCAAAATTACAGATTTAATAACTAGAAACTTTCCCACTACAATACAATTAGATATGCCAAATTAAATATGGGATTTATTTTAAATGCATAGTTAGGTGACTGGAAGTAACTCCCCAAAGCCTATAAATAAAGAGGAAACCAAAATCCATGGTGAGGATGGTGGTCGAGAGCAGTGGCTCGCACTTGTAATCCCAACACTTTGGGATTGGATCTACCCACGTTGCTTGAACTCAAGAGTTTAAGACCAGCCTGGGCAACAAGTTGAAACCCCCCAACCCTGGTCTCTACAAAAAATACAAAAAACAAAAAATTAGCTGGCACAGCTACTTGGAAGGCTGAGGTGGGAGGATCAATTGAGCCCAGGAGGTCAAGGCTGCAATAAGCCATGATCGCACCACTGCACTACAGCCTGGGCAACAAGGCAAGACCCTTACTCAAAAAAAAAAAAAAAAAAAAAAAGTGAAGATGATGTGAGCCCACACTGTGGCAGCATAGAGTTGGTTGAGAGGATGAGGCAGGGATTTATCTCAGTTACCCAGAGGAGCTAGGAGACGAAACTGAAACTCCCATATACAGACAAGACCCTTGAAGATAACTCAGGAGAACAATGAACCCACCAGCACAGACAGAGAAAAAGAAAGTCTTTCTGTCTCTGACTGGGTGGGCATTTTTAAAGTTCCCTCTGGAAATTCAAAACTTTAGGTTAGATCTCACACACATTTAGGTATCAAACTTGCTACCCAAGATGACGCAAAAGTAATACAAAAATGTATCCATGGACTGCGGTAACCTTGAATAGAAAACCAATGCACGACTCTCAAACATGAGTTCACACACAGCACACAAAGAAAGAAACCACCATGAGTGAGAGCCAGCAGACAAAACAAGCAGTAGGATTCAGTAAGAACTTCTGAGAATAGAACTCTTGTATAAGACTAAAATAGAAAAAATTTTAATGATTTAAGAAAAGGATAATCAAATATGTAAGAAACAAGATGAATGATGATGAAAATATAATAATAAGATGAAAAGTGAATAGGTAGACTTAAAAATATAGAACTTATAAAAATAAAATTAGGGTTAATGTATTAAAAGCATCTTAGTGCATGTGTTGCACAGATAATTAGACAAAATTGAAGAAAGAATTGGCAAACTGAAGAGAAACCTGAGTTTATTACACAGAATCTAGAAAAGAAAGAGAAAGAGATTGAAATACATGGAGGATAAAATGGAAGTATTCAGCAAATATCTAACTGGAATTCCAGAAGGAATCAGCAGAGACTGGTATTAAAAGAGACGTTGTCTAGAAATGAGGCATATAAGATGCCTAATATGTTTGTTTCTATTGATTATATTCACGTGACTCTGAAGTTCAAATGCCATTAACCACAAGAGCTCTGTGATTACTGTAGGCCTTCTACATTGTGGTATAGTCGTGGCATTTTATGCAAGGAAAGAATTTTAAAGGTAAGCTAATGATGTAACCTGATGAACAAACCTGAGTTTTCATACTAGCTCTGTCACTTACTAGGCAAACATATTGCTTAAACTCTCTAAGCTCTAGTTTCTTTAACCATAAAATGAGAATAAAAACAATTAATCTCTAAAAAAGGTTTCTGTGAAAATAAAAAAAAAAATGCATGTGGAACACTTAATATAGAGTCTGGCACAGAATGAGATTCAACAAATGGGAACATCATTACTTCTTTTCATTAATTTTCACTTAGGATGAGAAAACAGAAGCTAAATAACTGCTGTGGTGTATTAGCAATAGAACCAGGTTATTAGATCCCAACTCATATTCCTGTGCTTTTTCTGCCATACTTCACTGCCTCCCAAACAGAGATTAGGAGCTTCAGGCTGCCTTTGAACAGCCACATGAAACTTAGGAGCCATGGCCTAAGATCCTTCCCTCTTGGTTTAAGATGACTTAATATGTTGTGTGAAGACACAACAAGCCGTCATCCAAGACACAAACAAACAGGCCAGGTGTGGTGGCTCATGCCTGTAATTCCAGCACTTTGGGAGGCCCAGGCAGGAGGCTTGCTAGAGGCCAGTAATTTGATACCAGCCTGGGCAGTGAGATCTTGTCTCTACAAAAAGAAAAAAACGTTTTTAATGAGTCAGGCATGGTGGCATGTGCTTATAGTCCTAGCTACTCAGGAGGCTGAGGCAGAAGGATAGCTTGAACCCAGGAGTTCAAGACTGCAGTGAGCTATGATTGCGCCACTGTACTCCAGCCTGTGACAGAGCAAGATCTGGCCTCTAAAAAAATAAAAATAAAAAAGGACATGAAAAAATAAATATTCTGATGAAAGTATAGGCCTGTGGAGAAGGAATTTCAAGCAGAGAAATGAGGAAGCAAATCCAATACCTCAAGGCAGTTCAAGGAAGGGTCAATGGCAAGTCCGCCTCTCAGATGGGCAGGTGTGCAGAGGCACCAGTCCCTTGCTGTGACCATCCCAGTGAACAAGGGCGCTCAGGTATTCCAGGGAGATGCCTCCTCCATGGTATTTGGCAAATAGCCTCTGAAGTTCAGCTGGAAAAAAAATCAGTCAGTATCAACCTTACAGAGATTTATGTGCTTCGGTAGCACACAAAGAAAATTTGTGATCGTCTGTTTTCAGAGATGGAGTTCATTGCTGCCCCTGAGGGAATCTGCAAAGGCGGCATCCTATGTGCTGTCAGTAATCTAGTCACTCCCTTCCCCTACAGCTTTGGAACTAGTCCCTTGTTTATTCAGTAAGTATTCACCAGGAAACTGTGATGTCTTTATGAGCCTAATATTTTAAACATCATAAGAGAGAGATTATACTCTTTGTTTTCATGTGTTTCCTGGATGGCAGAATTCTAAGTACTTAATGAGGTACTTAAAACCCTCACTGTGAACCTTATGGATTGAGGAAAGTCTTCCTCAGTGTCTTAAACAGGATCAAGCACTTTGCTGATAGAACGCCATATTGCTATGTGTGAGGAGAGTAATTATTAATAATTAATGCTAATGAGACTCCCACTACTGGCTAACGTAGACTAAAAGGGACCAGATTAACCTTCCCACGAGAAACACTAAAAACCAGAAGAAGAAGTAAAAATAAAAAAGAGCTTTCACAAATTAGATTTCAGGCAACAGAGGACAGTGATTCCTAAGAGAGATGAAATATGTGAGGTGGGCTTTACAATCGTCCTAGCTTACCACCGAGAGAGTTTCCAGGCCTGGGTGCAGCGAAGGGAAATGTAGGTGATGCAGTGCACTCTCTCTCAGCCGAAGAAATGGAGCTGTAAGTCTGCAGAAGCCAAGACAGTTGAAGCACAAAGTACTTGTCGTTAGCTAAGTACTGATAAGGACATGCATGTGAGAAAACTACCCAAAGTCTGGGAAAGACCACAGAGAAGGAGCAGAGGAAATAATCCCTGGAGGTGACACAGAATCATAAGTAGTTTATATTCTCATCAGCCAGAGTGGAAAGCCACATCATTCATGGAGTGTCAGGAATGGTACTTAACAAGGTAACTTCGCATAGTAACCCAGCAACAAGGAAAAACTAACTCTAGACTGAGGGTTGTACTGGTAAACCCCCCCCCCAAAAAAAAAAAACTTAAAAGCAAACCTTAAAATCATCAAAGCATTTCTACATATTCTGCATCTCAGAACAAGCCTCAAGAATATTTCTAAGAATACAAATCTAGGAATCATCCAAATAACTAAAATGTATAATGTCTGATATCTAATCAAAAATTACCAGGCATGTTGCATACCCATTTCATAGTAGCAGTATTCACAATAGCCAAAAGGCAGAAGCAATGCAAGTGTCCATTAATGGACAAATGGAAAAGCAAAATGTACATACAATGGAATATTATTTAGCCTTAAAAAGGAAGTAAGTCTTGTCATGCTACAATGTGGATGAGCCTTGAGGATATTATGGTAAGTGAAATAAGACAGTCACAAAAGGGCAAATACTATATTAGTTCACTTATGTGAAGTATCTAAAGTAGTCAAATTCATAACAACACCAAGTAGAATGATAGCTGCCCAAGGCTGAAAGTAAAAAGACATAATGGAGAGATACTATTAATGGGTATAGAGTTTCAATTTTGCAAGATGAAAAGTCTCTGGAGATCTGTTGCACAACCATGTAAATATACTTAACACTACTAAACTGTAAAATATATATATAAAATCAGGCATGCAAATAATTCATACTGAGGAGAAGATACAATCAATAGAAACAAACTTGAAAGTGATAGAATTAGCAGACAAAGACATCTAAACAGTAACTTAATTGTATTCTATATGTGTAGGAAGCTAGAAAAAAATAAGCATGTTAAATAGCAACATGAGAGCTATTAAAAATAAAAGATCCAAATCCAACTTCTACAGTTGAAAATACAATGTGTGAGATAAAAAGCACACTGGACTGTATTAACAGCAAATTGTACACTGTGAAGAAATAAAAAGATTAATGAACTGGAAGACATGGCAATATAAATCATCTAATATGAAAAAAACACAAAAGGAAAAAAGCCAAAAAATAATTACAGAAAAATATAATGAGCAAGCTATAGGGCAACTTCACAGGCTTAATATATGTTTTTCTGACTTTCCAAAGAAGTAGAGAGAGGAAAGGAGACAGAAAAAAGGATTTGAAGAAATGACAGCCAAAGCTATAGTTCAATGAAAACTATAAACCCACACATTCAAGATGCTCAACAAGTCCCACTGACAAAAAAAAAAAAAAAAAGAAAAACTACACCAAGGCAATCAATTTGAACAACAAATTTCTCAGAACCAGTGACGAAGAAAAAAATATTTAAAACAGCTTCACACACACACACACACACACACACACACACACATACACAAAACATATATATGCAGAGGCACAAAGATAAGAGTGTCAGTAGATTTCTCAATGGAAATAATGCAAACCAGAAGACAGTGGAGCAAAATCTTCAGAGAAAAGAAGACTGCCAACTCAGAATTTTTATATCCAACAAAAATGAGAGAAAATAAATACATTTTCAGACATACAAAATGCTAAATTATTCATCACCAGCAGACTCAAACTACAAGAAATATTAAAGGAAATCCTTCAAGCAGAAAGAAAATGATACAAGATAGAAAAGAAAAGAAGAACCTTTAAATATAAAAGAAATGTAATAAAGTAAGAATTTTAAAATGTGTATAAATAAATGTAATGTGAGGACAATATGGCAAATGCTAAATGTAATGAGTAAACAAGTGTTCTAGGACACACACAAGAGAATGACTAATTTTAACCAGTAAGAAGATTGAGTGAAAATGAGTGAAGATTTACCCAGGAAATGATATCTGAATGGAATTTTGAAAGACAGGTAGGGTTTCAACATATGGAAATGAAGGGAAGGACATACTAGACAGATGGGAGAGCATGAGATAAAAGTACAGAGTGTGTTTTGGCAAAGATAAGTGATCTTAGACGAATAGGTCATAAAATGCCAGAGTGCACTGGAGCCCGGAGGCTCCAGTGTGTGTGAGTAGACAGAACTGGAAACATCGATAAGACCTGGATCATCAGAGCCATGATGCTTTGTGCAAGAGCTTGGTCTTTCTATGGGAAACGGGGAACTGCTAAAGTCTTTTGAGCCGAGATATTTTATGTTTCGATCTGCTTTAGGAAAATAACTTTTATCAAATGTGAAAGATCAAAGAAGAGAGGGAGGGAAGGCCAAAAAATAAATTCAGAAGTTAAAAAAGCAATCACAAGGAGTGGTTGAAGAAACCCAACATAAAAAATAGAAAGGTAGGAATGTATATGAGAATATCTCAGAGGTAGAACCTAAGGACATCTTAATTAATAGAATGTGGGATATGAGAATTAGGGAAGAACCAGGTTTACCCTAAAGACACTAACCTGGGTGGTTGAAGAAGAAATGGAGGCAACAAAAGAGAAAGAGTAGATCTGAAGAGGTAAAGAACATTGATTTGTTTTTGGAAATGCCGAGTTTAAGATAATGTCCAAGTGGAAGGAATTCACAAGTTGTTGAGATACTGAACTAATTATCTGAGGGGAATGCCAGGGTTAAAGAATGAGATTTGGAATTATTTGCACAGAGATAATGACTGAATCCCAAGTGTCTGCAATAGCCCTAGACAGAAGTGTGTGGCCATCTCATAGAAAAGGACATCAAGAATACCCGTATTAAAAGTGAGGGCTAGGACCCAGAAAGGAGTCAGAAGTTATCAGAAGTAGGAGGGGAACTAGAAAGTCACCATTTTCCATGAACCAAGGAAGAAAGTAGGATCCAGGCTCTGAGCATTGTTACCATTCCCTGCCATGTCTGCCAGGTAAGCACCTTTCCCCGCTAAGGACCAACTAAGGCATCACCTTCTGTGATGCTCTCCTTGACTCCCTCACATAGACTGAAACCCTGACTCCCTTGGGCTCCTGTTACACATTGTACACACCTTTACTGTGGCACTCATAACATTATTGTAATGTCTGTGCTTATATTATAATGTAATGTGTATGTGTGTCTTTCCCTACTAGATTGTGAGCTCCTAGACTTGCCCAACACATAGGAGGATTCCAATAACATTTGTTTAATGCATGCATGCATTCCAGCTCTGTCAACTTGCACACACAGGAGCCTCCTGGCCCCAGTGTGGTCTGACATTTTATGACCTAGCCATCTAAGATCACTTATCTCTGCAACAGACACTCTGTACTTTTATCTCATGCTCTCCGGTCTGTCTAGAATGTCCTTCTCTTCATGAGTGCATTGAACAAATATTTAGCATGTGCTACATTATGTGCTAGGCACTTTACAGGTCCTAGGGATGCAATGATGAACAAGACAGACAAAGATACCACTCTTGCAAAGTTTATATTCTAGCATTGAGGATAGGAATAGGAAACAGATAAAAAGTAAACAAATTAGTGACAAAGAAAATTTTATTTTATTTTGTAGTAAGTTCTGTGAAGGAAAGAGCACTGGCTGGTGTTTTGGAGTGTGCCGGGACAGAGTCTAGGTGCCAATTTAGGTTTTGTGGTCAAGGGAGGACTCACTGAGTAAGTGGTGTTTGAACCAAGGCATGAATGAGAAGAAGACAGCCATGCAGAGTGCAGGAGCAGTTGTCCAGACAAAGGAACAGATAATGTACATTTTTCTAAAGAGAAGATACTCAAGAAACAGAAAGAAGGTCAGTGTGGCTGAAGCATAAGGACAAGGGCACATATGGAGGAAATGAAGTCAGGGAAATGAGCAAGAGCCAGATCATGGGATGCTGACACGATCTTGAAGGTAATAGTGAGGAAGGAGTTTAGATTTTTCTCTTAAGTGCTTTGCAAAGCTCCTGGATAATTTTAAGCAATGAAATGAACTAATTTTAATTTGCATTTTTAAAATACCATATTGAATGCTATGTAGAGAATTGAAAGAATGAATGAGTGGATGGATGGATGGATGGATGGATGGATGGATGGATGGATGGATTAATGGATAGATGGGTAGATGGATCGGATGACTGGATGGATGGATGGATGGATGGATGGATGGATGGATGGATGGATGGATGGATGGATGGATTTTTGTAGAAATTTGAGGAGAAAGAATTTTGTGGAAATAAAAGTTGTAAGAGGGGTCAGAGAGAAGCATGGTACCAGTTGAGGAGAAGGAGACTTTGGAGAGAAAAAGCTCAAAGCTAAAAGAAATTATAGCTAAAACAAAGTGACAGAGGAGACCACAGAAGATGCAATCAAAGGAATGGGAGACAGATTGTACTTAGAGAGACAACAAGGAGGAACCAGAAGAGGCGATGGAAGCCTTCTCAGATGGCCTGCGTTTCTATGAGAAGTGGTTGAGACGAAATGTCAGCACTACTGCAGTGAGGAGCACATTGGTACTATGAAGCAAGAATGAGAGCAATTGGGAAATGCAGAGGTTAGGATGGTGAGGCTGGGATGAGTTCAGTCATCACAGTTGTATGATATTTCTTTTTCCAAGTATTGCTCAGAAACCTAAGCACAAGAGCTGAGAGAAAAGAAGTTAGCCTCTAGGCTTACCCAGGGGCCAGAACTGAAGACTAAGTGGTGGAGCTGAGAACATTTGTTTCAGAACGATCAACTCACAGCATATCTACTAAGCATGTTTTGTGTGTCCTACAATGTGTCAGGTACTAAGGATACAACACCAAGTAAAACATTTTCCTTGTCCTTGGAGAACACACAGATTGGGGAGAGGTGACAGAAGTAATCATCCCTCCAGTGTGACACAGGCTGCAATGAGGGTAAACAGGGGTTCTACGGTACACAGAGGAGGACCCCTAGCCAAGCCTTGAGAGTTAAGAAAGTTTCCCCAACGAAGTGACCTCTAAACTAAGAGACCAAGCGAGAGAGTCGGCCAGTAAACTGGCTGGAGGTGGAGGGCACATGGGGAACAGCTAGTGAGTGGCTGGGGAGAAGAGGCTGGAGAGGTGAACAGGGCCCATTACAAAGAGCCTCTTGCCATGCAGCAATTTTGGACTTTATGGAAGAGGGTTAAGCAGAGTAGAGTCAGACTTGTGCATAGAGATATCCTTCAAGCTACAGAGTGGACTGCAGCAAAGGAAACGCAGGAGACAAGATGGAAGTTGGTAAAAACATTCCTGACTCCATTGAGTTATAGCCTTAAGTTCAAAACAATGTTCCCCTTCCCCCACTGGGTCAACATTAGAATGTTAAAGATAAAGAAGGTAATAAAGATAAGACGGGTGTGAACCTGAATGCAGGCCTCAGAGCCCAGACAGGTGTGCAAGATACAAGAACGCTTATCTAACACACTGATTTAACCCACTTTCCTCGTACACCTTCTCTTATAAATCAGCAGCATGGATTTCTTTCTTTTCTTTTTTTTAATTTATCATTTACAGGGACAACTAAGCATATTTTGATCTAGGAAATCAGTTTACAAAACATTCCATAGTCTTGATGCTGAGGACGATGGATGTGACCTTGGATTTATTCCACTCCCTGAGTCCCATATAAGCATCGCCTGGCTTTTTATGAAAACGCTTTCCATAAGCTCTGCCCATGAGTCAGAATCTATGACTGTGGGGTCCAGAAATCTGCGTTTTAAACAACCTTCTTCTAGTCATTTCCCAGGGCTGCTGTAACAATCACCACTAGCTGAGTGACTTAACATGACAGAAATTTATTGTCTCTCAGCTCTAGAGTCCAAAGGTCTGAAATCAAGGTGTCAACAGGACCATGCTCCTCTGCAGGCTCTAGGGAAGGATGCCTTCTTGTCTCTCTCCTACGTTCTGATGGTGGCCACAGATCTTGGCATTGCTTGGCTTGTAGACAACTCACTTCAGTCTCTGCCTCTGCCTTCACGGGGTGCTCTCCCTGCAAGTCTCTGTCCGTATCTTCCTCTTCTTGTGAGGACACCAGGCATTGGATTAGGGCCTGCTATAATCCACTTTGACCTCATCTTGGTTAGATCTGTGAAGACCCTGTCTCCAAATAAGGTCACATTCATAGGTGGTGGGTTTGGAATTCAACATGTCTTTAGGAAGACACAGTTCAACCCACTGCAGTTCCCAAGTGAGTTTCATGGCACTTGAAGTTTACAACATTGTCACTGCTCTGGGAACTTGGATGAGATCCTATTTATGGCCCAAGAGTGAACGCAAGAGTTCACACAGTCACACAGCATCCCGTTAGGCTGGGGTTCCGCCACCTGGTCTGATCTGGGGGAGAACGGGGTGTGGGCAGGAGGAACACTCTAGAACACACTCTGGGGGACACATGCAAGGGTCCTGGACTCCATGTCTCAGCTCAAGCCATCCAGCTTCCCAGCGGGATGTGCAGCTCGCTTTTCCGGAGGCAGCATCACAAAGAATCCACACAACAAACAACAAACATGAAATTTTTACCTGAAGCTTGAAACCAGAGGTGGAGATCTTTTTCATCATGATGCAGGCTGCCTGTACTATCAACCTTCCTCTACAGTTCTGCCTGATTTAAGTGGACCAAAGCTGTAAGCAATCACAATGACATTTTCAGGGAGTAGCTGTTCTCGCACCTTCTGGGGTCAGGCAGCCTGATTCAAACCCTGGCTCTGCCACATACTGAGCAATCTTAGACAATGTACATAAGCCTCAGTTTCTTCATCTCTAAAATGTGCATAATAATTGCAACTACCGGGGAGAATTAAATGAGATGATACAAGGAGGGTTCTTGCCACATAATCAGCGTTTAATACATGGGAGCCATTCTGTATATAGCCATCATCACTGCCATTGTTGCTGACACACTCATAGCTGATGGAGGCTGACTTCTGTGGTTCCCGCATGAGGCCTCATTCCCCCATAGGACTATGTAGCTTGCAATCTGATGAACCGACAAACCAAAACTTTCCTCTGATATTGATGAATCAAGTAAAAACAATCTTGAGGCAATGCAGTGTGTTTTTTTAGAGAAGACGTCTTCCTAAACCAAAGCACCAGATGTTCCCTTGGGAACACTGAGAAATGGCCCGGCCTTGGCAGAAATGTCCGTTTTACTCTCGGTAGCCTACTTAACATTGTTATTTATTGAGAAGTGTTATTAAATGCCCCATGAAATGTAATAAGTAATATGATTTACTCACACATATTTTTAAAATCACTGTGTTGCTTTTTAAAAAGGAGATGACTCCTAGGGAATTCTCTCTTCTCCCCAAACCCGTAAGAATCCAATCAGCACATTCCCAGGTCAAAATAATAGAAGCTGGACGGAAAATCGCCGTTCTGATCCAGAAACATCAGGTTGCAAAGGCTTGGGGTTTGTTTGTTTGCTTGTTTAAAATCACATGGGTCAGACATGTGTGAAATTTATATAGAATGAAAGCAGAATGGCCCCTCAGCACCATTTCCACATGGGCTGCTGTGGGTGTTATTATTCTGTTGACTCGCTGCATCATCAATCATAAAAATCAAAACTGACACGTCAGACAAAGGGCCAAGGTCTCCCAGAAGGCCTGCATCTCGGTCCTTTTAACATTGCCATCCACGTCACAGCAACGTGGCCTCTGCTATCAGAACAACATGAGAGGACCTAAATCATCTTTTTGCAAACACAGGAATCACCTACTCTGTTTTCTACCCACATGTTAATGACCCACTTTCTGTTGGGGGCAAGATGAAAGCCGGGTTACACAACGCCACAGATGTTTATTTCCCTTGTTGATGTTTGCTCAAAACAACGCGCCCTTATGGAAACAGGGCTGCCTGTAGATGCCGATGCTCTACAACCAGAGATCTCAGCTCTCAGCCAGCACACACATGAACCCCTGGAATTGTCAGGGTGTTTGTGAAGTTCTTCTTGTCCGTGGCACTGTGCTGGGCACCAGGCAAAGCAAACGGGGTCTATGTGCCCTCTGCACTTTAGGGGCTTATAATAGAATGCTGTGGATACTCACGTACACAGTCAGCTGCCAGGCATGTGGTCCTAAGGATAAAATGGGGACATGGATGTTACGTGCATTCTTTGTCATTTCATTCTACTATTGTCACGTGTACACACCCGCTGCTCCTTGTGCACGCCCCTACCCCCCACCCTTGCTTCAATCCAGTGGTCCCTAAGGAGAGCTCTTGAGGCCGAGTAGCAGTTTGCCATGATTCACGCAAACATGCAAAAGGTGGATAATGCGTTAGCGCAAATCCACTGAAGAGATTTTACTCGAGGCAATAATCAAGTTTTCACTAAAGAAAATTCCCTGGAGGGTGAATGGCAAACCAGAGGAGAGCAAGAACCGAAGTAAAAGGACCCCAGGGTGAGCTGTCGGCCTGATCCCAAGGAGACATCACAAAGCCCCGGACTGAGGGGCAGCAAAGGGTGGAGAGATGGGCTGAATCCTGGAGAGGCGCAGATGGGTTCTTGGGGATAGTCTGGATGTGGAGTGAGTGTTTTGCTGGTTAAAAGATTACTAGGCAGTATGTAAGCAAGAGATGACCGCATCCACATCACTGCATGTTCTAAGAAGCTCCTGGGCATAGTGTGTGAGAGGGAGGGAGAAGTGGCTTAAGAATTGGAGTGTGCGACTCACAGCGCTTCCCACATGGTGTACATATAAATATTGCTCTCTGATGTGCAGCTGCAGCTGCTCCTTCCAGCACCTGGCTCTGTTTGTCACCCGGCCCCAAACTCACTCTTGCAGGCTGGCTCCCAGGGCCACCCTCCGCCTCTGCTTGCTTCAGGCCTCTCTATGGCCACAGCACCCACTGGGCTTCAGGTGGTCTGAGGGCTTGTCCTCTCCCTGGCTGGCCTTTCATCCCTCATTTCAGTCCCAGCCCTGCCCTGCATGGAAGGACTTGTGCCCTAGTCCGTAGGATTTCACATGATGATTCCCTGTGCAGACAGGCTCATGGGGTCCCTGTGCTTGCTGCAGGGCAGAGCCTCAGCCAGTAGAGCGATGGGAGTGAGTCCTGACGGTTGGCTCTGTTCTTTGGTCACCATTTGCTGAATGCCTGCCATGTGCAACTCCTCACACTGGCACAATACAAACAGGACACACTGAGGCATGAGTGTACAAAACACGGCAGGAGAGAGGCACCGACTAGACGGGGGGAGAAATGCAAGACCAGCGTGCGGCATAGACACTGGCTCACAGCATGAAGCACACTTCTCATGGCTCACATGCAATTTTCAGGGTTCAAATTTTCAGAAACTTTTGAAGCCCGTGGTTAAGCCAGGGGTAGACTGACGTCAGTCATGATGACAGCATTTACACTATGGAAATGAGCAAATCTTACCCATCAGGCCTCTCCCATCCCAACATTTCCACCTCCTGGACAGCTGCAGTTGAGACTCAGCAGTCCTCACCCCTTCTCCTCCTATTTCTGGGACCCCTTGCAGAGAATATAGGACACCAGCCCACATTATCACGGACTTGGGTAAATGCTGTGCTAAATCTTGGGTTAGATTTGGAGCTTGATGCTGTGAACAGCAGAGGGATTGGAGTATGGGGGTCCTAGCTTCCTGCTCGCCTACTCTCAGCCATATAGGTTTGGGGGAAGTTCAGCTCTATAGCTACAGATGGTGAATAAGACATGGCTGGGGCCGGGCACGGTGGCTCACGCCTGTAATCCCAACATTTTGGTAGGCCAAGGCGGGTGGATCGCCTGAGCTCAGTAGTTTGAGACCAGCCTGGCCAACATGACGAAACCCTGTCTCTACTAAAAATACAAAAATTAGCTGGGCGCGGTGGCGGGCGCCTGTAATCCCAGCTACTCAGGGGGCGAGGCAGGAGAATCACTTGAACCTGGGAGGCAGAGGTTGCAGTGAGCCAAGATCGCACCACTGCACTCCAGCCTGGGTGACAAAAGCAAAACTCCATCTCAAAAAAAAAAAAAAAAGAGACATGGCTGGGACATGACAGCCCAGGAGGAAACTGAGGCAAGGCAGGAAGGAGTACCTGGAGCCAGGGTGTCCACTGGCTTCCAGCACACAGCTACACGCCTTGGGCATGGAATGGGATAGCTCCATGCCTAGGTCTCCTAATTTGTAAAATGAGGATCCTAACAGATTGTCAGGACTAAGGTTGTAATGCGAGGAACATTATGACAGAGCCGGTTCCTGCCGCAGTCACTGCCCATCCATTTTGTCACTTGACCTTCCCAACATCCTCACAAAAGAAGCAGGAGAAAGGAGCAGGGACTCACCTGAGTCATTTCTTCCTTTTCCTCTTCTCTGAAAATCCCAGTCATTTCTTATCCCATGACTAGATGGGGCTTCCAAAAGCTCTCAGCCAGGAGGTCCCAAACCCGATCAGTCATTGGAAACCTCTGGAAACTCCTCAGAACACAGATTCAGGCTCACCAGATAAGAATACCTTGGCGGGGCCCAGGAATGTGCATTTTTAAAGCTCCCTGGGGAAATTGCTACTGATCTGGACTGGGGAAACCCCCGCCCCACGGTGTGCGGGCTCCAGGTGCGAGTCACCAGAACACTGAAGGTGGTCGGTGTCTGGAGATCTCAGATAGGGGTAATCCCTTTATTTACAGGGGGTTTTTAAAATCTTGAAATCAGGAGATCTTTGCAATAAACAATGTGCGTGCCTCCTTGCAAAGTAACGTAAACCAATAACAGGCTCCAATAATGCTATTTTTAAAAGGCTTTAAATAACTTTTTCAATGCACAACAACCCACTTAACCAGACTTAATTCATTTTATGGCCAGTTCTAAAGCTGAACCACTCGTGTTCCAAGATCATCACTGAACCAAATGGAGCGATTTCATGTCCCCGCCACACAGACCACTTGCTCTGTGACATTAAACCAATAGATGCCACATGGTGCAGGCCAGAAAGAGTATTATTTGCGTCGCCCCCTTCACTCCCTCAGTGGTGGGCACTGCCCTAATAGAATTCCCAATGTTCTTGACTGTGCCTGTTTCATGCACCAAAAGAAAAAAAAAAAAAAAAAAGTTCTTCATCTGAGCCTCTGGCTCCTGGCAAACGTGGAGATGGGTTCAGCTGATGTGTTTTTCCCGATAAGTTCGTGTTACAGGCTTCACAATGGTGACCTCAAATCCACATTGCAATGGACAGCAGTTCAGCCAACGCACCGAGCTCGATAGCCCACTGCCTGCCTTTTAATTAAAATTCCAAGTTGGTGTTTTTGTTTTCAAAGGAAGGATGGAGCCCATCAAGGTCACTCGGTGCAGCCAGGCGCTGCTGGGAAGAATGCCTCGCTGCCTATTTACACTTCAGCAGCTCCTGGGAGGCAGCAGGCTGCCGCAGGAAGGATTTCTAACAACTTTCAGAATGGTTTCCAGATATAAATAGCCGCTATGGCATGATATATTCTAGCAAGAAAGACTGGAACAAAAGTAGGTTATTGACTGGCAGAAGCCTGCCTGCCAGTGGGCACTGGAGCCTCCGGGACTGGGCTCTTTCCAGCTATATTTAGCATCCACATTAATGTACTGCCTGCCGAACAATGCCCTCTCAAAGAGCCACATAAATCAGAGGAGGAAAGATTACTCAAATTTATGAAGCAATCACGGGGAGAAACCCCTGGGTACAATCACTGTGATAAATACCTTGTTAAGCCCCCTGCCCATCCCCACCTTATGCTTCCTGTTAACAAGAGGGGTCCATTACTGAGCGCCGCTACTTCCCAAAGGAGAAGCCATCTGCATTGAGGAGCTGTGCGGCAATCTGGGCCCAATCCAACCTGGCAAAGCCATTCTTAGAATTAAAGAGATGGAAGAGCCCGCTAAACAAGCACACTCCCTCCCTGGATTTTTGAGGGTGATCATTTTGTTCTTTTCAATCGCAAAATCTTTTTTTTTTTTTTCAAGTGGGAGGTCTTTTTATTCTTTGCAATCGCAAAATCATTAAATACAGAAGCAAAGAGGTTTTCATGTTTGCTCCTTGACACAATTTTTTATGTAAAGAATTGTCAGGGAGCGTCCAGGTGCAGTGGCTCATGCCTATAATCCCAGCACTTTGGGAAGCCCAGGCAGGAGGATCATGAGGTCAGGAGATCAAGACCATCCTGGCTAACACAGTGAAACCCCATCTCTACTAAAACTACAAAAAATTAGCCGGACGTGGTGGCGGGTGCCTGTAGTCCCAGCTACTCAGGAGGCTGAGGCAGGAGAATGGCGTGAACCCAGGAGGTGGAGCTTGCAGTGAGCCCAGACTGCGCCACTGCACTCCAGCCTGGGCCACAGAGCGAGACCCCTTCTCAAAAAAATAAAAAAGTCAGGGAGCAATCCTGGCCGGGTGTGGTGGCTCATGCCTATAATCCCAGCACTTTGGGAGGCTGAGGCGAGTGGATCACCTGAGGTCAGGAGTTCAAGACCAGCCTGACCAACATGGCGAAACCCCGTCTGTACTAAAATAGAAAAATTAGCTGGGTGTGGTGGTGTGCGCCTGTAGTCCTAGCTACTGGGGAAGCTGAGACAGGAGAATAGCTTGAACCCAGGAGGTGGAGGTTGCAGTGGGCTGAGATCGTGCCACCGGAATCCAGTCTGGGCAACAGAACGAGACTCCGTCTCAAAAAAAAAAAAAAAAAGAATTGTCAGGGAGTAATCTTTTGTTGGACTGTGTTCCCTGGTTCCGGGGTCAAAGATGAGGAGCCCTTGCATGCTTTGAACTCCCCATTTTGAAAATGTAAGTGAAAGGCCACCTCCCCAACAGAAGAGCAAGCTGGGCCACATGAGAGGCAGTGTTGGGTCTTGCATCAAGAGATGGCACCAAGGGCAGCATGCTGCCTGGACAGGAAACCGCATCATTACCTCCTTGATTCTGGCTCCTGGTGGGACAGCTGATCCCATGGGGGGCACACAGTGTCATGGCTAAGAATAAATCTAATATCAGCTCCATCACTTACTGACTCCATGATCCTGGGCAAAATCCTCCAGTTCTCCCAGCCTCTGCTTCCTCATCTGCAAAATAGGCATAAGAAGAGACCCCACCAGGAAGAGCTACTGCAAAAATAAATGAGAAAATGCAAGTTGAAAGCACTTATTGCAGTACCTGGCACATAGTGAGTGCTCAGGGAATATTAGCCATTATTTTGACAGATGTTGAGGATTCCTCAAACTCTGCCTGCATCTCCCCCAAGTCAGAGAGGATGCAGGGTAGACAGGTGAGATCAGGGCTATCCTGCCAGTTTGCCATTGGGAGGGAGTACCATTCGTTCATTCAAATGTGAATTGAGTCCCTACTGTGCAGTAAGTATTCTATGAGTGGGCATCGTGTCTGTGCCTTTGCCTTCCCTTGTACGAAGTAGAATTAGGTCTCTGACTATGTTCAAAGATTATAATTACATAAATCCAATCCACTAATTGGCTGATTACATTCACACAGATCATTTTCCTTTTTCATGGTGATAATGTGAATATCATTCATGGCACACAATTTTCAGAAATAAACCGAGCCTGAGAAACATTAACGTAATTGGACAAAGCAAAAACCTTTCATATATTAAGTAATACAGACAGACTGGAAATAAGCTATTTTTCCCTTAAAACTCCAGTGTCTTTTAACCACGTGGAGCAAGACGTCACTATTGAATGGAACAGTGCTAAAAAGTGGTGAGAAAGGGTCTTTTGCAGATGTAAGTATTACTGTAACCTAATGTGCTAAGATCTAAATAACAGAGAACAAACGGGTGCCTCCACACTCCCCGAAGACAATGGAACTGGCTCCCAACTCTTCAGCTTCGTCAGGGTGTGAGTCACTCCGAACAAATCACTTCACCTCTGCAGGCTTTCATTTCTTCGTCTGTGAAAATGCAAATAAGGACACCTAACTCCAAGGGTTTTGTGAAACTTCACTGAAGGAACCTGGTGCTTAGCGATGTGGGACACAGGAAGGACAGACCCTCCTATCCCTGGGGAATACCCCTCCCCCATCCAGTCTCTACCTGTGTCTCTCAACAGGACAGTGAGAAGTTTCAGGCAAGGCCAGTCACGGGTGGCCCCTACCCTCCTGTGTACCCCATTGTCTCTACATAGATGGACTCAGATTGCTAGGAACATTAAAGCAAGGTTTGAATTTTACTTCTGCCCTCACCCCTCTACTGAAACTCGGCAAGACCTTCTAATCTCTGAAGCTAATGACCTTTGGCCAGGATTCATTTTCCTCCCTCTTTTTGCAGCATTTGACACTGGCTGATTTCCATCTTGAAATCCTTTTCTCTTTTGGTTTCTATGATATGACACTGCTTGAAGTTTCCTCCTACCTCTCCAATACTTTCCCTCTAAGTCCTCATTATAGGCTCCACTTGTCGCTCTGATTCACAAATATGCACCACCCCAGCATTTCTAGACCTCTTCTTCTCCTTCTGGGTTCTTTCCTTTCATCAATTTTATTCATTTCCATGGCTTCAACTCTCTCTTCACATCTCTCTTTCTAAGACCAAATCTTTATCTGTGGTCCTGACATCTTTTCCTAATCCTACAACAGGTGGCTGAGCACTCAAATGCCTATAGGGGCCAGGCAGGTAATACAGTAATATAAATAACAAGAACAGCCTGGACCAGAGAGGATTATAGGGAGCAGTGGGGACTGCAGCCAAGTGGAGAGTATGTAGTTCACTCACAATTCCACCCTTGTAGTTTTGTAGGAATGAGGGCCCAGTAATTCCAAAGCTTGATATTTTTCTTTTTTTTTTTTTTCAAGAGAAATCATAAATGCAGCTATAATAAGCAATTAACCTTCAACAAATTCAACTTTTAGATGTGCAGATCAACCTCATGCAGGGCAAATTGCACCTAAAAGCCAAGTGTGGCTCATCAGCAACTAATTTACCTTATCTTTCTAGTCTCACAAGTTTAACTGCCCATTTTATGCCTTATTGCAAAGTCTTGCTGGAACTTCAAATTTCACATATTCAAACCCACCATAATCTTCCCTAAGCCAGCTCTTCTTACTCACGCCTATAATTCAGATATTGCCAAACCCATTCCCACAAGTATACAGGTTTGAAACTTCCGCATCATCTTTGACTTACTCTCTTCTACTCTCCACTGACCAGTTCTGCTTCATCAACTTTGCAATGCGTCTTGACTCTAAAAGCTCCATTATATGCTCACTGACACCATTAATTCTCCACTGCAATGTTACAGTAGGGCTTCCTGGTCTCCCCATTTTCTCTTTTTCCCCTTCTTAATCCATCTACATATTACTGACCACCTTCCTAAAATACTCCCTTTCATGTAACTCCTCTGCTCAGGAGCTTCACAGCTTCCTATCAACCCATCAGCATGAAGTTTAGTGTAGATCCTTCTCAACCTGGCATTCAAGATCCTGCAAACTCAGATACTACCAGTTGTTCTTTAATATACATTCTCTCATGGTGTGAACCTGGGAGGCAGAGCTTACAGTGAGCCGAGATCGCGCCACTGCACTCCAGCCTGGGTGACAGAGCAAGACTCCGCCTCAAAAAAAAAAAAAATACATTCTCTCCTTCTGTGGTAATAGAACTACCAGTGATTTGCCAGGAACACAGACATGTAAAGCACAGAGTCTGTTTCCCAGCCTCTCTTGCAGCTAGGCATGGCTGTGTGACCACATTCTAGTCAATGGAATTGACATAAAGTTTTATATGGCTGTTCCTGTAAACCTTCTGTAATAGATAAGACACGCATGCCACTTCCTCCCCTTCTTTGTCCCTTTCTTCATTCTGATGTCTAAAATATGATTATATTAGTCAGGGTACTTCAGAGAAGCAGAACCAGTTAAATATAGATATATACAAAAGGAGACTTATTATAGGAATTGGCTCACGCCATTCTGGAGGCTAAAAAGTCCCAAAATCTGCCGTCTGCAAGATGTAGAGACCCAGGAAAGCCAGTTGTGTAATTCAGCCCAAGTCCAAAGGCCTGAGAACCAGGGGAGCCAATGGTGTGAGTCCCACTCCAAGGCAGAGGGGCTGAGAAGGAGGGTACAGGCTTTGGTGTAAGTCTTAAGGTCCAATGGTCCAAGAACCAGGAGCTCCATTGCCCAATGGTGGGAGAAGAGGGATGTCTCAACTCCACCTTTGTGTTCTATTTGGGCCTCAACAGAACAGACAACGCCCAACCACACTGGTGAGAGCAGATCTTCTCTCTTCAGTCAATGATTCAAATGCTAGTGTCTTCCAGAGACGCACCCAGAGATGATGCGTTACCAGCTACCTAGGCATTCCTTAGCCCAGACAAGTTGATGCCTAAAATGAACCATCACAATCTTGGACCATCAATTAAAGACCCACACTGTAGAGCAACAAGGTAGAAGAAACCTAGGTCCCTGACACAAGAAGCACCATTCCAGCCTGGACCTGCTGGGCTTCACATACTTATATCTTAAGTCACGGTTGCTTTTGGTTTTCTGCCACTCTTAGCCAAACCTTATTCTCATTAATATAGATTCCCCCTAACCTACCTCTTCCCACTCCCCTAACCATATCGTATCAATTATTCAAACTGTTCCCCAATATGCACCTGCTTTTCTGCCTCTCTGTCTTTTCTCATACTGCATCTGGATTGCTTTTCTCTCATTGAAATTCTATCCCTCTCTTAATATCCATCTCAAATCTCATTTTTCGCTTTCATAAAAACTTTTTTCTTCCCTCTAATAGCACATGATCTCTCTCTCTAACTCTCTCTCTCTCTCTCTTTCTCAATCCCTCTCCCTCTCCCTCTCCCTCTCCCTCAGAGGCATTTTGTCTGTTTCTCTTTCTTCTCTTGTACATATGTATCCTAACACACGCTCGTACACACACAGCCAGCATGACGCCCCAACATTGCTGGCCTGTGTGTGTTGAACAGAGTGGGTTCATGATACAATTTGTAGAACTGAACAGAGAAAAGTCACCCACAAGGGAACAGCAAGCAGCTGAGGAGTGGGTACAGAGGAAGTTCCTGCAGGTCTTAGAATGTCTGGGGACAACGGCGGGTGTTGAATAGGCTTCCTGTACGTCTGTGAGCTGGAGCTGTTGGATGCACCTGCTGGCAGAGCCATCTCTACATCCCTTCTTAGAGCAACAGCATGGACTCCTGCCTCGCCACGGCTCTCCCTCAGTCTTGCTCCTTCCCACTAAACCCTGGGCAAGGATAGCCCCGGCATTAACCACTAGATCATCAGACCGTTTTGATTTTGTATTTGATCAGGCACATGTTTTACAACTTTTCACTTGGGCAAACCTCCGCTGCACCCTAAGATCCACACACCCTTCCAGATTTTTCTTTTGGAAACTGCTTTGAATGACAATTATTAGAATAGCTTGGCTTGGCAGAGGGTCCAGGTTAGGATTACATGACATATGGCCCTGTTGGATGCAAGCCACACTTCTCAGATTATCCAGGGGGGCTGGTCTCGGTGCCCGTGAGCTACTTACCTAAGAACCCCCTTTGCCTCTTCTCACCGGAGAACTTTGACAAAAGATGACATTTGAATATAAATAGCAAAGAATGGAAATATCCTCTCCAGGCTCCAGGTTACTCTGGGGCTGAGGCTGCCAGGCAGTCAGATGATCTCCCCAATGTCTCTCCCGGGTGACATATGTTCTCTCAGGAACCGTGGGCTCTTCAGCCGTCTGGGCAGGAGGCTCGCACCATCTCTGAAAACAGAGCTGCTTGCTCCTGCCTCTGTCCTCCCAAATGCCCGCCTTTAGATTCCTTAGTGCTGAGGGTCCCACAGACAGGAAGAAAGGAGAGAGCATCCGTGTCACAGGCTGGGTGCGTGGTGAGGATAGGAAGAACAGGGCAGAAGAGGCAGGAGTCGGGAAGGGGAGAATGGGGAGGAGCTGGCCTCCCCGTAAGACACTGAGTGTGGCCTGCCCAAGGCTTCTTCTCACTTCTTGAAGCCTCTGTTCCCAGCCATTGATCCCACCGTCATCACAGACGCAGAAAACATTTATCCAGGCACATTCAAAGGGACTAATTTAGACAAAGACCTTCGGTTGGACCTTGAGTTTATTGCTTTTTTTTTTTTTTATCCTTTGCTTTTACTATTTTTTCTATCCTTCTTTTCATGCGCTACTTTTAACTTTATTCTTTGTTTTTATTAACTTAACATTTCATCATTTACCTATATATTTTTTAACGTGTCCAGCAACATCCTATGGTGCCTCTAAGATGTCTTAGATCTGGGGTCAGCAAACTTTTTCTGGAGAGGGCCACATAGTAAATATGTTTAGGCTTTGCAGGGTTTATGGTGTCTGTCGCAGTTACTCTGCTGTTGCTGTACGAAAGCAGCTATAGACAAGAGGTAAACAAATGAGCATGCCTGTGTTCCCATAAAACTTTATTTACAAAAACAGGCAGCAAGCAGATTTGGCCTGGAGGCTGTAATTCGTCAACGCCTGCCTTAGATCCAGAACCAGAGCAGATATGAAGAACCCAAGAAAAACAGCTTCAGAAAGAGCCAAGTAAGTGAACCAATCTCACTGTCCTTTCAACCAGGCACCCATTCCTATTCCCAGGCTTCCGGTTCCTGGTGCTAGGATCATGGGGCCTCTTTGCTGACGTCTGAGTCTCTTAGTAACCATAGTTTTTGGTCTTCAGTAATCACCCAGAAACCCTGCTGGTCAGACTGTGAACTGAACCTTTCTCATTCTCATTCATTACTAGCACTGATCCTATACATACCCTAGTTTTCATCTCCACCCAACATCAGATTAGGAGACTTCCTTCCAGACAAAATGCTAAAGAGAGCATAAGGCATCCAAAATGTATCCATGAGTCAGGCGAGGTGGCTCATGCCTGTAATCCCAGCACTTCGGGAGGATCACTTGAGCCCCAGGAGTTCAACACCAGTCTGGGTGATAATAGCAAGGCCCCATCTCTGCAAAAAAAATTAAACATTAGCCAGGCATGTTGGTGCACACCTGTAGTTCCAGCTACTCCGGAGGCTGAGGCAGGAGGATCCCTTGAGTACAGGAGTTTGAGGTTATCGTAAGCTAATTGCACCACAGCACTCCAGCCTGAGTGACAGAGAGAGACTGCAAAAGAGGGGAGAAAATGCATCCCCGATCTTATGAAAGGCACCACAGAGGAGGGGGCATATGAGCTGAGTCTTTGCTGGGCAGAGAAGGAGAAAGCACATTTCAGGTAGAGGGGGGAAAATGACTAAATGGAAAACTGACATGATCAGATTTTAATTTTAGGAAGGTAAATGGTTTCAATATGCAAGGAAAGAGTTGGGCAGGACTAGAGGAAAGGAGACAAAACAATAGGCTGTTACAAGAGCCCAGGCAAGCGAGGATACAGATCCAATGAAGGCAGTGGTAACAGAGCTGGGAAGTCATCTCACACATGAACAGTTTCTACTATAATACTATAATACTGACAGAACTGAGTGAATATGGGCAGTAGGAGAGAAGAGAGCAGGGTTAGGTAGTACTTGGGTTAGGATTAGAGAAGGGTTTGGGCTAGAATTAAGACTATCACTGGTTTACTCCCCATTTGAAAACATGATTCAAAAGAGTCTCATAACCCTTCATAATTCACCCCTTCTAAAACACATTCCTTTTCCCATGTTAATATCTCTAATTGTAGGAGGTATCTTCGAACATTCTTTGCATCTTAGTTGAATTGGCAGTATATTTTATCTCCGAGTGATAGCAGCACAACTAACCATTGTGGATCTTCAAATCGATGGCATCTTGGATTTTATGAAATGGGTGAATATGTTCAAAACACAATAGAAAATCAAATGATTCGCATTAGGCCAGAGGGAGCAGAGCCATCACTGACGTGTACTGTTTGCTAATCATATTTTAAACCTTGTGTTTTAAACAGCAGATATTTTAAATCTTGTATTTTAAAGCTTGCAGAGACTATGAAGTGCTTCCTTGAAGAAAAGCTAATCAAACTCACTTATGGGTTCAGGATAAACTACAGAGGGTCAGGTAGTTACCTTGGCAGTGTTCAGGCAACAACAGGTAAGAACACGTAAAACTTAAACAATAAAAACGGAGGTGGATTCTCCAAAACAAAACATAAAAAACACCAAAAATGTAGTTCTTAAAAAGAGAAGGTAGAAAATGCAACAGAAAGCATAGGAGTAAATTATGACACAAGAGTTGTTATGGGAATTTAGTTCAGGAATATATCAAGCAAGTGAATTTGGTAAACAAAATAGCTATTTTTAAAATAACTTGTGACTCATTATCAACCTAATGTATGATTTGAGTTCATTCAAATAGGTCTTTTGTTGTTGTTCAAACTGAACCGCGTGAGTATCGAATAAACAAAGTGTCATGTGAACATGTTAATTGCCTAAATCCGGAATAGGGCTAGAAATCCTAAAAGGTGCCTAAAGAAAAGAAACTAAAGCCTCCCTCAACAAGAATTCTGTTTTCCTGCTTCTTGGCCGCACATGTAGATGAATATAACCGCCTCCCATTGGGAATCCCTGACTCTGGTCTTACCTGATCCAACGTATGCCTCATGCCTCTACCACCCTGATTCTTAAATACCATTTTCACATCGCTGTTGTACTCCAAAACCCTTAACAGCTTCCCAGTACCTCACAATTACTGTCTAAACATTTCATCAGCGGAGAACAGAGGTGAGAGGCCTTTCTAATAGCCTTTCTCCAACCCCACCTGGAAAATTACATTAAATTCCGGGCACTTCAATACCATAAAGATGTAGGCGAGCTGAAGGGAGTTCAGAGAAGAGTAATAAAAACGATGGGGAGGTTGGGAGACTTGATTTACTAGGAAAGATTAAAATAACTAACTATGTACAGCGATTTTAGGCAAATTGCACCTAAAAGACAAATGTGGCTCATGAGCAACTAATTTACCTTATCTTTCTAGTCTCACAAGTTTAACTGCCCATTTTATGCCTTATTGCAAAGTCTTGCTGGAACTTCAAATTTCACATATTCAAACCCACCATAATCTTCCCTAAGCCAGCTCTTCTTACTCATGCCTATAATTCAGATATTGCCAAACCCATTCCCACAAGTATACAGGTTTGAAACTTCCGCATCATCTTTGACTTATTCTCTTCTACTCTCCACTGACCAGTTCTGCTTCATCAACTTTGCAATGTGTCTTGAGTCTAAAAGCTCCATTATATGCTCACCGACACCATTAATTCTCCACTGCAATGTTACAGTAGGGCTTCCTGGTCTCCCCATTTTCTCTTTTTCCCCTTCTTAATCCATCTACATATTACTGACCACCTTCCTAAAATACTCCCTTTCATGTAACTCCTCTGCTCAGGAGCTTCACAGCTTCCTATCAACCCATCAGCATGAAGTTTAGTGTAGATCCTTCTCAACCTGGCATTCAAGATCCTGCAAACTCAGATACTACTGTCTAAACATTTCTGCGTGACTTGTAAGGCCCCTGATCTGGTCTATGTAGCTGACCCAAATTCCCACTCTTTCTTTCCTTGTGGCCTCCACTACCACCAACAGCTAATCTCAGTCTATCATCTGTACCTTTTCTAAGATATTTTTCCCCTAAACTGATCTACCCCTTTAAAACTCCTGCCCATCAAGGTCCACTCTTTCAGGATCTTCCCCCAACGCAGTCAACAGGTCAGTCAGGATGGTCGCAGTACTCAGAGCTCCCGGTGACACACACTTTTATGAAACCAGCCCTGGGGCCACAGCAGTCCCAAGGGGCTCCTTCTGCATGGTGACCATGCTCCATATGACCGAGATCCTTTGGCCAGAGCCGATTGGATAAGGGTAGGCTCCTAACCTAGGCCAACAGTCAACAGGCTGGCCAGGGTCCCATGAGTTTGCCAGATGCGAAAGTTCTACCCAGACCGATGGGATCCCCTCACTTGGAAACCTCTGCAGAAGACACAGACAGCAGGAGTCCTTCCAGGAGCAGGCGTGGAAACATCAGCGAGCAGTCAACACTCACAGCAGAGCCTGAGAGGGGAGTCCGGACCCTGCTGCCCCAGGCCACAAGACTGCCTTGTAACTAGAATGCTTTTGCGTCTGGGACAGCCGCCCAATTCTAGTTTCCATGGGGCCATGTATAACACTGTTTTCATTTTCCCTAGGAACCCTGTCTGAAGGACATTTTCTGGGATCTTGTGAAGCCTGATTACTGAGGTTCCTGTTTCCCATGCATATCCATACAATACCTAAGGGAAACTGAATAAGTATTAATTCCATAAAATAAACAAACCTGATGCACACATTGACCTTCACTGTTCCCTGTTCTCTGAATGTCTACAGCATTTCCAGCCTGAGCCCATGCAATCTGTCACTTGTTTGTAACATCTTCTAAAAGTCTCTGACCTTGCATATGCTTTAATTTTGCTTCCCAACAGATTATATGCTTCCTTAGGGCAGGGTTCACAGTTCGTGTTTCTTATTTATTTCTTATCACATAATGACCTTAAATAAGGTATTTAACCTCTCCAAGCATCAGTTTTCTCATTTTCAAAATCGGAATAACAATAGTACCTACTACTTAACAGGTTTATCATGAAGAATAAATGAGAACACATCTATAAAGCAATTGACTTACTGCATGGCATACAATAGGTGCTCAATAAGTGCTGCTGGTGATGATACTGATGGTGGTGGTAGTACTGATAGTTGTAGTGGTTGTGATGGTAGTGATGGTGCTAGTGATGGTGGTGGTGGTGGTGATGGTGCTGATGCTGGTGTTGGTGCTGGTGCTGGTGGTGGTGATGGTGATGTTGGTGATGGTGGTGATGGTGGTGGTGGTGGTAGTAGTGATGGTGGTGGTAGTGATGGTGCTGATGCTGGTGTTGGTGCTGGTGGTGATGGTGATGGTGATGGTGGTGATGGTGGTGGTGATGGTGGTGGTGGTGGTGGTGGTGGTGGTAGTGATGGTAGTGATGGTGGTGGTTATGGTGATGGTGGTGATGGTGATGGTGATGGTGGTGGTGGTGGTGATGGTGGTGATGGTGATTGTGGTGGTGATGGTGGTGGTGATGGTGGTGGTGGTGGTGGTAGTGATGGTGGTGATGGTGGTGGTTATGGTGATGGTGGTGATGGTGATGGTGGTGGTGATGGTGGTGGTGGTAGTGGTGGTGGTGGTGGTGGTGGTGATGGTGCTGATGCTGGTGTTGGTGGTGGTGGTGGTGGTGATGGTGGTGATGGTGATGGTGGTGATGGTGGCAGTGATGGTGGTGGTGGTAGTGGTGATGGTGGTAGTGGTGATGGTGGTGATGGTGGTGATGGTGGCGGTGATGGTGGTGGTGGTGGTAGTGGTGATGGTGGTGGTGGTGGTGGTGGTGGTGGTGATGTGATGATGGTGGTGATGATGGTGGTGATGGTGATGGTGGCGATGGTGGTGATGGTGGTGGTGATGGTGATGGTGATGGTGGTGACGGTGGTGGTAGTGGTGATGGTGGTGGTGGTGGTGGTGGTGCTGATGTGGTGGTGGAGATGTGATGGTGGAGATGTGATGTTGGTGATGTGATGGTGGTGATGGTGCTGATGGTGGTGATGGTGGTGGTGGTGGTGATGGTTGTGATGATGGTGGTGGTGGTGATGGTGATGGTCATGGTCATGGTGATGGTGGTGGTGGTGTGATGGTGGTGATGTGATGATGGTGGTGATGGTGATGGTGGTGGTCGTGACTGTGGTGATGTGATGGTGGTGAGGTGGTGATGGTGGTGATGGTGGTGATTGTGGTGGTGGTGGTGGTAGTGGTGGTGATGGTGGTGGTGGTGATAATGGTGGTGATGGTGATGGTCATGGTGATGGTGATGGTGGTGGTGGTGATGGTGATGTGGTGGTGGTGATGGTGGTGATGTGATGGTGGTCGTGATGGTGGTGATGGTGGTGGTGATGGTGGTTGTGATGGTGATGGTGGTGGTGGTGATGGTGGTGATGTGGTGGTGGCGATGGTGATGATGATAGTGGTGGTGGTGATGGTAGTGATGTGATGGTAGTGAGGTGGTGATGGTGATGGTGGTGGTGGTGGTAGTGGTGGTGATGGTGGTGTTTGTGATGGTGGTGATGGTGATGGTGGTGATGGTGGTGGTGGTGGTGATGTGATGGTGGTGGTGATGGTGGTGATGGTGGTGGTGGTAGTGATGGTGTTGGTGGTGATGTGATGGTGGTTATGGTGGTGGTGGTGATGGTGATGATGGTGATGGTGGTGATGATGGTGGTGGTGATGGTGGTGATGGTGGTGGTGATGGTGATGGTCATGGTGGTGGTGGTGATGGTGGTGGTGGTGGTGGTGATGGTGGTGATGGTGGTGGTGGTGATGGTGGTGGTAATGGTGGTGGTGATGGTGATGGTGATGGTCATGGTGATGGTGGTGGTGGTGGTGTGATGGTGGTGATGTGATGGTGGTGGTGATGTTGGTGGTGTTGGTGGTGGTGATGTGATGGTGGCGATGGTGGTGGTGGTGGTGTGATGGTGACAGTGGTGGTGGTGATGGTGGTGATGGTTGTGGTGGTGGTGATGGTGGTGATGGTTGTGGTGGTGGTGATGGTGATGGTGGTGGTGATGGTGATGATGGTGGTGGTGGTGGTGTGATGGTGGTGGTGATGGTGGTGGTGGTGATGGTAGTGATGTGATGGTGGTGGGGTTGTGATGGTGATGGTAGTGATGGTGGTGATTGTGGTGGTGGTGGTAGTGGTGGTGATGGTGGTGGTGGTGATGTTGTTAGTATATGCATCATATACTTCTGAATATATAGTAGATAATTTGGGAATATTTATTGATATGTGGGTTGTCTGGCAAACTATACACTACATGAGTTATAAAGGAGATAAGAGGTAGAGATAACAAGAAATGAAAACCAAAGTTGTGAACCAACTGCTTGAATATCAAGCTCTGTGCAGGATATATTATCTCATCTATACCTCACAAAAACTGATTGGCAGAAATTCAGATTTAAAGATGAGCGAAGTTAGAATACAATAAATGTAATAACAGGCCTAATTTTACAATACTAAGAAATAACAATGGCTGTGTTTGAGATCTGATGACTCTGGTAACAGTGCCCTTCGCACTGCCCCATGCTATTGCACAAATAAGCCTCTGGGTAATTAATGGCCCGAGAGAAGAGAAGCCCAGCAGTGCTTTTTCAAGACCATAATGGTTTCAAAGCATAAACTTCATAGTTTTTCTCTGAAAGGGCCATCTTTATGCATACTAACTATATCATTTGTATCCTAATCTCCCCGTCAAACTTCATTTTCCATCGACAACTGATCAAGGTTTATGTAAGTGTTAGTGGTAATAAAATTGAATACTCAGTTTCAACTTTGATGTACAAAGAAGAGGAAACACGACAGTGAGGTATCAAGAAGCTGCCCTGAGGCTGCGAGCTGGGAAGCCGCCGTCAGGACGCACGTGGAGAGAAGCTCCACTGAGAAACCTCAGATGTATCATCAGCCAATTTTGTTCCTCAGAATTCAAATGACGGAAAGAGCTGCCCTGTCCGGGTATATCTTACTGAGCAAGTGAGAGAAATTAGAATAAAATAAATGTAATGACTTGCCCAATTTTACAATACTAAGAATCTGGGGGACTCTTGAAGCTACTTTCTGGACAATTGGCGTTGAGGGAGGCAGGAGAGGGCCAACATTTACTGAGCCTCTGGGAAAAATTGAACCTCCACTCGCTTATTGAAGGAGCTCAGTGGTTCTCTGAGGATGTACATTTTCTCAGGATGAAGGAATGAGGCCCAGACAGTGCTTGCTGGGGTTCCTCGGTGAGCAAACGCTGAGGCTGAACCTCCCTGCCGCATCTGTCATGGCCTCCTGCCCCTCACGTCCCCTCTGGAGGACAGCAGAGGATTTGGAGTCAAGCTGGCTTCGATTGCAACCCAGCGGAGCCACCTTCAGCTGAGCGACATCTGGACACTGACCTAAATGTCTCTGAGCCTCAGTTTCCTCAGTCGGCCAGATAGGATTCTTAGGAGGCTGAAATAGGAGAATCCATAAATAAGCCTCAGCACGTAGCCTGGCAAGTAGTCAGCACTGGGCACAAGCGGCGACTATCACCGTAATTAATTATACAGCTAGACCTGCTCCCTGGGTCTCTGCTCTCGACTTTTCCCTCCTCAGATTCTCGCTGCTGATCCCTAACAGCTAAAAGCAAAACCACTGTAGAAGCACCAAAGCCAGCACTAGGCCTCAAGCAGCCACTCTGGCTGTGTGGAAGAGCTGCCAGGGTGATGGAGAAAAGCAAATGAGATATGAGTTCGTGGAGCCGATACAGCAGCAGAAGGGCTAATGCAGTTGTGGGCTTCGTTCCCAGCGGTTTCATCAGCGGAGAACAGAGGTGAGAGGCCTTTCTAATAGCCTTTCTCCAACCCCACCTGGAAAATTACATTAAATTCCGGGCACTTCAATACCATAAAGATGTAGGAGAGCTGAAGGGAGTTCAGAGAAGAGTAATAAAAATGATGGGGAGGTTGGGAGACTTGATTTACTAGGAAAGATTAAAATAACTAACTATGTACAGCACGTCTGGGTGGTGATGCTTGGGAGCAGCGGGGGGAAAGCTCGCAGCCTATAAATAATGGGGCCATGTAAACACTGGGACAGAACTATCTGCACGGTGCAAGGAGGCACAGCCCCCGGGGAGGAGGAGACGCTGGGAAAGGACAATGTATGAAGAATGCTGGGAAAGTTGTGTCGCTGGGTTTGGAGTTTTGATGTTTTGCTTTGTTTTGTTTTGTTTTAAGACAGCGAGAAAGGCAGAGAAAGTAAAGACACCAAGGAGTAATATTCCAATTCAGCAGAAGGAAAAAAAAATGCTTTTTTTTTTTCTTTTTTTCTTTTTTTTGAGATGGAGTTTCACTCTTGTCGTCCAGGCTGGAGTACAATGATGCGATCTCAGCTCACTGCAACCTCCGCCTCCAGGGTTCAAGCGTTTCTCCTGCCTCAGCTTCCTGAGTAGCTGGGATTACAGGCGCCTGCCACCACACATGGCTAATTTTTTTTGCATTTTTACTAGAGAGGGGATTTCACCATGTTGGCCAGGCTGGTCTCAAACTCCTGCCTCAGGTGATCTTCCTGCCTCAGCCTCCCAAAGCACTGGGATTACAGGCGTCAGCCACCACGCCCGGCCGAAAATCCTATTTTTCTAAATCATACTGGCTTCCGGTCTCTGCACATCTACTACCCCAACTTGTACAACACTATTGCCATTCCTTCCCACTAGATTGTAAACCCGGCAACAGAGGAAATGCATCCGTTTTGCTCACTGTTGACTCCATAGCCCCTAATGCAGTACTTGGCTCATAGCCATTATTCCATAAATATTGGCTGAAAGAAAAACTGAATGAACAGTTTTCAAAGAAATAGAATGAAATAATTGATTGCCAAAAATGATACGTAGTATTGGTCATTTTAAAGCACCAAAGATCTCGCAGGATCGTTGCTATGGATTGTAAGATATAAAATTTTGGAGCGAGATGGACCATTAAAAGTCATATTTCAATGATTCCCAACTTTTTTTCCCAAACCATTACATGTACATACCTACATTAATGCACAGTTTTCAGGACATTAATACGTTTCTGTTTCTTTCCGCCTCTGGAAATGTGTATCAGTCAATGGATGAACGGATAAAGAAAATGTGGTATATACATGCAGTGGAGTACTATTCAGCCTTTAAAAAGAAGGGAATCCTGTCCTTTGAGACAACTTGGATGAAGCTAGATGACAAGATGCTAAGTGAAATAAGCCAGACACAGAAAGACCAACACCCCATGCTCTCACTCATGTGTGGAATCTAAAATAGTCAAACTCACAGAAGCAGAGAGTAGAATCTGTGGTTGCCAGAGGTTGTGGGGAGAGGAAAATGAGGAGATGTTGGTCAAAGGGTGCAAAGTTTGAGTTTGCGAGATGCCTTAGTTCTGCAGCTCTGCTATTGTACGGTGCCTATAGCTAACAACATTGGATTGTTTGCTTGACATTTGCTGAGAGGGTAGATCTTAAGTGTTCTCACCACAAACAAGAAGAAGAAAATGGTAACTATGTGAGGTGATGGATATGTTAATTACCTTGATTGTGGGGATCATTTCACATGGTTTCATATATCAAAACAGCAAGTTGTAAGCCTCAAATATATACAATTTTTATATGTCAATGATAGCCCAATAAAGTTGTTAAAACAATTTTTATACAATGTGAAATAAAACGAAAATGAAAAAAAAAAAACCACTTATCAGAACACAGTCAAATGAAAGTGGCATTATTACATGAAAAACCTTGAAGGCACTCTTATCTGTTAAAAACAAATATGTGAATAATTCATGGGCTGTTAGTATTAGTCCTCCCTGACTGCCCCTGAGCATTGCTTACTTACAACCTGTGTCCCCTCCTGGGCGTTACCTTCCCTGCAGACAAGGGCTACCTGGTTCTCTGCATGTCCTCAGCCCTGAAGCAGGGTCCAGCACATTCCCAGGTGCCTGAGAATATTGTTTTGTTGTGTTTTGTTTTGCATTTTGAATAACAACAGTATTTGCTCCATTAGTCATGTGACAGTGACTTGTGTTTGGGGGTAAATAGAGGGCTAGAGACCACCATTCTAGTTCAACATCTTCCTTTTCAGATTAGCTGGCATGGCGCCCCAGACAACCCAGTTCACAGCACACCCAAAACCATAGTGACCCCTTAGTTTACCAGGCACTGTTCTTAGTATGCTGTTGTTATTTACAAATGAGGAGACTGAAGTTTAACAAGTTAAAGAGCTGCCTAGAGTGAGTGGTGAAGGCTGGCTTGAGCACCTGCGGAGGCCACCTGCCCTGCTTCCTCACAGAGCCTCCCCCACTCCCCAGGTCCCTCTGCACCAGGTCATCAAACAAAGCTACTGAGCGCAGGCTCACAGATTCCTGGTGAACAATTTTCTTTGTCAATCTATCCAATGCTTAGGGCTTGTAGTTATGAAATTCGGAGGCAAAGCCCAGGCAGCCCTTGATGCAAACATTTGTTTCTGCAATAGTTAACTTTAAAGTCCGTCTGTGGAACTCCAGCTCCCCCATTAACACCCACAAGAAAATGGCAAATACATCCCAGGGAGAAAGCTAGGAGAGAGAGCCCTTTCTTCCGTTTGCTCAGTACCCCTGCCTAGCACCCCTCCAGCCCTCGGCCCTTTGAAGGCACTGGGAAGACAAAGGTAAAGGAGACTGAGCCCTTCCCTCCACCAACCTGGGGACAAAAACAAACCGCGCTGTACCACTGTGCTGCCAGGCTAGTGAGGGGAAAGGTGTGATCTTGTGGGAGCCCAGCAAGGGAGCAGGGAAGGTCCTAAGGAAAGGGGCTGCATGAGCAAAGGTGAGCAAAACATAAAGTCAAGAATCGCTGGGGTGTGCAGGGAGATGCAAGCATTTCTGGGACGCCAGGGCAGAGAGAAAGAGGAGCAAATGTTGATCCTGAAGGAGTCCAGGGAGCCCAGGTGATGGCAGATGGGATGTTCTATTAGAATTTGTCCTGCAGGCTAAGGGGAAGTTCCTAACACAGATAGGGCGGCACAGACGCAGTGAAATTTAACTGAGGGTAGACGACTTGGAATCCGAAAAGTTCAGAACATGAAGAATCGAGTCCTAACACATTGGATGAAAAAATCAGACCCAATCTAAGCTTAGGACATAGGCAAAACCTGACATGCCCTGGTCTGAAGCTATGTATAGACTTTATTTTACCCACTTAATGTGGTCAATGTTTCCATGCAGAAATATGAACGTGTTGGAACACAAGGTGCTACCTCAGACCCTGCTGGGTGTTACATAATATATGGTGTGTATACTACATCACCTTTCTGAAATCTGGACCATTCCAAAACACAGCAGGCCCCAGAGGTACGAAGTCGCAGTTCTGTACCGTCCTGGCATCTCTGTGAAGGATGGATGGGGGCCATGAGCCTAGGCGGGGAGTCCAGTTCAGATGACTTTGGGGAGCCTAACTGTGACATGACAAGAGAGGTAGAGGAAAGGAAATGATTTTGAAAAATAATTTGGAGATACATCTACAGGATGTGATGATTGTGACATGCAAGTTTGAGGGGTTGGGGACAAGGACTCTCAAGTTTCTCCCTGACTCCCAGGGAAGATGGTGGTACATTGTTGAGATGCTTCTCCCAGGAGTAGGTTCAGGGAGTAACATCATACGTTCAGTTTGGAACACACTGAGTTGGAGGCACCAAGGAGACATCCGGATAGAGTTGGATAGACACCCAATGAGGAGTTGGACAGACAAGTCATAAGCTAGCTCAGGGGAGATGTCTGGCAATGCATGCTGGTAAATTAAAATTTCATAAATTGTTCCTGAGCAAGAAAAGAGGGAGGAGAGAAGAGGCAATTCAGAGAATTATTTTCCACCTACCAAGAAGAGAAGGCAGAGAAACTCCAGCCAGCCTCTCCAGAAACTCCCTGAAGATGATCAGTCATCTATGCTGAGGCAGGTGCTGGAAGACAGAGAAGCAGCTCTCGAATTGTCCCAACTTTCTGTTCCTCCTGCCTGCCCTGTGCTGACTTGGTCGCATACAAAGCTGCTGACTCCCGTCAGCCCAGGTCGGCACCCAAACACCTCTTCCTGGACTAGACAACCTCCACTGCCTCCCAAGGATTGTCACCCCGAAGGACCTCTTTCATTAATTCCAGAGACAAGTTATCAGGTGAGCAACAGGGTACCAATTCAAGCTCCATTATATAACTAAATAAAAACACATTGTTGGGATTTGTTATTTTAGTTTCATTTATTTGTTTTGAGTTGTAGAGTTGGAAGAATGTGGGTTTGGGTATGTTTTAAAATTGGTGGAATAAGGAGTTACGCGACCTTCTGTGCTGGCTTTTTATTAAGTGTAGGTAGAGTGAATGACTCAACATTCCTGTCTCCTCCCACCTGCACTTCTCCTAGTGCTCAGTTCCGTGTATACAGATTTGTGTACTCTTCTCTAGATATCTCTGAAGTGTTTTTAAAAGTCATTTATAAAATGCAGGCATGATCCTTAGAACAAACACCCAAATTCCAAACAGGAGGCAACACGTAACAGTATACCCAGCAAAGGGTCACTGACAAGCTGGTTTTATTCAAATGTGCAGTTCTAGAGAGAAAAACAAACAATGATTTACCCAAGGCTGCAAAGTCATTTTCTATGAGACAAATTATTCTCACTCAGTGAATGTAGATGAGCAGCACCGTTTATGAGCTATTTTTTGTTTTTGTCTTTGGGGTTTGTTACTCACTTAAAGTGGACAAAACTTCATTGCGAAAGACCCAGCATAAAGCCAAGGTTAAGGCTAAGGTAAAACAAAGAGAACCAATATTATAGTCTCAAATAATATGTCCTTGTGGGTTTTTTCCTTTATTTACTTTTTAATTGATGAATAAAATTGTATGTATGTTGTAAAACATGATGTTTTGAAAAATGTATATATAGGCTGAGCGCAGTGGCTCACGCCTGTAATCCTGGTACTTTGGGAGACCGACACAGGTGGATCACTTGAGGTCAGGAGCTCAAGACCATCCTGGCCAACATGGTGAAACCCCATCTCTACTAAAAATACAAAAATTAGCCGGGTGCAGTGGCATGTGCTGTAATCCCAGCTACTTGTGAGGCTGAGGCAGGAGAATCACTTGAACTCGGGAGGCAGAGGTAGCGGTGAGCCGAGATTGTGCCACTGCACTCCAGCCTGGGTGACAAAGTGAGACTCTGTCTCAAAAAAAGAAGAAAAATGTGTATATTACAAATGCGTATACTAATACTGCAAATGACTAAATCAAGCTAGTGAACATAGGTATTACCTCACATTTATTTCATGGTGAGAACACTTACTCTCTACTCTCATAGCAATATATAACTGTACAATACATTATTTTTAACTATCGTCATCATGATGTACAATAGATGTCTTGGACTTATTTCTCCTATCAAGCCAAACTGTTGTGTCCTTTAATCGATATCTTCCCAATCCTCCCACCCCAGCCCTTTTCTACTCTGCTTCGATGTTTTCAAATATGTCCTTGTGAATTTCTCTTTTCCATGAAGACATTCAGGGAACTAAGGTCTTGTCTCTCTTGTACCTCCATCATGCCACCAGCCACTAGGCTGCAAGGTCAAAGCTAAGTCTCAAGGTCAGATGTGTTTCATGGGCCTGGCTACCCACCAGTTGGGAAAAAAAAGACCCCACCTTACAGTACAGTCTGAGGTCTTCTGCCCTCATGTTCAATGACGAGTTTGGCCCAAGCCAGTGCTGCCTCTGGATCCCCTGACTACCTATGTGGCCCAATCTCCTCAGCATGGAGGAGGGAATAGTGGGATTTAGAAGACACAACAGAAGGGAGATGGCATGTTACTGGGAGACATATGTGAGAACTGGACGAGCGGGCTTCCAAGGTGGACTGTATCTCACTCCCAGTGGCAACCAAACCAAATCAAGTCACATCATTTCTCAAACTTCCATTTGTTTTCAATTTGGAAATAAAGGAGGCTCGCACAGGGCCACTGCATCACCTCTCTGGAATGTGGTGAAGGTAAGTGAGATCGTGCCTGCCCACAGCTTTGCATTCCAAGAGGCACCACGGCTTGCAAAGAACATCATGGACTCCACATTTGAATTGCCAGAGCAGAGGCAGGAGGGGCACCCCAAAGGCCGTTACAATGCAAGAAAAATGCTAGGTGGGACTTTTTGGAAGTAGAAGTCTTAGTGGGCAGCATGCCACAGGTGCTATAATATAGTATAGAGAAGAAAGCTAAGACCAAGTCAGAAAGCGTAGGTCCAAGCACAGATATAATATGAACTACCTAGGTTGTTACCCATAAAACAGGGATAATCACAGCTCCTTCTTATGTTACTTTAAAGATTCCAGTGTGAGGTATATAAGGACAACCAATATCTGAGAAGTGCTTACTACGTTCCAGACACTATTCAAAATGCTTCACAGACTTTCATTTAATCCTGACAGTCCCTACAGAGGCAGGGATAGAGGACTAAACTAAGGCACAAAGAGGTAAGTAATTTTGTCCCAGGTCACAAAGTTAGAAGAAATGGTGAAGATGAGATTCAAATCTAAGTGACCTGATTACAGTCTCCATGCTTTTAAACACTGCTCAACCACCTGGTGGAGAATGGTGTTTAACAGATGTTGAAGAATGACACTATAATGTTACCTCCACTATCCTTAAAATATTGATGTCTCACTGATCGTCATCAGTCAGCATCCCATGAAAATTCAAATAAATATTATTTATAAACTATTGTTACCCAAGTCTGAATTTGTACCAACACAAATGATCAATATTTTAAAGGGCTCGATTCTCCTTTATAACTATTAATAGTTAAGCATCACAGTCAGAATGTGTAATTTTTAAGTCCAGAAGATTCCCCGTTAGTGTTGGGCACAATGCTACATAATGAAAAGCAAAAAATTAAAATTAAAATTAAAAAAGGCCCAATTTCCATTAAGACAAACCACAGCTGATTTATTTACTGCCCTCCTAACAAAAAGGTTTCATGTCCAGTTGTAGAAAGCAAAAATAAGGCTTTGATTGGATCTCCTCTCTTACACATAACTTGTTTTCAGACCATTCATCCATCATCCTACAGTCTTGACCTTTCTTTGTGTCATATTTTGAATATAAAGTCCTATAGCCCTAAGGATGGGTAATTCAGTCATCATCATATTAATTTTTCCCTCATCTCTCGTGAACTTCACAGCATATGTCTGAACTCTGGCGTTTGTTTCAAATGCTCATCCTCTAATAGAGAGCAGTAACTGATCAAGCGGATTTGTAATGTGTTCATACATTTGTCATGTGGCCCTTAATATAGTTTCTTGAGTGTGCTCAGAACCATTGGGTGTGGTTCCTAATTTAGCCTCCTGACAGTCACGTGTTTCTGCAATAAAAACAGCTAAACAGGAATTTTGCAACTTAACTGCTGTTCTGAACTAAAAATATAGAGCTAATCATTCCAAGGCATGTCAAAAAGATATTCCATATGACGTTACATACATGACATGATGTTCTCCTTTTTTAATTTACATCTACATCTCCTTTACTGTATATTGTAAGTCAAGTCTCTTTGTATCAGAAGGCTAGAGTTTCCGGTACGCAGGTTCGGTAGAACCCAGGTGGAGGTCTGTTTGAACCTTCACCCTCTGTAATGCTCTCCCTTGCCCCCAGATTCATCCACCTGTCTCTGGCAGATCACTCAACTCCTTAGAGGTGAATTTTAGAAAGTGGCAGTCAAGAGAAAATATCCTGATATTGTCTCCTTTCCTCTGAATTTTTTCTATCTCTGCTATTTAGCAACTTGAGGAGCACATCCTTGATGTGAAAACATCAGTCTATAGTTGTGAGGAAAGGGGGCTGACTTATATTTGGACTCCCTGACATGCCAGGATCACACCAGCATCCCTTATCTCATTTAAACTGCATGACAGCTCTGGAAGGTCACTATGGTTTGTGATCATTTCATATCATATGTTTAAAATGTGTTGCCATGGTACAATTGGCATACAATAGTCCGCACACAAGTATATATTTTGACAAGGTTGACATACTCATACACCTGGTAAATCAAGATTGTTAACACCTATCACCCCCAAAAATTTTCCCATGTCTGTCGGTGATCCCTTCTCCCACCCCTGCCTGTCCCTGTCATCTCCAGGTAACTAATGATCTTTCTAGAACTCTATACTAGCTTTAATTTTCTAGAATTATATGTGCATAGAAATGTACAATATGTACTGTTTTTTCTCTAGCATCTCTCCTCCAGCACAACTATTTTGAGATATATCAGTGCTGTGGTGTGATGCAGAAATTAATTCTGTATTACTGCTGAGCAGTATTTCACAGTATAGATATAGTGTAGTTTATTTATTCATTCGCCTGTAGTGTTTTGTCCAGTTTTTGGCTATTACAAATAAAGCTGCATGTTTTTGTATGAACATATGCTTTTAGTTCTATTGGGTACAAACAAGGAGTTGAATGACTGGATCGTGTGGTAGGCATATGTTTAACTTTTTAAGAAACTGGCAAAATGTTTTCCAAAAAGATTGTACAATTTTACATTCCTGCCAGATGTGTATGAGAGTTCCAGTTCCTCCAAATCCTCACTGACACATAGTAAAGTCCATTTTTAAAAATTTTAGGCCTTTTAATATGTGTGTTGTATGACTGTGGTTTTATTTTGCATTTCCCTAATGAGCAATGATGTTGAGCATCTTTCCATCTGCTTGCTTGCCATTCATATATTCTTTGCTGAACTGTCTGTTCAAATATTTGGCCATTTCTTTTCACCTGAGTTGTTTATTTTCTTGAGTTTTGAGAGTTCTTTCTACAGTCTGGATATAAGTTCTTATCAGATACATAATTTACAAACATCACACTGTCTTAATTACCGCAGCTTTATATACAATGTTGAATTTACATAGTGTCAATCCTCCAACTTTGTTCCTTTTCAGAGCTGTTTCATCTATTCTAGATCCTCCACACTTCTATATGAATTTTAGAAGCAGCTTGTTAATTTCTTAAACTAAAAAAAAAAAAAAAAAAAATTGCCTGTGAGATTTTGACTGGAATTACCTTAGAGATATAGATCTATTTTAAGGAAATTGACATGACAACAACATATAAACATGATATATCTCTCCACTTATTAGACCTTCTTCAATTTATCTCAGCCATGTTTTGTAGTTTGCAGTATAATTGGCCTTGAACATCTCTTGTCATTTCTCATCTCTATTTCATTCTTATCCTATTAAATGGTACTTTTATTTCAATATCCAATTGTTTATTGATAGTATGTAGAAATGCAGTTGTTTTTTGTACAATTGATTGTTCTTGCTCCAGAAGCCTTGCTAAACTCACTTTTTGATTCCAGTAGCAACTCTGTAGATTCTATCAAATTTTCTACATACAAGATCATGCCATCTGCAAAAAAACAAGACAGTTTTTCTTCTTAGTTTATCATCTGGATGTCTTTTATTTCTTTATCTTGCCTTATCACACTGTCTAGATCTCCAGTACAAATGCTGGTAAGAGTGATAAAAGTACACATGTCTGTCATCTCCCTGAGTTTTGCAGTAAAGCACTCATTCTTTCATAAGTATGATGTTCACTGTAGGTTTCTCATAGACACCATTTATCAGGTTGAGAAAGTTTCTTTCTTTCTTTCTTTCTTTTTTTTTTTTTTTTGAGACAGGGTCTCTCTCTGTCACCCAGACTGGAGCACAGTGGTGTGATCTCAGCTCACAGTTACCTCCACCTCCTGGGTTCAAATGATTCTCTGCTTCAGCCTCCCAAGTAGTTGGGATTACAGGCGCCTGCCACCACACCTGGTTAATTTTTGTATTTTTAGTAGAGACGGGGTTTCACTATATTGGCCAGGCTGATCTCAATCTCCTGACCTCAAGTGATCCTCTCGCCTTGGTCTCCCAAAGTGCTGGGATGATAGGAGTGAGACACCGTGTCTGTAATAAATTAGTAATAGAAAGAAACTTTCTTTTACTGGAAAGTCTGGATCCATATTCATGAGGGATATTGGTCTTTACTTTAGCAGTGGTCTAGAATTTTTGATATATTGTAGTTTAATTTTTATTCAATTCAAATTACTTTATAATTTCACTGTTGATTTCTTCTTTGAACCTTGGGTAAAAGGATACCATTTAGTTTCCAGTATTTGGGGATTACCCACAGATCTGTCCAGTAACTGAATTCCATTGCCAGAGAACATACTGCTGTGGATTCTTTTAAATGTATTGAGATATGTGTTTTTGTTTTTTGTTTTTGTTTTGTTTTGTTTTAATTATACTTTAAGTTCTAGGGTACGTGTGCACAACATGCAGGTTTGTTACATATGTATATATGTGCCATGTTGGTGTGCTGCACCCATTACCTCATCATTTACATTAGGTATATCTCCGAATGCTATCCCTCCCCCCTTCCCCCACCCCACGACAGGCCCAGGTGTGTGATGTTCCCCTTCCTGTGTCCAAGTGTTCTTGTTGTTCAATTCCCGCCTATGAGTGAGAATATGCGGTGTTTGGTTTTTGTCCTTGCGATAGTTTGTTCAGAATGGTGGTTTCCAGCTTCATCCATGTCCCTACAAAGGACATGAACTCATCCATTCAGGACATAGGCATGGGCAAGGACTTCATGACTAAAACACCAAAAGCAATGGCAACAAAAGCCAAAATTGACAAATGGGATCTAATTAAACTAAAGAGCTTCTGCACAGCAAAAGAAACTAACATCAGAGTGAACAGGCAACCTACACAATGGGAGAAAACTGTTACAATCTACCTATCTGACAAAGGGCTAATATCCAGAATCTACAAAGAACTTAAAGAAATTTACAAGAGATATGTTTTATGGCTCAGAATACCTTGGTAAATGTTCCTTGTGTGCTTGAAAACACTATGTAATACACTATTGTTGGATGGAGTGTTCTATAAATATCCATTAGATCATATTGTTTGATAGTATTGTATAAACATTCTATATTCTTAATAATGTGTTGTTACTTGTTCTATCAATTATTGGAAGAAGGTTATTGAAATCTGAAGTTATAATTGTGATGTCTATTTCTCCTTGAGGTTTTATCACATGTTGCTTCATGTACATTAAAGCTCTGTTTATTAGGTACACAACGTTTTGGATTTTTATGTTTTATTGATTAATTGACCCCTTTATTATTTTGACATGATCTTATTTATCCCTGATAATATTCTCTTCTGTGAAATAATCTTATCTGGTATTAACATAGCCACTCCTGCTTTCTTTTAATTATTGTTAGCATGGTGTATATTTTTTCATTCTTTTACTTTTATCCTATCTGTGTCTTGATATTTAACATGTCTATCTTGTAGGTGGCATACAGTTGGGTCTTGCTTTTTCAAATCTGACAATCTCTGCCTTTGGGTGCTTAGGCTATTTACACTTAATGTGATTATTAGTACAGGTAGGTTTAACTATATCATCTTGTTATAACTCTTTATTATTTTAGTGATTGATTTAGGATTGACACCACACATCTTTTAACTTACTGTAATATACCATCTCAGGTATAATATGAGAACCTTACAATAATAAGTTTTCATTTACACCCTCCCAGGTTTGTACTATTGCTGTCATCTATTTTACTTTTACATATGCAATAAATTTCACATCACATTGTTATTTTTAAACAGTCGATTATCTTTTTAAATGATTTGAATAAAAAGAAAAAATATTATGTATTTTTCACGTAAATACATGTGAAGTTATTTCTGGTGTTCCTCATTCCTTTGTATAGATCCGTATTTTCATGTGGTATCTTTATCCTTCTTCCTGAAGGATTTTAACATTTTAACATTTTTAACATCAACAATTTTTTTTTTTTTTTTTGAGATGGAGTCTCACTCTGTCACCCAGGCTGGAGTGCAGTGGCGTGATCTCAGCTCACTGCAAGCTCCACCTCCCAAGTTCACAGCATTCTCCTGCCTCAGCCTCCCGAGTAGCTGGGACTGCAGGCACCGCCACCACGCCCGGCTAATTTTTTGTATTTTTAGAAGAGACAGGGTTTCACTGTGTTAGCCAGGATGGTCTCGATCTCCTGACCTTGTGATCCGCCCACCTCGGCCTCCCAAAGTGCTGGGATTACAGGTGTGAGCCACGGTGCCCGGCCAACATTTACAATTTTAACATTTCTTACAGTATGTCAGGGTCAGCTGATGAATTCTTTCAGTTTTTGTATGTCAGAAAAAATTTTCACTTTTGATTTTGAAATATATTGTTGCTAGGTATATAATTCTATATTATATAGAATTTTGACAGCTTTGTTCTTTTAGTACTTTTAAGACACTACTCCTTTAATAAAGATACTAAAGATATTACTCTGTTTTCTTGCTTATATTGTCTCTGATAATAAATCATCTCTCATCCTTAACTTTGTTCCTCTGTAAGCAGTGTTTTTTAAAGGGCTGCTTTTCAGATTTTGTCTTATCAACGGTGGTCAGCAATTTGATTATTATGTGCATTGGTATAGTTGGTTTTCTGTTTTTCATTTTCCTTATACATGAGGTTTATTGGGCATCTCAGATCTGTATGTCTACAGTTTTTATCAAATTTAGAAATGTTCTGACCATTATTTATCCAAATATGTTTTTCTCCTCTTCTCTGTTTCCTCTGTTTTGGAGACTCCCATTACACACATTTTGAGCTACTTGAAGCTGTCCCATGGTTCAATATTTTTAAATTATCTTTTCTCTGCTTTTCATTTTAGTCTCTTTTGCTGTAATTGCAAGAGAATTTATCTTTTCTTTTGCCTAAATTTGTCTAAATTGCCATTTTCAAAATACACTGTAGTGTATTTTTCACCTCACACATTGTAGTTTTCATCTCTATAAGTCAAATTTTAATCTGTTCTTGTATCTTCCATGTCTGTCTTTGAAAATGTAGAACACAATTACAAAAACTGTTTCCATGTATTTTTCTACTTATTCTAACATCTTTCTATTTCTAGGTAATATAGTTTGGTTTGTCCCCCACAATCTGATGTTGAATTGTAATCCCCAAAGTTGGAGATGAGGCCTGGTGGGAGGGGTTTGGGTTATGGGGGTGAATCCCTAATGGCTTGGTGCTGGCCTTGTGATAGCAAGTTCTCATGAGATCTGGTTGTTTAAAAGTGTGTAGCACTTCCCCTCCCCACTTTCTCTCTCTTGCTCCCACTCTCACCATGTGAGACACCCAATCCCCCTTCACCTTCCACCATGACTGGCAGCTTCCTGAGGCCTCACCAGAGGCCAGAGGCCAGCACCATGCTTTCTGTATAGGCTGCAGAACTGTGAGCCAAATAAGCCTCTTGTCTTCATAAGTTATCCAGTCTTAGGTATTTCTTTATAGCCATACAAGAATGGCCTATTCAGTCAAGTTGAATTGATTGATTCTTTTTCTCCTTAGTATGAGTTACGTTTTCCTGCCTCTTTGCATGTCTGTTGGCTTTTGGTTGGATGCCAGGCATTGTTTATCTTCTTGGGTGCTGGATTTTTTTATTTCTAAACATATTGAGATTTGCTCTGGGATGAGCTTCTGGAATATAGTTTTATCCTTTTTGGTGTTGCTTTTAAAATATGTTAGGTGGGGCTGGAAAAGTGTTTAGGACTAATTGTTCTCCATAACCAAGGCAAAACTCTTCTCTGTACTCTACCCAGGACTCTGTGAATCTTGAAGTTTTCTATCTGGCTGTAGGAACAAGCACTATTCCTGGCCCTTTGTAAGTGCCAAGCACTGTTGCCTCTCATATTTTAGGGTGGTTCTTTCCCTGTCCTTTAGTAGTTTCCTGAAACTCATGCACTAATCAGTACACGGCCCCTTTCTAGAGAGTAGCAGCTAATCAAATATATTTATAATTGTTCATACATTTGCCACATGCTCCTTAATATAGTTCCTTGAGCGTGCTCAGAACCACTGGGTGTGGTTCCCAAATAAGATAGCCTCATGACAAGCTGTCACATGTTTCTGAGATAAAAACAGTCACATAGTCACATAGGAATTTTGAATCTTAACTACTGTTCTGAACTAAAAATGTAGAACTAATCATTATAAAACATGCCAAAAGGTATGCTAAATTACCGCATATTGACTTTATGTATGTTTTATTTTTCAGAAGCACAATTCAAAATCAAACCAAGAAGGAATTATTTGGGGAAAATTTTTAAACACCCAGTTGAATGAGAAACAAAATATTTCCAAATGATCTAGGTCTGTTATTTAAAGTACTTACTTTAAAGACATGGTGTCTACTTTAAGTCATATCCCAGTCCCTTTCCCCACCAAGAAGAGATATTCTCCATAAGGAAGACAATAAAAAAATGCTCATAAAAATTAGTTTACCTCACTTCTGCAAGAGGCATGCAAAAACCATATGGATCAATATATATCCATATTGTACATGAAAACAGATTTTAATGTTTTTACTTTAATAATCTTAGAACATAGTATTTATCAATAATTGCTTGCTGAATATATTAATAAGTTTCAATGACAAGTTCCCTTCACTTGAATTTTGGTCAGGTTCTAAGCTATATGGGAATTACAGACATGTTGAAAAAATCGTGGGTTTACCTAAAACTAAACCTCAACTGTTGGCCAGTTTTTAAAGGTTTGTTGTTGCTGTTGTTGTTTAAAAAGGCACCAAATAGGATTCATGACTACAAAAATAACCTTTATTATTCATACTACAATATTTGCTATTTGTATTTTAATTCTCCTATAAGCTGACCTTTTGATATTTGAAAAAATGTATACAACCCAAGTTTCTATTAAAATCAGTTCATTAGGACATAACTCGTTTCAGATGCAATTTGGCCATTTCAAGGTACTGATACTTTTGAAAGACATTTAGGACCACATGGAATACAGAATGGGGCCAAAACACAGAAATCTGCTTTTGGGCTGATGGATAGGGACTAGAGGTGACTGGACCATATTTTCAGGCAAGTGAATTTATCCACTTCAACAAAAAGCATTGTTAATACAACTCTTTCACCCAATAATCTATATTTTAAAAGAAATAAGCATTTTGCATCTGGAAGAAAATGAATGCTCTGAGATGAAAATAGTAGAATTCAGCCTGTTTGCATAGGAAATATGCCAAGAGGAAGAAAGAGGAAACATACATTAGGCACATTAGAGTCACTACAAAATTTTAAGTTGCTTCTTTGAAGCAAATAATCAGAAGAAATGGCCTGATTTCTAATTTTGTGCCCACTTACCAAGAGTCATTCATAACCCTCATCTATCTCCAGATGGCACTTCAGATGCTAGGTGAATGGCAGCATCGTGGAAATATTTAGGCTTTACTCAACCAGTGTCAGTCATGAAGTATCTCCTGAAGAATGGAGAGTTTCTTTGCTTGCCAAGATGCCCTGCTTTAAATACTGCTCTGATTCAATTCACTATTATTTCCTAAGCCAAATTTAAGATCGTAAGACACTTCAGAGACAATTCTAAAGACCATCCATCACGCTCTGTCAGTTCTACTTATTCTGTAATATGAACCTAAACATGTCTACACTTTAAACATGGGATAGGGAGAGGGAGACCCAAGAGAGTAGGAATCCATGGCACCCTCACAACTAGGAAAGGAAATCAAAGCAAGCCACAAGGAATCCAGAGACAGATTAATTACAGATTTGTCATTCGATGAAGATGAGCAAAATGAAAGGTTTCATCTCTCTAACCAAGATGTACAATTTCATCTCTCTGGCATTAAACCTATGACTATATATTAGATGGCCATTGATATTTCAATGAGATGAGTTCAATGGGAGGAGAGGAAGCATTTTCCAAGCTCCATCAGTCCGTTTAGCCCCACTAGGTGACATCTTCACTAAGCTCTCATACCCTTAAAAGACAGCGCAAATCTACAACTGAAAAACTTGGAATTCCATTGCCTTTCCCCTTGAATTTTCCCAAGAAGGGGAGGTCAGAGAACAGACTGGCCTACATTCTGTTTATTTCAAAAGAAACTCATTTTTTGCCAAGCAGTCGCTCATTTACTGAAACAATCTGTATCATCAAATTTGAGGACATCTTTCAATGCCATCCTACTTAAACCAATAGAACTTGAATAGGGCTGCTTCAAACTGAGTTCTTACACATTAAGGTATATTAAATACATAGTTGAAGAAGAGCAAAGTTCATGAAAAATTGCCGAGGCGTCCTCATTTCCTCTGGACGTGGGCATCCCAGTTCCACAGTTTCTTGAGCAGGTACCACGTGTCTACAGATTCAGTGACATAGAATCCAGCACGGTATTTATGTAACAAGATCAGAATGTTGTCTTATTTGGTACTACGATATCCCCAGCCCTGTTTCATATCATACAGCAGTTACTCAATACACATTTACTGAAAGAATGAACCAGATATTTTAAAGATGATATTTTTGCCTCTCTTATTTTCCTATATTTTAATGATTTTTATACTGCAGATTTTGCCTGTGACATGAGGTAAATGTGAGAGAGATAATTAAAATAAGTAACGTTAATAAAAACATGGCGGGGCGCCGTGGCACATGTTTGTGATCCCAGCACTTTGGGAGGCTGAGGCAGCCAGATCGCTTGAGCCGAGGAGTTTGAGACCAGCCTGGCCAACACGGTGAAACCCCATCTCTACTAAAAACACAAAAAATTAGCCAAGTGTGGTGGCGCGTGCCTGTAATCCCAGCTACTCAGGATGCTGAGGTGGGAGAATCGCTTGAGCCTGGGAGATGGAAACTGCAGTGAGTAGAGATCGTGCCACTGCACTCCAGCCTGGGTAACAGAGTGAGACCCTGCCTCAAAAAATTAAATTAAATTAAAACAAAAATGAGTAGGATAACCTTTCTCTGGAAAGAAACCAAGAACAACACAACAGCATTCTGAAGGAGGCCACAGGTGAGCCCAAGGCAACAGAGCTGATCTGACGCAATGACTGTGTTCTGATTGTCTCCATGAGCCAACACCCCCACACAAGGCTTAGGAAACCCTGCAAGACCAAAGCTGGCCCATCAGCCAGCACTTTTTACCTCAGGCTTTTTACGTCCCTTTTACTTCAGGCTCAGCCATGGTTATCTGGGGAACACCAAAGATAGAATGAGCCCAAATTCACCAGGGACACAGCACTTTCTGGACACACATAGAACGCCAGAGAATCTATAGCTCTCTTTTCCATTGCCCTTCTCGTTCTTTGCATTTCACTGTAAACATCACATCCCTGGACCCTCATAAGTCCGGATTGCATGCAACTTACTTTCCACAGCCCCCACTACCTTCCTTATCCCAGTATTCATCACAACGCACCATGATGTCTATTTATCTAAACTGTGTGTGTACCACCAGTGACAAGTCTGTCTTCTTCAACCTGACTCCAGCTCCACATAATGAAATTAAGGAAGGAGGGAAGGGACTGAGAAGAGAAATAAGCAGGCAGGAAAGAGGGAGGATGAGTGTGGTCAACCACAGAGCAAGGGGACACCTGGAGTAGTGCTGCGCTCTGAACAGGAGTTGTAATTCTAGTATCTTCACAGGCCAGGAAGAGCCCTCTTATTAGTAAGTGGTAAGAAACAGAAATTTCACCAGGCTGCAACCCTGTGCCTGTGCATACACTAGGAGCGAGAGGCAACAGCTAGGAGAAACTTAGAGAACGTTTTGCAACATCCCACAAAATGGTAAGGAAGAAGCCTGCGCTGAGTGCTCCCAAAAATAAGTTTCTCCAAGCTGGGCCTTGAACATTGTCAGTAATGCCCTTCCCCAGAGTGAGGAGGGCAGCACCGGTCGTTCAGTTCTGAATGCTCTCATACACAACTTTTTCTTTTAACTCCTTTTAATTCCAGATTTTCCTAAGTCTACTAATATCAATGGGAATAACAACCAAAACAGCAGAGCTAGAAGGATGTTCAGAAAGGGACAGGAAAAAAAAAAAAATAGCAAGAGCACAGTTTGCCAAAGGCTATTCAGATGTCCAGTTATGCCCACAGTTTTTTTTTTTTTTTTTTTTTTGCTTTTTTTTTTCTGAGGCGGAGTCTCGCTCTATCACCCAGGCTGGAGTGCACTGGTGTGATCTTGGCTCACTGCAAGCTCTGCCTCCCGGGTTCACGCCATTCTCCTGCCTCAGCCTCCCAAGTAGCTGGGACAACAGGTGCCACCACCACGCCCAGCTAATTTTTTGTATTTTTAGTAGAGATGGGGTTTCACCGTGTTAGCCAGTATGGTCTCGATCTCCTGACCTTGTGATCCGCCTGCCTTGGCCTCCCAAAGTGCTGGGATTACAGGCGTGAGCCACCGCACCTGGCCTATGCCTACAAATTTTTAAATTAAAATTAAATTTTTAAAATATTTTCCAATATATAACCTGGAATATGGTTGGAGAATAATGAGAATTTTAAGGAAGAATGTTCTTTTCCCATTAACCCAAACGGCAAAGAGGCCTCATAACTGGCTGACTTAAGAGTCTGTCTAGCAACCCGGTGACTAAGCTGGTGGAGAATACACATTAAGAATATTCGTTTTCAATTTCTTCCAAAAGAAAAGTATAGAAGTGTCTATTTCTTATTTCTGCATGTTCCTCTCTAATGAAGGGTACATCAAAAAATTTTTTCTAAAGACCTCAGGGAAACGATAGAAGCATGCGGCAAGTAAAAAGCACAAATCACACTTTGTGCCATTTATTCACACATTTGTCACCAAACATTCTGTGGCCAGGGTCCATCCTACAAACCTGAAGGCCTGAATTCTGGACTGTGTACTAAAGAAGTCAACACGATGTATTGTTATAGTTCCTCCCCATTCCACTTTTAAGAATAAAACATAAATTTTAAAATGTGAAATGTCTATGGATACATGTGGGTGTCATAGAGCATGTAGGCCACATGTATACACACGTACATCTGAGAAGGCCTTGGTGGCTAATGTTTCTTTCTAATTCATCTGGCATACTCCCCCACCCCCACCATTTCATTGCTTTTTCGTGCAAGTGACCACAAACAGTGGGTCTAAATTTGGCACATTTCAAGGTCAAGTGAGGCAGCAAACAGAATCTGACCTCAAACAATATGCCTTTGTCCATTCACCCATCCACGTAAATGTGCACACACACTTAGCTTCGCTTGCTCCAAGTTCATAAATCTTCATCCCAGAACATTACTTGCTTCTTCATTGAACACTTACAGAGATAAGACATCTGGATATGTTTGTTCCTTCCCCTCCATCCCCCATAACCCTCAACCCCTCAACACACAGCCCAGCTGTAAGAGCAAGGAGAATATGCTTTTTAAATTCCACTGGCTCACGCAGGCACAGAATCTGAAGCAGCTCCAAAATGGACATCAAGTAAAAAATACCAGTTTTCAAAACTCTGTAATTATGTATTTACACAAATTACATAATCCTGTATGTATTTACATACAATTACAGATTATCAAGTAACTAACACAAGGTTGTAGTGTTAACGAGATGAGATAGAATAAAAACACCAGAAGGAAGCCATTTGTGTATCTACAAAACAGGACCTGGCAGGGCATGTTCCCCAACACTGACCTGGCATGTCCTTCACCACTGCTTGGGGACATTCGCATGACAGATGGGAAAGTTGTTCGGGCCATGCTCGGTAAGTCTTTGACCATGGTGCAAGTGTTGGCACCAACAAGACAGTGGTTTGGCTATCGAAGCATCTGTTTGTGAAACCAGAAGCCCCATTCCACAGTGGCTCAGGGCTGCCATTCACTGGGTTTTGGGTCTCTTAAGACAAGAACTGGATGCAAACCCGTGAGCTGAGGATGACTCACTCTACCGCCCAACAGACAATGCCCACGTCAAAACCCTGAGCCATCCACTCTCCCGGTTCGACTATTTACATAAATCGCATGAGTCAATATTTATTTATTTACAGACCATTACAGTTTATTGTATCAATTGCCAAAAGCATATAACATTTTGCTTGTCTTAAAAAAAAAAAAGTACCAAAACAAAATTAACTCCAAAAGTAGACATTAAAGTAGCATTTTCTAGGAATGCATGAAGATTTTAGTCTTTTTCACAAATTTCTTTCTTTTAGGTCGATTATCTAAGGTCTCATGCTACTTTTAAGACTACTTTTGGCTGTCGCCTAAAATCAATTTTTTCAGTGCTACATAGTATACCTATGATATCCTAGAAACTTGATTCTTCCCTGTGGTCAAATGTTTAATATTTTTCAGCCAAAAAAAGAAAAAAAATGCCTTTTGGAAAAACTAAAGCCTGAATATGTGCACATTTTAGCAGCAGCAAAGGGTTAAATAATAAATAAGAATAACTACTTTTTGGAATTAAATGCAGTTTCTGTTTAGAAAGGAAAAAAAAAAACAAGAAAATAAACGAAGAGGACATTCTGAGCTTTATCATAAATCAACTATTTTACATTGCTTCTGTCCCCTCCCCCTAAAATATCTCTTAATTCCAAATATTAGACTTAGATTTTCCGTAATGCACATCAGCAGGCGGGCATTGCCATGTACTCCAACTTGGACCACAGAAAGGCAAGACATCGTCACAACAGTAAGTCACGCGCTTCTAGCTCGTAACAGCTGTCACTCACCAGTGACACACTTTTATTTTTCATAGAGAATGTGCATCAGAAAAAAACAAAGTTTGAATAGTAAATTTTAAAATTAGTTCCATAAATCCCAACACATGTTTAAACTGTCACTTTCCACTTCTCAACACACCTGGCTAGAAAGTGTCATATGTAGATGAGAATTTGTTATAAATTTCCTTTTTTCTTAAAATATTGCTTTAAGAATTTGGCTCTTTTCTCCTTAGTATATAGTAAGAAATAGCATCGCTTGCCCAAGGGCAAGTTCCAAAATTATTGCTACTAAAGAAATACGTATTCTTATGCTTTTCAGCATAAAACGTTATAAAAGCCTTGTAAAAGATATTCTATATAGTAACACCCCCGCTAAAAAAATTGAGCGCTTGTGGAGACCATTTTAAAAAACAAAACACAGTCAACAAGTGTAATACTTTCCCCCTCATTGTCATTATTGATAACGATTTATTAGTTTCATTTTGCAAGTTTTACTAAGGGTGCTATTACCACGTAATTAGGACAGTTCACACTGAAAGCCATTTTCTCTAAAAGATGTTACAATGACCCCTATGATCCTTCTATAATTTCATATTTGATAGCCAAGGGAACCAAAACATGTTTATAAGTATGATCCCGTTAATCTGATTCTTACGTCTTAAAAAAAATAGTCTGTGCTACATACTTTTTTTTCCTTTTTTGAGAATTCTAAATCAATGCAATGTTTGATGTTAATACTGTCATTCTGGAGATCGGCTAAAATAAAAGCATAGTTATTATTTAGCTTTGGTATATTCTGCGATAGATTTGAACAAATAAGACATATACCAACCCTCATATTTTCCAACCATGAAGCTACAACAGTGGAGTCACTTATGAGAGAGGAAATATTGCAGACACAGAATCGAAGTTTGAGACCCAGTTTATCTTTAATCCTCTGGGATAAGCTATGAAACAAGCAGTCTGAAGAGTGAATACTCAGTGTCATGAGCGATGTGCATAAGTTTACAATAATATGGGCACAAAAGAGATTGTCGCCTTTAGTACATTAGGGTCATCAGAGTTTCTCATATCCATGCACCATTATATCTACTTGCATGAATTTACCACAGGTTCATAGCAGACTTTGCCATTTAATGCTTACAGAGCCTAAAGCTTCCAAAATGCCTATCTGGCCTGTACATGTTTCATTAAAAATAAACTCTATATAATAAATAAATATATAAAATAAATAAAATGTTGCCTTTGGAATTTCTATAAATAAATTTAACTTTTTTTTTTCTTTTTCTTTTCTTTTTTTTTTTTTTTCTTTTTTTTTTTAACTAAGAGGTCTTTGCTTTAAGTTCACTGGGATGATACCAGTGAGAATTAACTGAAAGTCTTCTAAGAAAGACCGCACCCTCGCGCAGGCCACCAGCCAGAATCCTGATGAGTCGGAGTATGGCAGCTGTGCTGATACAGGATGAAGTACAACTGATCAGAAATGTAAAAGCGTGTCTATTTCCAGCATGCATCAGGCCGCAGTCCTTTCGCTCTCGCTCCGCCCGCATCTCCCACTACACACACACACACACACACACACACACACACTCCTAGCACTCAGTCTCTCTCTCTCTCCTCTTCTCCCATGATAAATCAAGCAAGTGGCCCTAGGCAGCCCTCCAGGAGGAGGAGCCTTTAAGTGCAGAACAAAATCAGCATGTTCCCATCCAAGCCTCCATCATACATTATGCATGCGACAAAGTTTGGCAACAGTGGAGTGATGTGATGGCACAGCTAATCAATAAGAACCCACCGCGTGAAACCTTTATAGTGGTTACTTTTTAAGGGCTCAAGTGAAGAAAATGTCTTTGTCAACTTTGGCTTAGAATATCCTTATACAGTTCAGGTACTTTGTCCGGGTCCACTGGTCTAGGTAAAAAATGTGTGAATTTCTGGTGCCGTTTAGTCCTAGTCCCTTCTCTCGGAGTCCCATCTTTATTTAATGCAACATAGTATCGCCTTCCAGTGTCCACGTGCTTATATAGGTTTGATGAGTACGTATTGTACCAGTTTTCTTCGAACTGTTCTCTGAATACACACTCTTGGGTTAGTTTTTCCTGTAAAAAGAAAAAGAGGGAGAACGTCAGGAAAAATAGCTAATGGACGCTGGGCTTAATACCTAGGTGATGGATTGACAGGTGCAGCAAACCCCCTTGGCACACGTTTACCTATTAACAAACCTGCACATCCTGCCCATGTACCCCAGAACTAAAAATTAAAATTAAAAATTTTTTTAAAAGATAAATGTTGCAAAATTAGCTACATTCTGTATTAAAAGTAACATTCCGTTGCTACACAATATAACCCCCATGAGAAAATACTGATGTTTTAGCCCATTTTACCCACTTTAATGCATTTTGCAAAAACTGCCTAACCCTACAAATGTAACTACATTCTAATCTCTAACTCATAATGACTAAAGCGCAAGAGTCTCAACATTTTCTAGTTAAACTGTTGCATATACAATCATTTGAATGAGTCAAATGCAAGGAACACCTAATGTGATACGTTGTTCCCATTTTTCCTAGAGCAGCTATGTGGTGACCACACTGAGAGGGAGAGCCTATGCCCGTGGCAAGGCTCAGATAACGGCTTTAACACCAGTATATATTTTATAAAGTACCTGCTGCAGAGATCAACATTAGCAACATGACCAGTGAGGTCAGATATTTTCTGCCCTTTTTAGCAGCAGCATTTACTTACTACTCTCTCTGAGTGGTTTTTAAACTTCATTCAGTGTGCAGCAGAATCACCTGAGATGCCTTTTCAAGATGCAGATTTCTGAACCCCAAACCTTTAAAACTCTGATTCAGCAATTCTCAAAATATGCATTGGTAACAGGCCCCTGGGAGAATTCTAATGCAGAATCCTAATTCTCAGTCTACATTTTAAAACATAATGCCTCTATCGTGACTGAGTGAGTTTTCCTGAACCCAAAGTAAAAGCAAATATCCTGGCCTTCCTTTCCCTTGAATTTAGATAGAAGAAGAGACCCTTAACTAAAAAAGCTACATTCTCAGGTTCACAGATACCAAGAAGAAACGTACACTGATCCAGATCAGAAAGGTTCTGCCTCTCCCCAGATGGACGGCACCTTCTCTTCTTGAGCGTTATGAAAGCTGGGGTCCAGTTGAACCCCACAACCGAGGGCTCCTGGGGTTGCAAGACTCATGGGCAGTAACAACAAAAATAACACACTCACACACACACATACACACACACACACACACATACCCCACATCCCAAAGCCGTGAACACGCCCCAGGCAAAAATGTGTGCATCGAAGCTGGCCCCTAGAAAAATAAGGGTGACTGGACTTACTGGCCTTTTCGCTCTTCTCACTGTTCAACTGAAACTTTTAAAATCAGTCTCTTTAGTGTTTAAAACAGTAAACATGAAAATAACTTGTTAGAAATAGTTTCTTTTCTCTTACCTACCTGGCGCCTTATATAAATAAGAAAACAAATAAGCAAATACAGATAAGGGCATCCGTTTCTGTCATGCAGACCCACGGGACAGACAGTAAACTTTATACATCACGAAAATACAGATGTTCTCTTTCCATGTATGTAGTTAAGGACACAGTTTAATACAGTGAATTCACAGGTATCAGTTGGGTAGAATGCATCATTCCCAACTCCTTGCAGAGTAAGTCAGGAGAGCAAAGGAGAGGACAAAGGAAGAGAATTTGACAAAACCAATCAATAGCCCATCGTGAGGCCACCTTTTCTAGGTCTCTTCTCTAATCCAAAGGCTTAAACCACACTCAAGAGGTTGTGAGAGCTGGCACTTCCTGATAGGTGCTCTTCTACGTGTCTGGAAGCACTGAGTAGGTTTTTTCAGCAAAATACTATCTCACTGGTCAAGTTGTGCTAAGTGAGCTGAAATGGGGGGAAGCAGAAAGGAAAAACAATGCATCAGGCAAGGACAAAAAGGATGGGAAAACTTTAGACCTCTGGTGCTGGGTTCACAGGGACAGAATCAATCGTAGAAACCAAACCCCACCCCAAACTGGACTACTCTCATCTGAGGGTGGCCAGGAGAAGCAGCTCCACCCCACAGGAGGGGTGCACGGGAGAGAGGCACTCCTGCACCCTCCTCTGCACACGGCCTAGAGGGGTGCTCTTCTGGGGAAACTCAACCTCCTCCTACGCTGGGGAGATGGGGCTGAATGTGACTTCCCTCTCGTCTCTATTGAAACTGATAAAAGTTTAAGTGTGTTAAAGACATTGATGGCTATTTTAGTCCTTACTTCCATTTGCATGATAGTCTCCTCACAGGCAAGATCATTCCTGGCTAAAAATAGCTGGTTTCGGTTTGCTGTAATTAAGTGAAATTTCTAAACAAATATGTGCCTTTATTTTATCATTAATAAAATAGACCAAAAGATGGGATTGGATGAGCCTTTAGTTCTACAAGGGACAAGAAAAAGGAATTCAAAGTAACCTTTCTTTTTTTGCAGCAGGAAATCACATCACCTACAAATACTATGAAATTGAACTTTATTTTAAATGTAGAACACTTCCTCCTCCTTTCTGAGCCACGAGTGAGGTGCCAGCATGTACTTCCTCTGCATACATCTCATACCCACAGCACAGTGGTTTTTCTTGGATCAGAAACAGATACACAAAAATCCCAGCAGAAGATAATGAGTTTATGTGACAGGAAAGCCTGACTTTGGAGTGAGAAGCCTGCTCCTATCCCAGCTTCACCGTCACTAGCTGCAAGGCTTTACAACTGGTTCTCTCACCTCTCCAAGTCTCAGTAACCTCACCTTTAAAACAGGTTAGTAATAAGTGTCTTGAGGCAGAGCTGTGACAGAGATCCAACCAGAGAGCAGTGCTGAACACCGAGGAAGCTCCCAGGCAACAACCGTGTTGTTAATATCACAATAACATCTCAACATCTTAGAACCTGAATAAACCTTAGAAAACAGCAAATGCAACTTTTCCAGTTAAATACATGGGACAGCAAGGCCCAGATGTGAAGCAATTTGCACCTGGTCTGTGCCACAGGATCTTGTTATTATGTAATGAAGCCACCAGACCAAGAAGTTTCCAGGAGCCCTACCTAGCACAGCCACCACACTCTTGGGACCAGGCCCTTCCACTTTTCACTTTTCACTAAGCAGAGTAAAAAGAGTCCTATGTGTCTCTCTATTTCCAAATGTAATTTTTGAGTAATTCTATTTATCTGCAGGAGGAATAAGTGGAGAGGGCAAGAGAATAGCAATCATGAACAAAATTCCACAGTGGTAGAGGTATCACTATCTAAGAATGAAACATGAAATTGTTTTCAGTGCTTAAGAAAAGATTCTCATTTTATTACTTTTTTAAAGAATATGGAAACCCCCCTTTTAAAAAAGTAAATATGCTAAGAAATTGAACTGACCTTTTCACTGCCAGTTAACACTGCCCTATTTTCCTAGCAGGCTATTAGAGCATCGTTCACACACACACACGTAACTTAGAAAATAAAGCGAATTATTCAATTTAAAACAGTATAATTAGCCAGACACAGCAGCTCATGCCTGTAACCCCAGCACTTTGGAAGGCCCAGGCAGAAATATCACTTGAGGCCAGGGGTTCAAACCAGCCTGGGAAACACAGTGAGCCCCTATCTCTACAAAACAAAAAATTATCTGGGCATGGTGGTGCACACCTGTAGTCCAAGCTACACAGGAGGCTGAGGCAGGAGGGTCACTTGAGATAAGGCTGCAGTGAACTGTGATTGTGACACTGCACTATAGCCTGGGCAACAGAGAGAACCTATCTCTAAAAATCAAACAAAAGAAAAACAGTATAATCTACAGCCAGCATTTTTTGTGATGGCTGAGTCCAATTCCAATTGTCTCATACACACGAGGGTTATACAACTTCAGTCAACAAGTTAAATGAGATTGTGCAAACATGACATTGCAAAACCACTGGTACATTTAAGTTCCTGCAATTACACCAATTATGCCACACAGATCAGCTTAGATCCCTTAAAAATTAAAATTATCATGAAAAGTTATAAAGACTGTGTTACTCGTCTAAATCATACATATGCTTTTAAATAATTTCTTCCTTTTATTGGGGATTATGCCAATGTGTGATTTTTGTTTTAGAATGAGTAGCAAGATCTACAGAAATAATCTCTTTACGATCATACTTCAGTACTTAGTGATACAATATTTAGTTGAGGTGAAAATATTTATGTTATGTATTTATACTCCACAATCATTTTTCTAAATAAAAAATAAGTAAATGAATGCAAATTTGGATAGCAAAAAATATTAACCTGTATTCTTATATAGATGTGCGGATGAAGGGAAGGGGTGGGGGAGGGCGTGTCTGCCTTCAAATAAACTATACACTCTAGAATTATAGAACTCAGATGTTTTAAAACTCACCACATGTTTCTAATGCAGACAGTTTATAGAGTATTCCACTATAAAGTGATCAATTCTTGTTTTATTGTATTTCCATGTTTTAATTTTTTTTTAGATTATTTAACTATAGCTGTTTATGGCATACCTATCTTTGAACTGTTGGATTATATCACTAGGCTTGGGTGGAGAATGTGGATTTAATTCAAAAGTCTACTAAAGTCCATGCTTTGGAACAAAATCTGGTGAATGTTAGCAACTATGGAAACCTCTTTTCATTTTATATCATCAAATTCCAAGCGGTGGGAAAAACTGAAATTAAAACTTCAAAACTTTTACCAATCCTATTAAAACCAAAGTATGAGATAATAATGTGAAAATTATAGTACAGCCCAGAGAATGCTTAGGAATGTTATAAGACATAAACTTATACAGACACTATTTAAAAATATGAGACAATTTGAAAATGTGTAATCCACATGGGCAACATGATGCTCAATTCGTATCTATGCCCACTTAAAACATGAAGCCAGAGTTGGTTCAAAAGTCAAGACTTAGTAAGAGTGATTGAAAACGTATAGACTTATGCCATGCTGTTATTTTAAAACATAATTTCCATATTAATAAACCTATGGTGTCGTTTTGTCCACATGGTTGCATTTATTCTACTCAACGGGCTGCTTAGACTACTTGCTGCTATGCTGTAAACTACTACAACACATCAACTTAGGATCAGTAACTGTACAGACAGTGACTTCACTGCAGAGGTCCCAAACATTTCATAAGTTAATGACTTCAATGTAATCATTCATTCTCATATCTACTGTTCATTACAGTCAGGATATTTTAAACCTCCCTTAACCACAATTACTCGTACAGATGTACTCTTCTTCGTTAATAATCTAGCAGTAAAGCCTTAAGGGGAGTTGTTGCAAGGATCAGGGTGATTAAATATAATGACTAAAGGACTATTAAGCAGCAGCCAGGTCTCTTCACTCTTCTCTCATGGGAGAAGTCCCCAACTAGACAGAAAGCAACAAACACACAGACACCAGGCAAGAGGACACTATTTATTTCACGAGAAGCTCCGACCCAGACCCAACCCAATATGGCTCACTTTAAGCCAGTTTTCCAAAACCTCTAAATTCCCCAGTATTCCAGATGGGCCTGCTTTTATATCCACATTCCTGGCTGTCAAAATTGCCACCAGAATTGTGGGAACAATTGAATCAGTTGTGTCTGGTCCACATACACAAAATGAATCAAGTCGGCAGGTCATTTTGCATTTTGTCTCATCAAAGTATATAGGAAACTAAGAATTCCTAAATTCTCTCCCCTCCTCCTCCACCTAAGATACAAAAGGAAAACAGAAAAAACCCTTTCCCAGAAGCTGCTTACATCAGTATTTGGGAACTCAATGATAGGGGTCCCAGGCTGAATCTAGTCACATACACACAAACACACACACACGCACGCACACACACATCTTCAGTGCTGCATGCTCACCAACCATGTGGTACCTAGTCTGCTGCCAAGGACAGAACCTGCCAAATATACCACAGAACAAACTAGACGACTGAGAGGCCTTCCTTGGAAGCTGCCTATAAAAATGAATGTTTGTTTAGCAAATCATATTAGCTCATAAACTTTTAACACATGTTCAGAGGGGTATTCCCACAGAGGAAAGAAAGTCTTGCTCAGGGAATAACAGAATTCAAATTTTCAAAGTGTAATATTTACTTTGAGAAGCATTTTTGCTTGTGTTAATGTTTAGCCAATGTACATTTAATCATTCCATAAACAAACCTACAGGAAAAATTCATCAAATTTAACACCTTACAACACCAAGTTGAAAAAAAAAAAAATCACATGTAACATTTTTCCCCTATAGACTAGTATCTGGTAAGAGTAGTAATATAATTCAATGATCACTTAAAATGCACATCGAAGACACACAAAAGCTGAAAATACTTCAAATTAAATATTACTCAGTACAAGCTGAGAGTTGAATGCCCTTGAAGGATCAGACTGGCAGACAACGGAGGAGAAATGGAAAGCTAAAAGGCTGAGAGGTAAAATTACGGAAATAAGGATTCAAGAAAGACATTCTACAAAGACAATTGACTGCATCTACTTTGTTCCCATGATAATCATGGGAGATACTGGAGGAGGCAGAATTTTTTTTTAATGTACCAGACTTTCTACGATAGAGAAAGCAGACTAAATTCAGCACATGATCTGTAGAAATAAAATGACAGAAAATGAAAGATTAACAAATACAACGACAGCATAAGCTCAAAGACAGATTTTGAAAACCTAAAAGACGCACAGAGTGTCCCTAGCAGAGGCACGCTGACCTTCCAGCGACACAGACACCCAATCCGGAGACTGTGGGTGAGCTGATTAACATTCCCAGGGCTCCATTTTCTCCTCTGTGAAAATGAAGAAATTGGACTACGATGTCTAAGGTCCCTGTAAGTCTAAGATTCTAGTGATTCAGTCTTGGAAACATCAAACTGTGGAAAGCGAAGTTATCCACAGTAACTCTGGAAGGACGTATTGAACAGGAAATGAAAAAAGAGAGTCCGGTGCAGTTGGAAAACAGGGAAAGAAACCGAAAGAAATGGGCTGCATCACTGCCCACTGCAGCAGGGAGGGGGCAGAGGATGGAAAGCACAGACTGAGTTCATGCTTCCAGAAGCTGGCAGAGAATGAGATTGCTGTTTCAAGGAGGAAAGGACAGGGAAGAAGACAGCCACTTTGGCCCGAGGGGCTCTCCTTCTCTTCCCTGGGAGACCACTGGGAGGATACAGTTCTCCAAGGCATCGCTACTTCCTTGCACTGTGGGGCCTGCCACATCCTCTTCCCAACGTTGGCCTCAACAGACAGGGCTCATTCATGAGCTGTCTGCTTGACCAATAAACCCTACACCATGAACTGCCCAAAGAGAACCTACTGGGAAAAAAAGCCAAATCCCTTAAGAAAACAAAAAGTTAGCAACGTCATAGGACACTCAAATCTGGGGGAGCAGCTGGACATGAGCATCAGGCAGAGAAGACACACCCTGAAGATCAATGATGCCAGGGATCCCTGGACACTATATATTTCTATGTGGCTCTTGAATTTCTCAGACACCCACAGCGGATGCCCATGTCCCCTCAGCACCACCATGTCCACCCGATACCCACAGAGAAGTCCTAAGCAAGAATGCAAGGGAGATGACGCCGTCCCTGGCACCCTCCCCACTCCTTGGGCCCCAACTCCTAGCCCCCAGTATACTCACGTCAGCCCTGATTTCTCCGGAAATCAATCCTTATGCTGACTCCACCTTTTGATAGATCAATAGAAATGGCCCTTCCCCTCCTCAACACTGTGGTAGGCTATGTCTAATTCTCTCAAGGATAAGATGACCTGACCATATGGTCATTCCATTCCTCCAAGACACCAAATGAATATGCTGACATGCACCGTTTTAAAAATTGTGCCTTAACCCTAAGAGACCGTCTTTGATGACAGCATTTTGGGTGCTATGGCAGCCTGTGAGTTCACCATTTAAAAAATAATAAGTATAATCACAAATAAACAAACCCCTCATAAATTTCTTTAATTGAGCAGATAAAATAATCATGAGCAGCATATGAGAATAAAGTATGTAAAATTAATCTTGGTAAATAAGGCTTTATTGTGGACATTTTAACATATAATTTGAGGAATGTCATGTTTTGACCTGAAGGAAATTTTTTATTTATCTTCGGAGGCCATGTCATGGGTCTTAATTTCAGAATTCAAACTCGCAAGAAACAGTGTCAGTGTGTCTCTCGCCCGAGTGCAGCATTTCCGTCACTACCACACACTTGGGAGCACGAGCCGATGCTGAGCAGACACAAAAGCCAAGCACTACATGGGCCACTTTGTAGGCGTCATCTTCTCTAATCCTCACAGCCCAGCTATGAAGTGTCTATCATTAGCCCGTTCTACAGCCTCAGCTCAGAAACAGTGAGAAGATTGCCCACGGCTACAGGGTCAGTGAGCGACAAAGTGGTGATTCCGGGGCCTGCGTTTCCACTAACCATGCTTCATCTCCAAGTTGCAACTGGTCAGCATGCAAGTATAGACTAGAGTCTCCCATCACAACACTGCAGAATGAAAATCAGCTTGAAAGACACAGAGAAAAAAGGAAAAAGAATACAAGCCAAGTCAACACAACCAGAAGAAAAGTATCTGAAACACAGAAATTCATATGGAAAATGAAAGACGGTTTCAGGGAAACAGAAAGGGAGGAAGCAAAGTGGGGAGGGGGAAAGAAAGGAAGAGAGCCGGAGAACCTAAAGCTGAGAGCGGACAGCTGATTCTGTGCGAACGCACAACGCAACATGGCAGCTAAACAGGCAAAAATAATTCGGGGCTACAGCAAAACAATCACGCCACACACCATGGGGACAAGGATGTCTTTGGTATGACACTGGCAAGTCTGTTCTTAGAATACTGCATTGAGCTTGGGGCACCTCATGACATAGAAGCAGCAAACTTCAACAGAGATTGCAATGAAGAATTACCAAGAAAAAAAAGATGCAAAGGGAATCAGCCAGTGTCAGGATTGTAAGCATTTACAGACAGCATGAAGAAAGACAGCTCTGAGCGTGGTTCTCACACTTAGCACCATAACCTTTTAGTCCTCGGGGGAAGCCCTCTGCAACGGGGTATCAGGGATGCGGACATTTTTCTCGGCCGGTTGTCACAGTGCCACTGAGGCACACCAGGCCAGCAGGCTGACAAATGATGTTTCTGTGCAAGTTCAAGTCAGTCCATGGTGAGGGGGATTCAGAAGGGGTGAGGCGACCAGGCCGCTGCCAAAGCTGGCCCAGGACAGTGGTTCCCACTCCGCTTTGTAAGGAGGGAGGGCATCTCTCGGGCCAGGACGCTGGACAACAGCCCCAGAGGGGCTGTTGATACTGACAGGGGAGGACTCTCGAAATGTCAGCGAAGATGCCTCTGGTAGCAACTAGGATAAACAGAAGCAGAGACAAGATGAGACAGATGAGGCAGGGACAGAGGAAAGACCACAGAATCCGGGGACATCCAGAAGCTTCCACGTTTCTAAACCCTGTAGCAAAGGTGCCTTCTTGGCTGAAAAGCTTTCTCTACTGAGAACACCTGCCTGTTTGTCTCCATCTCCTCTGTGAATAATCCTGACATTCTCTCCTACTCCTAGAATTAAGCTCCCTCCTGCGAGCTCTCCAAGCCCCTTTTGTTTATAATTCTATGATAACATTCATCACACCACATTATAATTCTTGGTTTACATGTCTGACTCCCTCAACGAAGTGGCAAGTTCTTCCTGAATAAGTTCTAAGATCACCCACACGAGGAAGTACATTTGCATTTGTAGGTACAGCTGATTCTCTTTACTTGAGGTAGTTAAGTTCTATAAACTCTCCTACAATACTGAACCATTGCTCCTGGGGGAAACACAAAGTTGGGTTCCCGTGAGCCTCTGGTCATAACATTTTTGTCAGCCAACAGATACATAACCTTGTTTTATGTGTGTTTCTGTTGAACGATACCTCATTTAATATCTGTTGCTGATTAATTAACATCAAACTCACAACGAATGGCTTCTCTAACACACGTATTTGCTCCTTAAGCCGCATCGCAGCCTTCTTGCACTTAGCAACACTCGACCGCACTTCAGCACCACACTAAGAATGTTTTCTACAGCAAAATCACCAATAAAAGGCACAAAACGTGACACATGGCACTAAACAGATCCCGAAAAGGACCCTTTGCTTCCAGCAGAGCTGAGACAAGGAGAACAGTGTCTTCTTCAACCTCAGCTGGGAGCGTGTGCATGGACGCTACTCACGTTTTTTGCCCATGTCCATAAATAACCATGAAAGTCAGACAAATATTGATTTGGGGGTTACAAGCAAGTTTTACTAAGTAGGCAAATTCAAAAAACCAGAATCTGTGAACAATGAGGATCAACGTATTTCCAGCACCTACCAAAGCACTCAGCATGCATTATTAGTAGGTAATCAATAAGACTTGTTGATTTTGGGAAAGAACAAGAAAGAAGGGGTCGTGAGGTAGTGCATGAGTATGAGGGTGTGTGTGTTGTAGGTGAATGCTAGTGTGTGAGTGGGTGTGAGCGAGTGTGTGAATGTGTAAGCACATATGCCTGCGAATGGAAGAGTGAGCAAGTCAGTGTGTGAGTGAACTGTGAAAAGAAGAATGTGTGAGTGTGAGCACATGAGTGAGTAAGCATGGGAGTATGTGTGTGAACAGAAGAGTGAATGTGCACATGAGCATGTAGGCATGTATGTGTGCATGGAGGAGTGCGTGTGTGAGCGAGTGTGCGAATGAGTGACTGATTAGAGCGCGCTTCCAATTTGAGCCCTATTCTGCATCAGGCTGTGCAACAGCATTAACTCAGGGAACACAGGGAGACTGCGCTGCCCTGGAGAGAAGCAGGAAGCTCTTCAATTCAGGAACTGTCCATGACACTGAGGCTCTGGTTGAGGGGTTCTCCAGGGTTCCATGCGATGAACAACCTATTCTGAAAACAGGAGTGATGTGGGAGAGGCGAGAGGAAGGAGTGCCAGGATTTAGGAGGCCAGGAGGTGGAAGAAGCAAGAAGACCTTGGAGACATTGAGCTTCTGCCTCTGCTGTCCCTGAAGCTACTGTCACCCGGTTATCCTTGCAGACCCTAACTTACAACCTGATCAGACTTCTCCAGTGTGCCTCAAGGCTCAGGATGAGGGGAAGCAGGAGTCAGCACCGTCAGCACGCCACAGACACGGAAGACCCTCACACAGACTGCTCAGTGAGGAATTCATTTGAAAGTGTTTATGAATTCAGAGGAGTTGCTGTCATAATACATCCTTTCAATCATAAGACACTTAGAAGTGCAGTTACTAGCATGTGGGGCTCCCTAATACTTTTTATCAAAAAAGGAACCTTATACTCAAAATCAGGAACCACAGGTCTACATGTCAACTCCTCCAGCTCTCAAATACCTATTCACGAATCAAGTACTTTATCAACTAGGGTCTGCCTAGTCCATTTTTTGTAGGGAAAAAAAATTTTAAAAAGGTGATTTGGGATCCCACCGACAATACATTCATTTATGCAATATTCATTAGGTGCCAAGTGCATGCAAGACTCGATTTTAACTACTGGCAGGACCACGGGAACCACAGTCACCAAGTCCCTGCCTTCACAGAGCTCTGCTTTACCAAACGGGGCAGCTTTAATAGGCGTCTGACTCAGGGCTTCCCAAAACGACTCTCTCAGGCTATCGGCTTCTCTGGCAGGGACAGAGGCAGAGGGACTTCAGAAAACGCAGCAGTGTGAAGCAGGGAAGAGAGTAAAACCCAGGGTGGGAAAGAGGGGCATTGGGCTCATGTACGAAAGCTGCACCTGGTCATCAGGAAAACTCTGCTCTGGGATTCCCGAGCATGTTCCTGAGGACCCACAGCAACGTTCCTCCAATTCCCATCCCAGACAGGAAATGCCTCTGCTGGGCAATTAAGAATTGAAAACAACCCTTCCCCAAACCCGGAAAATCTCCAGACCTGTGTTCTATACTAGCTCGGGATATCTTCAGTATGCCTTAGACAATTCGTAAATGGAGCTACCATGCTCAACACCATAACTAAAGTCAAACAGGTACATTATTTTAAAAGATGATTGTCCACTAACTAATGGCCAGCAATATAGATGCTAAGGAAACAAATGAACCACTAAGTTAAAACCAGGCTACTGGAAAAAAAAAAAAAAATCCTCCAAAATCACATCTGTGTAAGAAATGTTAAAACCCTGCTCCACTATACAGTTAATTCCAGTTAAAAATATTCATGTGATTAATTCTAGTAAATATATTTTTATTCACAAAAATGCATGGCCACTCTTAACATATCAGACAAGATTTACTAATTTACCTACATTCAAATCCTGACTTGTCATCATCTATGTGACCTTCAACAAGTCATTAAGCCACTAAAATCTCACCTCCTCATCTCTAAAACCAGGACGATACACGGACTCAGTCACACAGCAGAAGCTGCCCTCCATATCATCTAAGAATTATTATTCAATTCTTTGAAAATTGGTCATGCACATATGAAAGACAGCATAAGGCAATGCTCAATTACTCAAAATATCTGTTGAAAACCACCCAACTCCAGAGCATGCCTGTTATCAGGTAGGTGACTAAGGAAATGAACCTATTCATCTCCTTTATGTGAATTGCATTCTTTGTACAGGACATGTCTGAACGTCTCCCATCAAAGCAATCGGAACTGAACCACTACAGTGACAAATCAGAAGCTGAGTGGTCCTTGCCATGTGGTGTGGTATCCCGTTCCACGAACACATAAGGTTATTCTCCTTGTTCAAAAGTGGCTCCAAATTGCTCCTGCAGAGCACCTGACGGAGACGAGGAGGTCTCTGATGAATTGCACGAGACGAGGAGGTCTCTGATGAATTGCACGGGTTGGCCTCCGTCCCCAACTCTGACCCTGCCCAGAGCTTCATGCCTATACAGTGTTCTTCAACACTGGCACCGCAGATACCTAGAAGGCAAAGGGCGTAATCTGCGGGGCCACAAGTTCTCTCCAAGAATGTTTTCACGTTGCCTTTCCATGTCAATGAAAAAGTACTAGAATTGTTTTAAGGGTATCCAGGAGCCCACCGATGGCCATCCCACAACTACATAACTGCCCCCCAAGAATGGACTGGGGTTTAAAATTACTGCCAGTGGTACACAGTGCTACAATACTTTCACCATCGGGACCAATAGGAAAAAGAAAAGGCACACTGAGTACATTGGTGGTGTGTCTGAGACACGTGAAGATCACATGAGATCATTTGTTGTCCCGGGAACTCACATAGGAAGAAGTAGGGCAGGGGAACAAGTCATCCTGAGGTGCTCTGCAGACAGGTGCCCTGAGTTCACAGGAAGCTGCACCAAGCGCCAAGGCTGGATTTACAGTGAGGCAGCATCTTCGTCTCAGTCACGGAGCATCTTCCTCCATGTGAAATCCACTGTGTCAGCGTGCATTTTACTGATCTTGCCGTTCAACTTGAATTTTGGCATATAAATGTTTTGAATTACAGTTTTCAAAGAGGCATAAGGAATTCCCATCTAGTTATCTAGTTTCATGTGTGCACATATTCAAATAACATGACAAAAATAATCTAAGTCAACATAGGATTATAAGGATATGAGATATACTTCATTGTCTCCTTTTAAAGAGGTGGATATGTCCCTCAACCCTGGGACAGAGGGACCTACAAGGTTCCTCCCACCTACCCCACAATATGGAACACCAAGCAGGAAACTTCTTTGACTCATATATGTCTGCCCAGCGGAAAAAACTGCCCCAAATGAGGTATTTACTAAAAGAAACTTTCTGTGCTTTGGAAACAGAGTTGAAACCCATCACACCTTGGTTACTGATTACACGGAGCCATATAAACCAAGGCCCTGTTGTGTCCTTGGAAACATAACCAAACCCACTAGTAAACACCTGCTTTAAGAAGCACCTGTCAGGATGAGGCTAGGAATGGCTGCAAAGCACTGGTCTGAGGCAGTCAGTCTGAGGCTGGTCCTCACTCTGCATCTACAAGTTTTGGGCCTTTGAGCAAGTCACTTAACCTCTCTCATTTTCAGTTTCGGTAGCTGACTAATTCCTGTGGAAACACCTGGGCTCTACAAGTTCATAACCCTGTATCAGTGCTATCACTATTTCATGCTCATGTACAGTAGACACCGCATGCGCGTGTTCATGACGGAGTGAATAATTGGGTCAACAAACATTTACCATGTGCCAACTGCACATAAATTGCCCTGCCTGGCCTTCAAGAAATAGAAAAATTACAAAGCCAAAGACTCTGACTCCAAAAACCTTCATCTAACAAAGAGGCCAGCAGGAATTACAATTCTGGGCAAAATAATGTAAGTGCTACAAAGGGATACAAACCAGAAATGTTGGCACCTCCCCCATCTCTGCGCCATCCTCCAGTGTCACTTTTACAGACTCCATGCCGTATGTTCCAACATCCTTGCAGTGCCAGTACCTGTGCCAGCTATCTTTTTCAATGAAAAGGCCAATTCCTTTTGTTAAATGCAAGCTTCTTGAAGGAGGTTAATTTTTTCATGGCATTCTTTTTTAAGGAGGCATTTATTATGGTCAATTATTCTTGATGTTTTAAAGCATCTTGAAAGCTGGGCATGGTGGTTCATGCCTGTAATCCCAACACTTTGGAAGGGTGAGGCAGGCAGATCACTTGATGTCAGGGGTTCAAGATCAGCCTGGTCAACATGGTGAAACCCCGCCTCTACTAAAAATACAAAAATTAGCCAGGCGTGGTGGTGCTGCGCACTGTAATTCCAGCTACTCAGGAGGCTGAGACAGGAGGACCCCTTGCACCCAGGAGGCAGAGATTGCAGTGAGCTGAGATCATGCCACCACACTCCAACCTGGGTGACAGAGTGAGACTCCATCTCATAAAATAAAAAAAAACTTTTTAAAAGTATTTTTATCATACTCAAACAGTTTAGATTAAGACTCTAAAAGTCACTATCAGAGCCACGCCTCTAATCTTTTTGATAAGAACAAAAGTGACCAATGTCAATGAATACTCTAATCCCCTGGCCAAGTGTGGTGTGTGTGTAATCTAATATCCTCTCGAAATTTCAACCTGGCAGCATATTTTAATTGTCACATTTGAAGGGTCATGTGACTTAACTTGCCTGCCCTTCCTTTTCTGAGGCTCCTATTTATCCCTCAAGACCCATTTTAAATGCTACCACTCAACCTCCCCAAGCAGTTATTTAAACACTCCTCTGGGATGCCAAAACATCTGTCCATTCCTCTACTATGGCAGATGTCACACTGCCCTGAATTATTTACAAGTATAGCTACCTGTTTCATTGTTTTGCACTCATCACAGTGCTGGAGGAATCATAGCTATAAATGTGAAATAAACAAATACATGAATGGATACACGGACAAATTACACATGCATATAATAATCAAACACCATCCCCAAGTTAAAATTATTCATGTTCTCCTTCTAATCAAATCATTATACCCATTAGCAATATAGTTTTTCTTATTTCCACATTCTAATAGGATATCAGAATCCTGTATATTTTTCTGACGAAGTATTAACCCATTTACCTCTGACCTTTTAGATCGACTCTCAAGGTAAACCTGGAGACAAAAACAAGCAAACAAAAACTACATAGACGAAAAGAGAAAATTAATCCCTAAATAGGAAAATATACTTTAAATGAATTTCACATTTACACATTTACTTTATAAAAGTGATTTCTCCAAATCTCCTATTTACCTTCTTTCATAATGAGATCAGTTTCTAACTGTTTAGAAAAAAAAAAAAGAAAATCTCCAATTTAGTTTACTGAGCTTCATGCAACTTCACAGAGATAGATTCCTGGAGGCTCCAAATGTTAGTGTATTTAGTAACACAACCATTGCTCGTTTCTTTCCTTCTCTCAATCTCATCACAATGAAAATGAGATATTTTAGTCACTCCTCATTCTCACTGCCGCACGAGGCAGGATAACCGCAAACCCAATGGGAAATATGAGATTCCAGCCCCTGAGGAACAAGACTTTCACTCTCGCCCTCCCCCTCACCTGCAGGAGGAACAGACCAAAGGGAAATAACCTCCCGCCCAGAAGCCTCCCTCCCAGCTGCCTACAAAAGAGGCAAAAAGGTCTCACTGCACAAACACTTTGTGTGCACAGAGAACATCACGGGTCAGACAGAGAAGACTTGAGAAAGAAGCCTGAGATATTCAAACTCCAGAATTCTTGGGATCCGTCCAGACTGGGAAGAGACATTCCAGATGTCTAACTCCAGCTCTTCATCTTACCGAAGAGGAGAAAGAGGGCCTGGTGCCTACTTCGTAGCAGATACAGGAGAGTTAACCACGCTCCTGACACTATCTTTCCTCCAGCCTCAGCCTCATCCCCCTCGGGCCACACACACCAGAGACAACACAGGCAGACGCAGGCCAATTACGCATAGAAATGGAAGAGGGTGATTCCTCCTTCAACTGGAGACCTAAATACACAGTAACTATACAAGGGAGATACTACGAGGCCACATCAGTGCACCCAATGAGGGACAGAAATAATCATAATTTTTAATTCAGTTCAAGCCAATGAGCGCTCATCGAGCACCTACTGTGTACAAGAGCCATTGCTGTGTGTTAGGAAACCTTAAAAAAAAAAAAAAGAAAAGAATGTGGTCCATGGCCTTTAGATACATTAGGGAATAGAGGAACACAATTGACCACACTGCAAACTGTACTGTGACTTATGTGATAACGGGAACAAAGCATTCCCAGGGCCCAAAGGAAAACACAAGAAATGCTAACTAGATAAACAGGATTAGAATTGGGGGTGTAATGAAGGTTTTGCAGAAGAAGTCATATTTCCATTGAATCTTAAATAGAGTCTGCTGCTTCAGGTGGAGAAGGCAAGAGCTTTCATCTGAGAGAGAAATTCACTGGACCACAAATACAAATCAGACTGCATGATGTGTTTGGAAAACAGCAGACAGACAGACTCCAGTTGCACAGGGAAAGAGGCACACGGGGTGCTCCCGGCAAAGCAGATCCAAGCAGCGGCTCATCCTAAGCACTGGATGCCACGTTAAAGAATGTGGGCACTATCCTTCAAAAGCAAGTATTTGAAGGGATCTCTGTGCACAACTGACACTCCTGTCTGGGTTTCGAAGGTACGTCTGGCATCAGCGTGGAGAATGGAGACACAAGACTAGGGATGCAGCGAAGCAGCCGAAGATGTTTCCGCAAGGAAAGCGTCATACGGGAAAGTGTCTCTCGCAGCCACCTTTCCTCGGAGCAGTTTCCATCCCGGGCTCTCTTCACGTGAGAAGGTGTGCGCTTCTCAAGCACACACAGAAGAAGAGTCATTTTACCCTTTCTTTCTTTCATTGCCCTTTGCCTGGCGGGGACTCCGTGACTGGACTGCCGGCGAGCTGTGCGGTTGTACGGTACTGGTGTCAAGTCTACTTCTGCCCACGCACTGTGTGTGTGCTCAAAAAGCCCAAGGTGAGGCAGCCAGGAGTCACAGAAAACCTAGGAAGACAGCTGGGCTTCCCAGAAAAGGGGAAAGATGGTGCTCTCCAGCTGTCTACCCGGCTGCCGCTTCCCGCAGTATTGTCACCTGCACTCCGTGGGTCTACACTCAGTGTCCCTTTCACGCTGCCCCAGGCACTGTGCTAGGAACTGGGGTGTGCCAGGCAGGAAGGCATGAGTAAGAAACCATTTAAATCATCCAGAAGGAGAGATGAGACTCAGCCCGGGCAACAATCCTACCAGCAGCTTTGCTGAACACAAAATTAGACATGCTTTCCTTGTCAACCAATAAACCACAGGAGTCTGAATCATGCTGGTGATTTCATCTGAAACACTGGTCAGCTCTCAACTGGGAAGAATTCAGAGGGATGTGCAAGGTGATCCTTGGAGCAGGGAACAAATAGCAGGGCCCCTATTTAGGTTTCCTCATTCATTCTATTCTTTAAAATTGTTTTCTTTGCTGTTATCGCTTATAAAATAACATATATAAACTATACTTTGATATATACAATTTTAAAATAATTTCATATTTGAGATGCATACTCTAAGTATATTTATTTGAAATGCATATGTTGAGATGCATATTCAAAAAAATCTTTTTTGGTGGGGATACGTGATCAAAGAAGTTTGGAGGCCACTGCGATAAAGTTCTGTCTACACACCAAAAGTCAGAACGTCTCTTTTACACACACACAAAAAGCATTTTATTGAGTTCAACTGTGACCCACTCAAACCCACATTACACACCTAAAAGCGAAAAAAAAAAAAAAAAAAAACTAAAGGTGTTACAAAAAGGAACATCATTTTCTATTTTGTTAATGTAAAAGTTTCCTTTATCTTGTATCTCATCTTTCTTCACACGTAAAGGTATTCACAAAAGTTGTGTAGGGAGTTCATAATTTTGCCTAAATCATCCACTGTGTTTAAAAAGCTAAAGCCAACCCTACACTTACAAATACATTTTAGCATTTTATATATATGTATGTGTGTATCTATATATACGTATTTTTTACAAGCCTAATGGTAGAAAATTATATCTAGAAACATTTTTGCCCTTCATTTCTGTGTATTGAGAACTCCAAAACTTTTCTCATTCTAAGCTTCTGTTCATTTTCAACTTTTTATAAACTAAAGTTCTCATATTTCAAAAAATATGGATTAAATTCTCATTTGACCACCAGTAATTGCAATAATAAATTACTTTGGGAGACCAGAGCAAGAGGATCACTTGAGGCCAGGAGTTCAAGACCAGCCTGAGCAACATAGCAAGACCTTGTCTCTACAAAAAAAAAAAATTTTCGTTAACCACATGTGGTGATGCACACCCACAGTCCCAGCTACACAGGAGGCTGAGGCAGGAGGAGCTTCTGAGCCCAGGAGCTCCAGGCTGCAGTGAGCAATGATTACACCACTGCACTCCAGCCTGGGCAACAGCGATACCCTATCTCAGAACAAAAGGAAAGGAAAAGGAAAAGGAAAAGAAAAAGGAAAAGAAAAGGAAAAGAAGGAAGGAAAGGAAGAAAAGAAAAGAGAAAAAGAGAGAAACACTAAAGATTAATTTCATTACAAGTTTGAATGTTGAATACAAGTTAGTATATATTCTTCATACTTACACATTAAGCAAAAATGTATTAAGTCCCTGCTGCATACCATGCACTGTGTTTTAGGTACTGCCTTAACAGGAGTAAAGCGATACCATGATGGAAAGTTAGTCCCCCCCACAGAGTGGAAGAGCAGACTTTGTCTCATTCACACCTCAGCACCTAGAACAGTGCCTGCCTGGCACCTGGCAGGGCACAATAAATACTTCTTCACTGTCTCCCCTGAGGACCTTACAACCCAGTGGGGATGGAGAGTGGGGAAAAAAAGAAATTCATAACATTTGCAAATAATTACAATATTGTAATATTCCTATTCATATACAAAAAATATCTGACAATAATTTCCATCTCCCTTCTTCTCTGCACAATGAAAATCTTGGATGTAGCTCAGAGAGAGTTTAGATTCACTGCATGGTCTATTTCTAGTTTTAATTACAATGCTTGGCAAAGCTGAGGAGGAGATCATTTCAATTCATTTCAAAAATAACTCTCATTCAATACAAGGAGATGGGATTTTTCACACTTGTAAATTTTTTTATTTACTTGATAATTAAGACGGTTTGGCATATAAATAAAGCATTTTCTTAGCAACTTTGGTCTAGTGAAGATGCAGAGCTGTTTATCTATTAATAAAAATAAAATGGCTTTCCTCAAAAAGTAAAAACTTACACTTGCCTTCCAAACAGACTCAGTTTCATTTCTGGCCCTTTTTAATCCAGAGAAAAGACAGCTGTTCAAATCAAACATGGAGCATAAAGCTGGATGAAGCCCCTCCAGTACTTACTGATCCGTACAACTCCCCCTTCTCATTCATCCCGAGGTAGAGTCCACTGTCCACGCCTCGAATGCTGACCAGGCCCACCGCTATACTGATAAATTCCAGAATGCCTGTAAACAAAGGGTAGAAGACAGAGGACAGGTCAGAGCACACAGCATGTCCTTAAGAGTCCCAGCATCCCTGAGGTTTTGGAGAGGACACTGAGCCCACCTCCCCACTTGGACAACCCCATGCTAGTTAAAAAAGTGTCTTCTCTTTTAAAATCACTGTGTAAAAGAATTGATTTCCAACTAAATTCTATCTTATAATGATACAAAAATACTTACCAACATTTTAAAAATTAAAAAGCTAGTATCTACATAGATATGCCAAGAAGTAATAGGACAGAAAAACCAGTGTGTACATAATCTAATTAACTTAAAAGAGTAGAATTTAAGAGAAAGACAATCTACATCCACTTTGTAAACATGAAGTTAAGTATCTGTGATTCTCTTATTTTGAGAGACGTAAGACCATTCGCTAAACAGAATACTTTTTTTAAAAAAGACAATCTACTTCCACTTTATAAACATGAAGTTAAGTATCTGTGTGTGAGTATCTTGCTCTTGGACTTCCCAGCCTTTAGAACTGGGAGAAATAAATACCTGTTTAAGTAGCAAAAAAAAAAGAAAGTATTCTGTTTAGAGAATGGTCTGTCTCTCAAGGAGAATGAGGTGCTAACTAAAGCTTTGACTGGTTTATACAGAAAATTATCCAGCTCTGTATTGTGTAGCTTTTTTTTAACTCTATCTAGAAAACTAAAAATACCCACATACATCCCAAATATTTTTGCTTAAACAAAGTATTGGTTTCTGCTATGCTTATCTAAACCTCGAATAGATAGTTAAGCAATTAAAATAATAATATTCTGAAGAGATAATACTGCTCTTGATTTAAAGTAGGCATGGAATGCTGTATCCCAAAATCAAATCAACACAATGATCTTCTTTTACTTCCTTCTTTCCCCTTGCTTACCTCACTAAGAATAACACCTAAGCTGGGCATAAATCCAGAATTTTATGGCCACACAACAGCAGCTTCAATTTCTCTAACTATATTGTGGTTATAAGATGATTAGCCCACAGTATATTTAGGACACTGCTATTTTTTTTTTTTTTTTTTTTTTTTTGAGATGGAGTCTCGCTCTGTCGCCCAGGCTGGAGTGCAGTGGCACAATCTCGGCTCACTGCAAGCTCCACCTCCCGGGTTCACGCCATTCTCCTGCCTCAGCCTCCCGAGTAGCTGGGAGTACAGGTGACAGCCACCACGCCCAGCTTTTTCTTTTTTGTGTATTTTTTAGTAGAGATGGGGTTTCACCATGTTAGCCAGGATGGTCTTGATCTCCTGACCTCGTGATCCACCCGCCTCTGCCTCCCAAAGTGCTGGGATTACAGGCATGAGCCACCACGCCCAGCCAGACACTGCTAATATTATTTGTACTCAGCAATTTTTTTCCTTTTTATTGTAAACTAAAGTGCTACATTTTATGTAGACCTTACATTAATGCATATCAAATACTGAGTTATTTTAAAAATACTTTCAAATATTAAAAATTTTACTTACATTTAAGAGTTCAGAAAAAAACTTACGGTAACAATGTGCTATAGTCAGTCTCATGTGACTAATAAAAAAGCACTTACATGAATTTTCAACAATTAATTTTGCAACTCTCTCAAAATACACTGGTGCTGCAATCAAAAGAAGACATGAACAGCATAAATCTAATAAAGGATTAACTCAAGAGGAAACTATTCCAAGGTGAAGTAAAAAGAAGAGCTATTTCTTCTAAAGGGGTATTCCTAATTCTTTTTTAAGGACAAAATGTAACAAATTTATCTTGTGCTTACAGTTTACAGAATATCTAAAGATTCAAATTTAATTATTTTAATAGGATGTTAAATAGTATATAAAAAAATAAAGTAAAATTACAAATCGTGTTTTGAATCTGATAATCTATGACTCTGATGGAAGATACATCCAAAAGAAGCCAGTTTATTACTAGCCTTCCCTACTCACAAAGCACATGGGAATATAAATAAAGCAGTATTTCCATGAGATTCATTTCTCACGAATCGCTCCCTTTTTGATGCATTTTATTTCATTGTACTACTTCTAATTCTTCTGAGTCAAAAATAATTAAAATTGTGGCATTTTATTACTATTAGCAGTCAAAGGTATGTGAATATCTTCTTAGTTACCTGAAAGCACACCAAAATGTGGGTCATACATATCCTGAAATTAGTGTAAGGAGTTAATGTCCAATTTTCATCGTAAGATGAAATGCAGAAACATCTGGTCCCTTTTGAGGTCTGAACGATTTAATTTACCAGATCAATAAGGAAAGGTTTAATCATAAAACTAAAGGATATTTGCAGCTTCTAAGGAGGCATGTGATGATCTTTGTTTTCTCCACACATGGAGTAGCTGAGAACTAATAATGAGTATTAGCCAATGTTGCCCATCAGGTCCAACAAAGAGTAAGGTGTATGATTTCACAAAACCATTTCACTGGCTGGTCTGCAGAACATCAAGAAAAAAAAAGTAACAACAGCAGCAGTGATAACTGTAATAGCGAAAATCCTCGAGCATTTAGTCTATGCCGAATGAGAGGCCTTCTCTCATTTAATCCTCAGAACAACTCTAGGCATTACAATATTCTAATCCCCAGTGTACAAATGGGGAAATTGAGGTTTAAGGAGGTTAATAATTAGCCCCCAAGCAATTGGACTCCAAAACCTATTTCCTTAACTATTATGCACATCTTACATTTGGTTTTACCTTTTTTAATGTTTCTGTGATTTCTGTAACATTTTCATATAGTTGAGTTCTGAAAGTATTATCATATAATTTGGAAATGAAGATATTAAGATATCTATCTAGTTTCTTTTTCTGGCATTGACAAGACAGCTGTAATTCATATTCGTTCATTTTTTCATTCAAGAAGCTATTATTGAGGGATTATGATAAGCCAAGCACCATGCCATTTATTGAGTATATAAAGATGAACCAGATATAGCCTAGGTCCTATTACTCTCAAATTTTTGCTCACCATCTGTTGGGAAGAAGGACACGTAAACAGATAAATATAACAAGAGTGTGGCGAACGCAGTGAGAGGTAACTGTTCAGGGTATGGGCAGTCCAAAGACGGGCAGCTCATCTGGGTTTCTGAAGGCAAGTCAGAAGCTTCCCAAGAAAATAAATACCTGAGATAAGTCTCCAAAAAGCTATCCAAGTGAGAAGGAACTACCTAGTGACCCCTGGTGGAAAAGATTTCATCACCTCAAACCACCACCCATTTCTCTGCAGTTTCTTAAAAATAGAGACCTCAAAAGAATAGCCCAGCTTTTTATGTGGTCACCTCAGTGATGCAAGGACAAGTAGACTACCTGAACGTAGGGGTCACATTCATTCTCCCCCACGCAAAGAATTCCACTGTTGTAAGGTCAGGAAGATCTGGCAACCTCGCAAAAGGATCCCAGCCCAACCAGACCAGAAACCTCATCATTCCTGTTACCCTCCTGTTCACAATAAATTCTATAAACTCAACCAGGTCCATTCACCTCTCTCTGGGGTGGAGCTGGTGCCAGGCAAGTGCTTCCAACTACACTCCCTGAGTACAACCTGCTCCACATGTTACCTGCTCACATGACTGGGCAGCACAGGGGGGCTGGATCAGTAATAGCCAGAAGTCCGTGCAGAGACCTCTGAATGTTTAATGATCAAGGAGAGAGAAACGGAAAGAAGGAATGAGCAAAGAAAAGGAAGGAAGGAAGAGGGGAGGAGGGAGGGAGGGAATGATGAGATTGTGCCTAAAATTAGAACTATGGCACACACGTGTACCATGGCAGCCTGTCCCTCATTTTGGGCAGACACAGCCTTGACATCCTTAGCTCAGAAGGCCCACAATAATGGGTAGTGATAGGGTGACATGGGAAGCACAGAGTCGGTGACTACTGTCATTTCTTTATTGTCTTCCACAGCAGTCAGCAGTTCCAAATGAGGACAAGCTCATTGGGACCCCACTGGATTTGATGAGGTGTGAGATCATCCATGGTCCATGAGAGACCAGGTCAATGCCTGGACTATTTCAGGAAAATCACCACACCAGACCTTGCCCGTTGCTCCAGACTCACTGTTAGTGACTATCCCCAGAGCTGATGGGCTGCCCCAGTTCTGTTCACATGCACCATTATCAAAAGCTGGCACCGCCCCCTACAGCCCATCTGTGCTGGGCCTCACCTCCAAGGCCACGCGAGGCCAGCAGTGGGAGAGCAAGGCAGTCAGAGCTGCTCCACTCTGGCCCTCATGACATGGTCCTCTGACCTAAGAGCCCCCGACGCATTACAGAAGTGCACTCTTCAGGCCACGCAAGTATATGCAGACTGTGGAGAGGGGCAGGGCATGAGGCTGCAGAACGCTCATGATTAAGCCTCTTCCCTGAAGAGCTTCCTGCTCACCCAGAGAAGCTCAAACCAGGGCTGCCAGATCAACCATCTCAGATCCTGCACCGGGGTAAATTCGGATCTGTAGCAACTTGAGCACATCTCAGAGTTTACATAGGAAATGACTAACCGAATGGGAGTTATAACTCCACCAATTTTTCCAGAACCTGAAGCAATCCTAAAACCATCTCCTTAAACACCCAGTGTTTTCCTGAGACATTGAAGAGTCAGATACATAGAACAGAATTAAAGTTCAAAACCCAGGAAATAAGTTTGAAACACCCGTTAAAAAAAAAAAAATCATACTATCATATTTCTTCCCTCTAGTAAAACTTTCACCTGACCCCCCTTTGAATAGAAGCCCCAGTTTGGGCGCTCATCTGAGATCCTGAAGACCGGCCTTTCAGAGCCACCTAACCCCCGCCAAAAAGGGAACACACTTAGGCTTCCCAAGCAAGCTAAATAGCATATCAGGCCCAGCGTTCATGTTTTTATTATTTTACATTACTTTTTCCCCAAATGATTTTCTGCTCACTTTTTTGCCCATCTAGCAAGGCTGGAGTGCTTTAAAATTAAAAGTGAGCTATATATACATATAGGTATGTAGATATACAGATGAAACAAGACATCTCGCTTCCCCAGCCTACTGCAGAGATACAATTGCGAGTTCCTTTTCTCCTTGTTCAATCTTATCTCCACACCACCAACCCCGGGGGGGGTGGGGAACCACAAAGGGCTCCTTCAAGGTCCCACCTAAGTTGTCACCTCCGCAGCTCCTGCTGGAACAGTAAGACTCCCCCACCCCCAAGTCCTCTGCACTGCTGCTGCTGTGTCACTGCCAAGCTTGCCAGCAGCTGCAGTCACCTGCGGCTGCATGGGGGCGGCAAAAATCCTTTTTCCAGCAGGTTTCCTTCTGCTGTTTCATTTCAGGTAGAAAATGCACCTTCTATTTTAATCAAGGTGTAAACCCACCCCGCCCCCCACCTACAGTTACTCTTTTCTAGAGAAACTGAGTGTGAGGACGAAGTCCCCAGAGGGGAGCCGGGCTGCGGAGGGGAGGCTGCTGCCAGAGGAGGAGGAGGGCCGAAGGTGAGGCCGCCGCGGCGCGCGGGAGCGCCAGGTGTGCCAGAGCCGGGGCGCTGCAGCCCCCTCGCCCCCTCCCGGCGCCCGTGCCCTCCCTCCGCCTTCCCCGCGTGCGCCACGGGGTCCTAGCGCCGCCGCGGCCTCGTTCCGGGCGGGGCTGGGAAGGCGAGGGTAGGAGGCTCCCGGCACACGCACCACCGCTCTGCGGAGGTTGCTAATATTGGGACCTGCCGCAGCGGCAGCAGCGGGAGACCGCGGCATTGCTGTCACCCCGGGGGCCTGCTTCTCACTGCAACCGGATGAAAGACTTAAATAACCCTCCTGCCTCACCCTGCTTCCCCACCCCCACTGCGCACAGCCACCCACTCAACTCCATCCCAGCCAGGGTGAGTGGCACAGCGGAGCGCCAGGGCGCCCTTCCCCCTCGGCCGACGCCAGGCCGACGGGCTAGCTCGCGGCTCGTCGCCCCCAGTCCCCAACCTGGACCGGGGCTTCCGCTCCCCTCTCATCCAACACTACCCCCTCTCCCCTACCCCCAGCCTCTACATCCACCCCACCAACACAGTGCCGAGAGTGCCTAAGGAGTGGAGATGCCACTTCCTTGGCAACACCTTTCTCCGACCTCTAGGGGTGAGGGGTCTAGCTTTTTGTTTGACGGTTTCTATCGAGCCACTGTAGCCCGCCGCGGTCCTCGTCGTTCACCCTAGAACGCGCCTCTCCTGCCCTCCCCCGTGGCCCCCGCCCTTGCATCCGCGCTTTCCCCAGTGGCAGAGTTACGGGATTTCTAATGACTCGATTGCGTGTGGCAAACGTCCTATTCTAAAGGTGACTGCATCAAAAAAAAAAAAAATGCTCATGGAGGGAAGGGGTGCGTGGAGGAGCCCCAACTGGAACATCCCATAATCTCTGCACACCAGGGCCCAGCCGTGCTGCACCGGAGTTCCAACAGGGTCTCTCAAAGACAAGCTCGGCTGATCCACACAATAAAACTGGCTCGGGCCTGCCGCGGCGCCCCTGCAGCCGTGCGCCCCCGCCGCGCTCCCGCGCGCACCCCGGGCTCCCCCGGCTGTGAAGCCGGAGCCGAGGCGGGGGCGCGGGAAAGCCAGATCGCGATCGGCGAGCTCGCGAGCTCTGCTCTCGGAAAGCGGTTAACAATAGCACGCCGCCCCCTCCGCCCGCCTCCGCGGCCCTTTGTCCCCCCACCCCCACTCCTTCCCCTGCGGCTCCGGCCAGGGGCCCCCGACCCACCTCCCGGGCACCACGGAGCCCTTCAAGTCTCCACAACCCGGCTGCGTGCTTCAGAAGAAGGGGAGGGACACGGAATGTGACAGGGGAGCTCAGGGGTCCGACCTCCAGCCCGTCCTCTGTCCCCGCCACCAACTCTCCTGCCGCTGCGCGCGCCTCCAGCTGTTCCCACACCGCAAACCACCGCGCTGCCTGGGGCGGCGGCTGTCAGCCCCGCCAGACCCACTCTCACACACAAAGAGAAAGCGAAGGGGCTCAACTTGGGCCAAAATGAAAAACCGGATTCCCTAAACGCGGCCAGAAGTGTTTCAGCCCCTGCCTGCCGCCCCCCGGCCCCCGTGGTCCCCGCAGCACTGAAGGGTGCACCCGAGCCGGGCGGAAAGGGAGCCAGAACGCGAGCGCGTTTAGGACCGCGCGGAGCCGGCCAGGCAGCCGCTAAGTGCGCCGCGGGGCCCGGGCGGCCGAGCGGGCACCTGCCGGCCGCGAGCGCGGGAGGGCTGGAGCTCCGGCAGCCTGGCACACCTAGGTCGGCCGCCCACGCCGCTCGCCTCGGCCTGCGCGGCCCCGACACCCTGCGGGTGGCCGCCGCAGCCCCGGACACACTCGCTCGCCCACCCAGGGCCGCCCACTGCCTGTTGTTCTGGTATCGAACGCTAGGCAGGGTGGCAGCCCTTAAAGAGGCCAGATGGAAACAGCACTTTACTTAGTAAAGTTTAGTCTTCTCTTTGCAACAACCAGAATCTACCTTTACGTCTGGGGTGGGGAGGGGATAGTTATATTTCAACTGAATAATTGCAAAGCGAAGAGCTATAACTTTTTTTTTAAGCAGCGAGAGGAGACAGCCAGAGCAATTTCACACTACTAGGCTCAGCTGTGGGCTTAGGCTCAGGGGTGAGCACGAGGAGCAAATCCTGGGCCTCGTGGATCTGGGACCATACCCAGCCCAGGCCTGAATCCTCCTCACCTTCTGGCATCATCCGCAGCCGCACGAAGCTAAACATACAGTTTAGATTGTGTTCAACATCTGGCACTAAAGCATGAGGAAGAAAAATCACCACAGGACTTTATTTTTTACGACCTAGTTTAAGTGTTGTCAGGTGGGTTCACTCAGAAGTTAACTCCTTCTAACAGTCTAGTTGCCCAAACTGGCGCTTAATTTTTTTTTTTTTTAAGTAAGGAAAAAACTCAAGAGTACACCCAATTATGACTGTTAGTTGACTTCGTGCTGTTGGGCTCAGGGTGCCCAGGCAAGCACGTGTGTGCAGGCATAAAGTGGGCAGAGCCACCAGCCCTCGAGTCTGCAGCCCTCAGTGCTGAGTCACAAATACCCTCCGCTGAAAAATGAAATCCTCGGAATGCCCTTTAAAATTAGCTCGCAGCGTTTGCACGCGCGCACACACTCACACCAGAGAGCCACGCAGGAGACACACAGGGCTGCACACTATGGAAATTTAAAAGCAGAGGTTGTCACTCGATAGCTGGAAGGACAAAAACCCCTGAGCGTCCTGCCTCTTCCCAAGTCATTTTCCCCACGCCTCTGCCCCAGCTTTTCACGGAGCCTAAAATATGACTTTAGTCCTCTCAACAGGACAATCCGTCAGCAACCTTCGCCTATGGGGCTTTCAGACCCTCACAGGGGGGAATAAACAATGCGCTTAATATACAGTTCAAGCAGTATACTTATTAGAGGAAAGCGGGAAAGGAAAAAAAAAAAACACCTTAATTTGGGTACAAGATACCCACTGCCTTCAAGAAACTGCATTAAGTTCTTAGGAGTTAATGATTACAGCTTTAAACTCGTGCAATCAGTCCATTCAAAAGAAACTTCCTAAACCCGTGTATCTGATGCAAAAGAACTGGAAACTTGTATTATATTCATAAATTATGCCCCCCTTTAAATTAAAAGTAGGGGGCCTTTCAGGGTATACTTGCATCAGTGCCAGCGGCAGATCTGCAATTCCGGAGGCATTTTTTTTTTTCTGAGCTGGCAAGACAGAGAGAGAGATACAGAGAAAGAGGGGAGGAGGGGAGAACCCTTCCCACGTCCTCCACCCGGCCACCACCTTCTTGGTAGTTATAATTTCAACATGCCATCTCATGGACACTAAAGGGTTAATGGTATACCTACCAAATCGGCTGTGGTCTTTCCTGGTTCCCTGGATAGTACCATTGGGGAAGATTTCTAAGTGAAATCCAGTCCTGCAGTATAGCTGCCTCCGCCTGAGAATCCCCTTTAAATGATCCAAGTCCGTGACTGCGGGTCCCCTGGGGAGCCCCCCTGCTTCGGACTGACCCAGGTGGTCACTTAACAAAACCGGGCTGTCCACCGGCAACACGGGCACATTCCCAAACGGAACCGCATCCTGCACACCGAAATAGTTCCCAACTTCACCTAAGGGAGCCATCGGAGGACTCGGCTTTTGGAGCACAAGAATAAACAATAATGATGGTGTCAACCAAAGAGATATTAGGCGAGGTATATCCAACTCCCCTCCCTTACTGCAGTTGCAGAGAGAGAAAAAAAAAAAAAGGTTCTTTTCTTCAATCCATTAAATGCATAAATAAAAGTAATCTGCTGTTTCACTGGCACAGGTTCAAGGTCAAACCACTGATAGTCTAAGAAACCACCACTTTATACTCACACACTGACATACTGATAAACGTATCTATGTATCTCTATAGACAGATCCCCAGCTCTTAGCAGGCAGGAAGGTCTTCATCCCATCCGACCGTAATAAGGAAAAAAAATCCGTAGTTTCTCCATTTGGTTTGAGATCAGAATGACCATAGCAACTTAAATGCCTAGGCGTTATTATAGGGATTTTTAAGATGCACGGGCTACGTCAGAATTTACGGATCCTGACTCCAGGAAGGCATGCGCTGTTTTTACTCTCTAACCGACTCTGCAGACATCAGCATGAATCCTTCAAGGGGAAAAAAAAAATCTCACGTTGGTGGCGGCGACAAATCTCCCCTCCCGGTCCCCCCTCCAAAAAATGATAATAATAATAAAACAAAAAGAAGAAGAAACTTTAGGCGTCCAAAGCTAGTATCCAGGATTCTCCAGAGGCTCGGCAGATGTCCATTGGCTTAGAACGGGTGGCGAGCGGCGAGCGAGGAGAGCCGCGTCCGGGAGCTCGCGTGCCGCCCAGGCTGCCGCGAACAGGTGTTGCCGCGCCGGCTCGCGGAGCGTTGTAGCCGGGCGGAGCGCTCCTCCTGCGCAGCCCCCGCCGGCGCGCAGAGTGGCGCAGGCAGCGGCATTGGGCTGGGTTTAAGGTAGCGCCGCGGCCGCCCGGGCTCCCCGCGGTCCTAGCGCCCGGCCTGCTGCCCGCGCCGCTCTGCGGCAGGCGAGGTGCGGCGCGCCAGAGCGCAGGACTTCCTCGGGAGGCAGTCGAGGAGCCCTGGCTTTACAAAGAAAAGCAAATGAAAGATGCACTGCGAGAGGCGGGAGGAAGAAACACTGAGTCTCCCGAGACTCAAAAGTTCTCCTGCAGAACAGAAGCCGGTAACCTAAAATCTAGCTGGCTACATTGATGGAGGGTCAGAGTGAAACTGGGAAACTAGTTTTCACGTGGGCTCTGTAACCTTGCGTTGTATTATAGAATATGCCTGAGTTGAGAGAGTCGGAGGGAAGGGGAGCTGATTTAATGGGCTTGCATGGCCATGGCAGTTTCTCTTCCATTCTTTGGCCACACACGCAGAAGCGCAAACTATGTTGCAAGTAAGACCAACCCCTCTTCCCAGTCACACACACACACACACAAACACACACACACACACACACACACACACACACACACACGCAGATGCGGCCACCGTTTCGGTTTTGTTTGGAGCGTTCTGCTGGGCATCTTTGGGTTGGGGCTATGTTTAGGTCCCGCCCCGCTGCTCCGGTCCCGACGGCCGCAAAGCAGTCGGCAGGGGGGCGCCAGAGAACCTTCTCTGTCCCCGACTTCGACTCGGGCGCGCGTCTTCGGGAGTCTGGGTGGAGGGGAGCGCTCCAGTGGGCTTCCTCTCGCCCCAAACCACGCTGCTTAGGACGAGCCGCGCCAGCCCAAGCCCTGCATCGGCTCGGGGAGGCGAAAGGCGAGCGTCTCACTCCACCGTCCGAAGCCCCCCGCGGAGCTGGGAGGGCCGGGCACTGGATGCTTGCTGGGCGCCCGGGGGCCGCAGCCGCTCCTTCTTGCTCTGCCCCGCGGGGCCGCACGTGGAAGCCTGAGCTCCGTTGCGCGGGCTCGGGTTTCTGCTAGCCGCCGGAGGCCTTCGCGCCCAGCAGGAGTCAGGGACAAAGAAACCCGCCTCCGGGGGCCGCCAGGGGCCCTGCCGGGCCGGGCCCGCCCGAGAGACTGGAGGCGGCGCGCTCTGCACCCGGACAGCCTGCCTGCGCCCGGATCTCCAGTGGCTGCGGGCGCGGAGTGCGGCGCCCCCCAACACACACATACATACACACACACACACACACTCGCCCACAGCCTTCCCGCGGGGCCCCCCTTCCCTCCCCCTGCTCCTCTTTGTTCACATTGTCTTAGAAACGGCCCGACTCTCGGGTCAAGATGGTGAAAGTTGCCGAGACTTGAGCGCAGCTCCAGACTGCGGGGCGTGCAACTGAGAAGCAAAGTCTAAAGCAGAGACTGAACCCCTGCGGTGGGGAAGCGAATCAAAACCTCTTTATGGGGGAGAAGTCGGATCCGCCTTAGTAGTCAGCTAAAGGCTGGAGATGCAGAACTGCGGTTGGCCCTACTCCGGACGGGAGGGCTTCGCCTGAAGACGAAACGGAGCGATGAATTTGCAGATTTCGGGGGCGCTGGAGGTGCCAGCGACCTGGAGCGACCTTCCCCTGCCCTCCGGGGAGGAAGGCGTGCTCCGGCCCCGGCGAGGAGGAAGGAGAGAAGAGCGAGGTGGTCCTCCCCTCTTCCTTTCCCACCCCCCTTTGCCGCAGTCCAGGGTCATTGGGTGTCCGGGGCTGACTCGGTGCGTCTTGCTTACGTGTTTCTGAAGCATGAGAGCCCTGCCCCGTGGTATTTGCAGCAGTCACATCCGCGGTGGTACAGAGCGGGCTTTAACGTTAACTGCTCGGCGGCAGATACAAGAAGCTGGGTAGGAAGTGTCACTTCTCATAAACCACCCGAGTCGCTCGCATTAATCTCCCAGGCAGCCAGCAGCGATGGGTACAGCAGGGGCGTTCCTCGACCGGTTGGGTACAATGCGCCGGGATGGTTACTTAGTGGGGGAAAAAACGATGGAAGAAACAGAGACAGGCCCAGAGAGAGACAGGGAGACGCTTCATAAGAAGAGAAACGAGCAGCACGTGGACATTGGACATTTCCAGTGAAGACAAGACTGGGACCATCTCCACCAGCTGTCTCCAACCACATTCTTTCGGTCTGAATTTAGATTGTCATCCAATGAGCAAAGACCATTTCCGCTTCCGAATCCTGCAGCGTGTGACTGTCGCTTTAAAAAGCGTTGCAGCAGCGGGAGAGAGGGCGAAGTAGCTGATGGAGCACTTTCCCAGGTTGAGCAGCCTCCCCCACTGCAGTTGGCTTGATCCACATTTCATCCGCATCCCTAACTCCAGCTGCAAGAAGCTTTTGCTGCTTCCTCGCCCCTTTGCCTTCCCCATCAGATTTCTCTTGCTTGGTTTTGCTGGTTGGTTTGGTCTGGTTGTTTTTCTTATTATAGTAAGAGAAACAATGTGCTTCCTTGCACTGGCCACATCACATTTTTCCTGTACTCACCCCTCTCGCTAGGGCTGACATCCTCAAGGTTCCTTCACAGCTCTGGCAAAACCATGAGCTCTCATGTCCAGGACTATGAGTATGTTTTACAAGTCTTCTTCAGTGAGTATATAGATGTTAGTATTCAAAGAAGACTGAGGCCTTGCCTTCTAGAGACACGTGGTTTAATTGGGTTAATAACTCCTGCCTGGAAAGACTGTTGTTAGGAGTAAAAGGAAAAAAAAAAATGCACACGAAACAAGCAGCACATAATAGACCCTCAAGACATAGTCGCTATCATTACACTATTCCTTATATAGTCCCCCCATGGATTACCCCCATGGGGGTATTCAGCAAACACTGTTATTGATTTTAATCCCAAAGCTCCCTGAGGCTCTCTCTTCTCAAAACGTTTTAACTCCTCTTACTTTCCTTCTTCCCCTTCCCTGTGTTTTCTATCATGTTTGTCATCTGTCTTTTCTGTTGTCAATTTAGTACTTAAGCCCAAATGGGAATAAAGGACAAGAGAAGTAAAGAGGGCTGTGAACAGGAATGGGAGCCCGCAAATCTGAAACACATCGTCTGACCCTCTGCCTACTCCCTGCGTGGCTACGGGCCCTCTCCTCACGGGTCCCAGCTCTGCTGGGAAGACTGGTTCGTGTAGGTTAAACTGGCCTGTCAGCTATAAAGTCCTATGCAAATTGGAAGTGGCCCTTTGGAAAAGGTCCACCTTCCCCGCTTTGTTCATTAGTTTGTCTTCCTTCAGTTTCCCTGGACCCCAGATACAAATCAGTACAGGGTCATTTCATTCCTTCTCTACAATAAAGGTGTCACTGGGCCTCTGCCTTTCCATCTGTATCCTTCCTTCTCCTCCTCCCCACCCCACAACCCTTCACTCTACTTACAGGCTTTTGTTTAGGAGCTGTAAGGAGCATGGGATGGAGGGGAGTGGTTTGGGAAGGCTGAAGTCTCTTCCCAGTGTGATCCCAGGAACTAGGTTTGAGTTTCATGGTAAGAGGATAGACCCCTGGCAGCCACCATTTATTGACTGCTGTGTTTCCAACACACTGCTAAGTGCTTTTGTGTTTTATCTTCTTAATATTGAAAACTGTCCTATGAGGTATTATTTTATCCCATATTATAGATGAGGAAACTGTGGCTTATAGAAATTAAGTAGCATGCCTATTGCCTCGGTGCTAATAAATGGTGGAGTCAAGTTCATAGACGTCAGACCTTCATTTTGTAACACTGCCCTCAATTATAACAGGCATATACTTTTAAATTTTTTAATAGCATGTCTTCTCAAAATACACAGAAACAAATGATAGTAATATATACTTGTATATATCAACAACCAGTTACACCGAGTGTATATAAACAACAACTAGTTAGAAGACAAAATGAAGGAAGGAAAAGACCCCAGTTACAATATGTTTTTTAAAAAGGAAAGGAAAGTGAAGGAAGGAAGGAAGGAAAAGAGAGATAAGATCACTAGGGATAGAATTAACAAGAAGCAGCAGCTGGGTAGGAAGTGTCACTTCCTATCTATATGAAGATCTATATGAAGAAAAAAAAAATTTATTTTTGAGATGAGGTATCACTATGTTGCTCAGGCTGGTCTCTAATTCCTGGGCTCAAGAGATCCTCCCACCTTGGCCTCCCAAAGTGCTGGGATTACAGGCATGAGTCACTGCTCCCGACCAAGAAATACATATGTATGTTTTTTTGTTTTTGTTTGTTTGTTTGTTTGGAGACACAGTCTCACTTTGTCACTCAGGCTGAAGTGCAGTGGCCCGATCTCGGTTCACTGCAACCTTGAACCTCCTGGGTTCAAGTGATTCTCCTGTCTCAACCTCCCGAGTAGCTAGGATTACAGGCATGTGCCACCACACCTGGCTAATTTTTGTATTTTTAGTAGAGATGGGGTTTTGCTGTGTTGGCCAGGCTGGTCTTGAACTCCTAACCTCAGGTGATCCACCAGCCTGGGCCTCCTAAAGTTCTGGGATTACAGGCGTGAGCCACCGCACCTGGCCTGACCAAGAAATATCTTAAAATATTTCTTGGAATACAAAAGATGTCCTGAACAAATTGAAAGGCATATCATATTCTTAGATAGAAAAATTATATTTCATAAATATATAATCCTTCCTAAATTAATCTAAAAACAATAACAATAAAAATGTCATATTGTTTAAATTAGATACACTGATGCCACAGGTGATATGGAAAAATAAAATTCACAAGAAATTTTTTTAACAAGAAAAATTAAGGGGTAACTAGTCATACAATATTTTAAAATATTTTTAAAGCTATAATAATTAGAACAGAGTATCATATGAATTATTTATATTAGCCTATGAATAAACAGATAAAGCAAGAACAGAGTAGAAATTATAAAGATAGATCCAAATACATATTAGAATTTTATATATGATCATCAACTAATGGGGAAAAAAATGAACTATGAGTAAATGGTTTTGAAACAACAGAATAAACAAATAACACAAGTAGTATTTATTCTTCATACTTTACATGAGGATAAAACTCAAATGCAAATATTTTAAATGTAAAAAATAAAACTATAACAAGTCCTAAAGGAAGCAATGAAAGAATTTCCTTTTGATCTGATCTGAATTGTGAAGGCCTTTTTAAATGTATCATAGAATCCAAGTGCCTAAAAGAATATTGATAAATGCAACCACACACAAAACATTTTTTAACTGCATGGGAGAAAAACATGAATTCAAAAGATAAATGATGAAATGGAAAAATGCATCTCATATAAAGGACTCATTTTTCTAATATATAAAAAGCTAGCTGGCATGATGGCTCATGGCTGTAATCCCAACACTTTAGGAGGCAGAGGCATGAGGATCACTTGAGGCCAGGAGTTTGAGGCCAGCCTGGGCAACATAGCAAGACTCTGTCTCTACAAAAACTTAAAGAATTAGCTGGGTGTGCAGTTAGAATGGTAATCATTAAAAAGTCAGGAAACAACAGGTGCTGGAGAGGATGTGGAGAAATAGGAACACTTTTACACTGTTGGTGGGATTGTAAACTAGTTCAACCATTATGGAAAACAGTATGGCGATTCCTCAAGGATCTAGAACTAGATGTACCATATGACCCAGCCATCCCATTACTGAGTATATACCCAAAGGATTATAAATCATGCTGCTATAAAGACACATGCACACATATGTTTATTGCGGCACTATTCACAATAGCAAAGACTTGGAATCAACCCAAATGTCCATCAGTGACAGATTGGATTAAGAAAATGTGGCACATATACACCATGGAATACTATGCAGCCATAAAAAAGGATGAGTTTGTGTCCTTTGTAGGGACATGGATGCAGCTGGAAACCATTTCTTAGCAAACTATCACAAGAACAGAAAACCAAACACCGCATGTTCTCACTCATAGGTGGGAACTGAACAATGAGATCACTTGGACTCGGGAAGGGGAACATCACACACCGGGGCCTATCATGGGAAGGGGGGAAGGGGGAGGGATTGCATTGGGAGTTATACCTGATGTAAATGACGAGTTGATGGGTGCTGATGAGTGGATGGGTGCAGCACACCAACATGGCACAAGTATACATATGTAACAAACCTGCACATTATGCACATGTACCCTAGAACTTAAAGTATAATAATAATAATACATTTTTAAAAAAATTAGCTGGGTGTGATGGCACACGCCTGTAGTCCCAGCCACTTGGGAGACTGAGGTGGGAGGATTTCTTGAGCCCAGGAGGTCAAGGCTGCAATGAGCTGTGATCATACCACTGCACTCCAGTTTGAGTGATAGAGGGAGACCGTATCTCAAATATATATGTGTGTATGTATCTGTGTCTGTGCGTGTGTGAGTGCATATATATTTTTATATGTGCACTCATCTGACCCTCTTTATATAAAGCTCCTACAAATCAATAAGAAAAGTTGGTGTCTGATCCAACATGTTAAGTGCTTGGAAGTCATCATTCTCATGCATACAAGGAAGAAGCTGAATAAACTGAAAATCAAGAACGCTTCTTAGATCCGTCAAGAATTAAGGTCATAGGAAAACTGCTGCCCTGAAAACTGGAAAGGCAGACAGGCAGATACAGAGAATCACAGCTTACCAGAGCAGAAACAGAAGAGGAGGAGCCCAAAGCTGGAGCTAGTATCAGTAGGAACACTTCAAACTGTAATTGCTGGAGGCTCATTGCGACAAGCTTGAAAGTTAAGAATTCATCGAAAAACTCTCCTATGAATTTTCTTACAGGAGTCCCCACACTTTCCTGAGTTTTACCTTCAGGAACCCTACCAGGTTCTCCCTGTGAAGATCTGAGAAAAATCCTCTTCTATTTCCCTCAAGAAGAGGGGAAAAGTGACTATTTCGAAATATGCCCAGGGTTCTCTCTTCTTAGCAAGGCCTGCCCTCAAGGAAAACTATTTGAGCAGAGCCTAACCAACCTGGGGAAGGGGAAATACACAACTCCAGCCCCTTCTAGCCTTAAACGTGGAGATAGAGAAATACCCAGCCCAGGCTCACTAACAGACTGCGCCCTAATCATAGTAATCTAGAACACATCTCCTCCAAACCTTATCACTACATCACTACAACTAAACTACACTACACTAGAACTAAAAGAACTGCAGGACTCAGACACCAGGAATCTCTAGGGAATCCCAAAGACAACAGGGCAGACTGAAACAAGGACATCAGAGGACATATTAGCCTCTGACACCTACAGCTACAGCAAAGAGTCAACACAGCCTAACCCCTAGCCTGGTAAATATAAAACCTCACACTAAAGGCCTGTCTACCTCAGTCACTTTTATTCAATATATTATGTCTAGCTTTCAACAAAAAATTACAAGACATGCTAAAAGTCAAAAAAGTACAGTCTGAAGAGACAAAACAAGCAAGAACTAGACTCAAAAATGAGAACAGAAATTTTGGAATTATCACACTGAAAACTTAACAATGATTAATTTGCTAAAGTCTCTAATGGAAAAAGTGGACAATATGCAAGAATAGATAGGTAAGGTCAACAGAGAGATGGAAACTAAAGAATCTAAAAGAAGTGGTAGAAATCGAAATGACTATGACAGAAATGAAGAATGCCTTTGATGAGATTGTCAGTAAACTGGACAAAGCTGAAGAAGTAATTAGATGATTAGGGAGCTTGAAGATATGTCAACAGAAACTTCTGAAGCTAAAATCCAAAGACTTTTTTAAAGATTGGAAAAATAGATCAGAATATGAAAGAACTATGAGATAATCATAAAAAGTATAAATATTCTAATGAGTATGCCAGAAAGAAAAGAAAACTAAATGGAAGAAAATTGGAAGTAATAATAGTAGAGAATTTTTCAAAAGTAATTATAGACTACAAACCATCAGCTAGGAAGCTCAGTGACCACTAAGCAGGATAAATACCAAAAAAATGTACACCCGGGCATATATTCAAACGGCAGACAGTCAAAAATAGAATATCTTGAAAGAAGCTAAGGTGGAGGGGGGGAGTCGGGGACACCTTTACTATTGCTATGGTTTGGATGTGGTTTGTCTCCACCAAAACTCATGTTGAAATTTAATTGCCAATGTCAACAGTATTGAGAGGTAATAGGGCCTTTAAGAGGTGAGTCACAGGGACTTCGCCCTCACAAAGGGATTAACGCAGTTCTCATGGGACTGGGTTAGTTCTCTCAAGAGTAGGTTGTTGTAAAGTGGGTTGGCCCACTTCGTCTTTCTCTTTGCATGCACCCGCCTCCCCCTTCACTTCTCCACCATCTATGATGCAGCATGTGGCCCACACCAGAAGGTGACCAAATTTAGCTGCCCAACCTCCAAAATTATTAACTAAACAAACCTTTTTCCTTTGTAAAGTACTCAGTCTGTGGTATTCTGCTACAGCAACAGAAAATGAACTAAGACAGAAAATTGGTAACAACATTGGGGTTGATGCTGTAACAAATGCCTGGAAATGTGAAAGCAGCTCTAGAACCAGGTAATGGGTAGTGTCTAGAATTTGAAGGAGTCAGCTAGAAAGACCCTATACTGTGAGCAGAGCATTGAGGGAGATTCTAGTGAGGGATCAGAAGAAGACAACGACTAGGGAAAGTCTGGAACTTCTTAGAGATTACTTAAGTGGTTGTGACCAGAATTCTGATAGAAGTATGGACAGGAAGAACCATTCTGATGAGGGATCAGATGGAAATGAGGAACAATGTATTGGACCCTGGAATAAAGGCATCCTTGTTATTCAGTTGCAGAGAACTTGGCTGCATTGTGTTTATGCCCTAGGGCTTTATAGAAGGCGGAATTTAAGAGAGAAAACTAGAATATCTGGTGGAAGAAATAGCTAAGCAGAAAAGTGCTCAAGACACTGCATGGTTACTTCTGGCCACTTACAGTGAGTTACAGGAGCAGCGGGAAGCAGAGTGGAAAGATTTGGAAAATTCATAGTGTGGCCATGTAGGGAGCAAAAAGTCAGTACAAAGATGCAGCCAGGCAACTGTTTGCTAAAGAGATTAGCACACACAGAAAGAAGCCAGGTTTTGTTCATCAGGACAATGGACGAATGGTCCTGAAGGCATTATAAAGATCTTGGAGGTTCCTCATCTCATCACAGACTCAGAACCTTAGGGCCTTGAGGGCAGAACAGCCTTGCTGCCTAGGGCCACCTCCAGACTCCCGTTCCCCACATCCCAGGGAAGCAGTCCTTGCTTCCCACGTGACCCCAGGTGCAATTCAGGCCACTGCTCAAGAGGGCACACACCATAAGCCTTGGTGGTGTCCATGTGGTGCTAACCCTGCAGGTGTGCAGAATACAAGAGCTTTGGAGGCATGGTTTTTTCCACCTAGATCTCAAAGGATGTCACAGAAAGCCCATGGGACCAGCAGAAACTTGCCTCAGAGGTAGAGCTGCCACAGAGTCCCCACCATGTCAATGCCTAGTGGAACCATGGGAGTGGGGCTGCCACTGGGACCCCAGAACTGTTGAGCCACCAGCAGCATGCAACACCTGCCTGAGATAGTTAGAGGCGCTGGGAGAATGGCCACATAGTCTGTACCCAGCAGTCTGCCTGAAGCCTCAGGAGTTTACCCCAACCCATGTGTCCAAGAGGTGACATATGGTGTGAAAGACTATTCTGGAGCTTTAAAAATTTCATGTCTTCCCTGCTGGATTTGGGGCTTGCTTGGGGCCTGTTACTCCCTTCTTCCTGCCTACCTCTTCCTTTTACAATGGGAATGTCTACCTCATGCCTGTCTCACCATTATAGTTTGGAAGTAGATAATTTGTTTTAGATTTTACAGGCTCATAGCTGGAAGCAGTTTGCCTTAGTCTCAGATGAGACTTTGGACTTTTGAGTTAATGCTGGAACACATTAAGATTTATGGTACTACTGAGATGGAATGACTGTATTTTGCATGTGAGAAGTATGTGAGTTTTGGGGGTCTGAGGCAGAATACTATGGATGTGGTTTTTCCCCTCTAAAATTAATGCTGAAATTAAATTCCCAACATAACAGTACTGAGAGGTAATGGAGCCGTTAAGAGGTGTTTGAGTCATGGGGGCTCTGCCCTCATGAAGGGATTAATGCAGTTCTCAAAAGACTGGATTAGTTCATTCAAGAGCAGCTTGTTACAAAGCAGGTCAGCTGGCTTCATCTTTCTCTTTGCATGCACCTGTGGTCTGCCATGTTATTATACAGCATGAAGCCCTCATCAGAAACTGACCAGATCTAGACGCCCAATCTTGGACCTCCCAGCCTCCAGAATCATGAGCTAAATAAACCTATTTTGTTTATAAATCACTCAGTCTCAGGTGTTCTGTTATAGCAACAGAAAGTGGACCCCTATATAAGAACAAGGGTAAGAATTACATCAGACTTATCTTCAGAAGCCATGCAAGCAAGAAGAGAGTGGAATGAAATATTTAAAGTGTTGAAAGAAAAATATATCAACAATAGAATAGAATAATCAGTTTATAGAAAACGAAATGCAAACGTTTCTTAGACACTAACAACTATGCTTAACTCTGTTCATAATAAAAGAAATGCAAAATAAAATCATGTCAGTATACCATTTTTAGCCTGTAAATTTGGCAAATATTAAAAAGTTATATAAAACAATGTGTGTTAGAGTTTGGGAAATCAGGCATTCTCATATATTACTAATGGAGATTAAATTGACACAGTCTTTATGAAGGGGCACTTTGGTAAATTCTGTTAAAATTCCAAGTACATGGACCCTTGGACTCAGCAATTTCTCTTCTAGAATTTACCTTATATGTGTCTATGCATGCATGTGCTGATGATTCCACACTGTGACACTATGCAGTGGTGAAAGATTGCAAACAGCTGTGTGTCCATCCAGAATGACTGATTAAGTGAATGACAGTAAACCTATAAAATAGAATCTAATGTAGCTTGTTAAAAGAAAAAACAGGGAAGCTTTTTGGATACTGGTAGGCACAAATTGTCAAAGAATATTAAGGAAAAAAAATACAATGCAGAACAGTGTATATGGCATGCCTTATTTGTGTCCTAAGGAGAAACCTTTTATATTTACATATATCAGTAATATCTCCAGAAATATATACAAGAAATAATTACAACAGCACTGGCTCCCTTTGGAAAAGAAAATTGCATAGCTGGGGGACAAGGGGTGGGGGGGGGAATTTTCACTAATACACTTTGTTGAATGTGTTATTTATTTACAAAAAATAATAGAGTTTAACTTTTCACTATAATTACATATTACTGTCTGAAAGGCATGGAAGTACCGTGCCTGATGCAAAATCTTGTGAGCAACTGCAGAAAACGTCATAATTAGGGGCCACTTTCACCCGACATACCCCAGGTGTGTGCGCGTGGATACATCTCCAGAAATGTGAAAAGACAAACTCATCAGGCCTTCGGGGAGCTTGGCAAGTTCTGCTACTTTCCAGCTTTCCACTGTAACTCTTGTCCTTCCTTAGCCATGTCTGGCTTTTTTCCCGGTCATTTTACTTTCCAGCCTCTCTCTATTTCTCCTGTCATAAAAGATGGCTGACAAAGCCCTGGGATTTTCTTCACTTACCGCTGTCCCCATATTACATCACATTGCTGGTTCAAACTGCCCCATCTCCCTCTCCGAGGCCAGCCTTATGGCCAGTAAAGCTGCTCAGCTTCCTGATGTGGCCACCTCCTCTTCATCTGCCTCTTCATTTCCATTGCACTTCACTCTTCTTTTAGTCTCACTCGAGCATAACCCATTTTAACTTTTCCTACCTTCATAATATATATGGGGCATAAATAATATTAACAGCAGCAATTATATTTATCAAGCGTACACTGTGGAAAAGAACTTCACATATTTCATTTAACTTCATTACACTACAAGCTCAACAGTGTTATCTCTATTAGTTAAAGTTGAGGAAACTGGGGCTTTGCGAGGTTAAGATGCTTGACCAAAGTCACACAGCTAGGAAGTAATGGGCAGGATTCTAACACAGACCAGACCTTTCAACACCACAGCGTGGGTTCTCTGTTACTTAGTCCACTGGAACGTAAGAATGAGCTAAAACAGTTTTTTTAATCTATTATATAGCTACCTTCCAATGAACGTGTGAGCGGAGAAGACCTTCTCCCTGTTTTGCAAAGACATCTTTAATATTTGCGTCTTTCGGCCAGGTACAGTGGCTCACGCCTGCAATCCCAGCACTTTGGGAGGCTGAGGCAGGCGGATCATGAGGTCAGGAGATCGAGACCATCCTGGCTAACGCAGTGAAATGCCATCTCTACTAAAAAAATACAGAAAATTAGCCGGGCGTGGTGGCAGACACCTGTAGTCCTAGCTACTTGGGAGGCTGAGGCAGGAGAATGGCATGAACCTGGGAGGCAGAGCTTGCAGTGAGCTGAGATCGCACCAGCCTGGGCGACAGAGCTAGACTCCGTCTCAAAAATATATATAAATATTTTTATATTTATATATATTTTTATATATTTATATATTTTATATATATATATATATTTGCTTCTTTCTTGAAGTTGGTGGGATGCTCCCAGTATTCTCCAAGGATGAGTAGAAACAAATTGCTTTTCACTGTTACTGCCATGATCTCCTGAAGTTAATGTCCAACTACGTACATCCACGGTCAGTTCTCAACCTACTCAATTGACCTCTCAGCAGAATTTGGCAGACTTAATTACTCTCTTGGCTTTCATATGCTTTTTGTTTCATTTCTCATCTATGGCAGATGAACACATTCTAAGTTTTCCTCCTCCATCACAGATCGTTTTTTCCGTTTCCTTGGCTGCATCTTCTCAATATCCAGCATTTGGAGTATCCAACAGCTCTGTTCTCAGAGTTCTTCTTTTCCCTGTACTCACTTCCCAGATTTCATCTACTCCCGAAGCTTTACATGCCATCCACTCACTGAGGCTTCCCAAACTACCTCTCCAGCCCTTCCCTACTCCAGTGTTTACCCAGCTGCTTCCCTGGCATCTCCACTCCATATTCCAGGAGACCTGCAAAACCCAACAATACACACCTGGAGCACTTGCGTCTCCCCAGAAACTTGGGCTGCAGGTGTTCCCTGTCTCAGCAAACAGCACTGCATCCACGTAGCCACCCATCCAAACCCTAACAGTTCTGCTTTCAAAGAAGATCCAAAATCCAACCATGTTCTGCCATCTTCTCTGATCCCATGGTGGCTCCAGCCACCAGCATCTCCCCCTTTGGATTACTGCAGTGACTTCCTCACAGTCTCCCTGGATAGGCGTCAAACCCACATGCCACACGACATAAGCCCAGTCGCGTCGCTCTGTTACCCTCATACCGATTGCCTACAAGAGCATTCGCTAGCTGACTCCACCTCCCGCCATCATTCCATCTCCTACCGCCGTCTCACGTGTTCACACTACTCCTGCAAGATGGGTCTCCTCGTTTTTTCTCAAGGTCTGGCACGTTCCCATCTGCTGGCAGACCTACTGGGGGATTGCTTTTCCCTCGACTGTCCATGCCTCGTTCCCTGGCTTCAGTAAGCTCTCTATGGAATTGTGACTGTTCAGAGAGGTTTGCTTTGGTCACTGTAAAATAACCCTTCACCTATCACCCACTATCACTATTTTCCTTCATATTATTATTATATTTAATTATAATGATTATATATTTAATTAGTTATAATAATTATTACTGGCTGACATATTTACAATGATAAGACAGGCAAGGACCTCGCTGTTGTGGAGCTTACATTCTGTGGAGAGAAAGAGACAATAAACAAGTCAACAGGATAATTCTACAGAGTACTGAGTGCTATTAGGAAAACAGTGCTGTGGAAGGGGCTGAAGCTCTGCTTTCTAGGGCTTTCCAAGAAGATGACACTTAACTTGAGACTTGAATGACAAAAAGGATCTGGGCTTGCTAAGATTTGAGTACAGTCGTTCACCCTTATCCCAGGTTTCACTTTCTGCAGTTTCCATCACCCACTATCATCTGAAGTCTGAAAACATTAAATGGAAAAATCCAGAAATAAACAATTCATGAGTTTTAAATTGCACACACCATTCTGAGTAGCACGATGAACTCTTGTGCTGTCCTGCTCCATTCCGCCCAAGACATGAGTCATCCCTTTGCCCAGCAGATGCACGCTGTATACACTCCCCACCCATTAGTCACTCGTAGCCGTCTTGGTTATCAGAAAACATGTAGTATATGTAGGGTCCGGTACTATCCACAGGGTCAGGCATCCACTGGGGGTCTTGAAACGTATGTCCCATGGATAACGGGGGGAACCTTTGTAAAGGGAATTCCAGTGGAGGGATTACTGAGCACAAAGGCCATGAGGCAGGAATGAGCTTGAAATGATCGAAGCATAGAAACAGCAGTGGCAGAATAAGTGAGGATCCCAGTCGTGTGAAATGAGTCGGAGATAGACATGGACCTTATCTCGTAGTGCCATATAAGCCTTGCTCGGGAGTTGAGTGTTATTCTAAGCATGATGAGCAACGCTTGTGATGGATAACGATTCCCTTGAAAGAATCCACAGGCTATACAATGCAGTTTCTTCACTTTTCAAACAGAACAAATGCTAAGTAAGCAGTGTTGAATAACAATTATGAAATCCTCTGCCTGGAACTTGAGTAACTCTCATTAGAATCACAGTCTTTACCTTTCCTCACTAATTATCCTTTTCCAAAACCCTATCTCCCTCCCAACACCTGCCACACACACCTGGTTCCTCTGCTTCTACTTCTCTCCAACTTAAACCTAATTTATACTCCGACTCTCACTGAGTTATCTGTCTATATTCTCTTCTTCTCCATTTGTTTCCAACTCTTCCCTTTGTTATCCTCATTAATGAGGATACTAAGTTTAATGGAGCATTGGTCTGCTTTACTTCTTATAGTCCTATGCTTTTTGTGATTCAATGAATAATTACCAAGTTACCATTTTTATAGGAAGTATGACCTTAACACATAAGACATAGGAAGCATTGAAAAACTATAAAAGTATAAATTATATTGATATGGTTTGGCTGTGTCCCCACCCAAGTCTCATCTTGAATTGCAGCTCCCATAATCCTCATTTATTATGGGAGGGACCCAGCAGGAGGTAATTGAATCATGGGCGCAGGTTTTTCCCATGCTATTCTCATAATAGTGAATAAGTCTCATGAGATGTGATGGTTTTATAAAGGGCAGTTCCCTGGCACATGCTCTCTTGCCTGCCACCATGTAAGATGTGCCTTTACTTCTCCTTCACCTTCCACCATGATTGTGAGGCCACCTCTCCAGCCATGTGGAACTGTGACTCCATTAAGCCTCCTTTTCTTTATAAATTATCCAATCTCAGGTATTTCTTCATAGCAGTATGAAGATGGACTAATACAATATTAAGAATAAAATAATATTAGATATGACTTAAATGTGAAGAAGTCATATATCAAATATAATGAAGGATGAGTAAAAAAGAAAAATGGTAAAAAGAAAATTATTAAAGAAGAGCATCTAACTCCTATTATCCCTCTGCCAACAAAAATTTCATGTCATTAAATAATTGCCTTTATAATTAGATCAGAATTTCTTTACAATAGGAGAAAATATCCAGAAAAAATTTTCTGAGCATATACTTTGTATAAGACATTGTGATAGAGTTTGTTTGGGACATGCATACTACATATAAAACATGGTTCTGAATCTCAACTTTTGTTATGGCTTGTATTTACTTATGTTTGTGCTTGCTTTTATTCCATCCTGAATTTCCCTATTTTCATCTGGAATCATTTTTTTTTTCTATTTAAAAAATCTTTGTGGTTTTTCTTTTAGTGTGAGACCTACCAGCCACAAATTCCCTCCAGTTTTGTTAGTCTGAAATGTGTTCATTTCACCTTTTAAGGACATTTTCACCAGGAATAGAATTCTTGGTTGACAGTTATTTTACTTTACCATTTTAAAGTTGTCATCTTACTGTCTTTAACTTCTGTATCTTTGGATGAGATGTCAGCTGCAAGTCTTATTGTTGTTACTTTGCAGGTGATGTGTCTTTTATCTCTGGATGCTTTTAAGATTTTTCTTTTTTAGTATTTAATTTTTCAGCAGGTTTAATGTGTTGTCCCTAGATAAAATTTCTTTGTATTTACTCTCCTAGGAGTTTTCTGAGCTTCTTAAATCTATAATTAATGTCCTCTCAATTTGGAAAATTTTAATCATGTTTTTTAATATTGCTTCCCTATTTTCTCTCTTCTCTTTTTCTGGGACTATAATTAGGTGTATGTGGGACCTTTTTATTTCTATTAGTTTTTCTCACTGTGCTTCAGTTGGGACTTCAGTTTGTGTATTTTCTATTGACCTGTCTTCCAATTCACTAACCTTAGTCTCTACTCTGTCCCTTCTGCTATTAAACCAATTCACATAGCTCTTAATTTCAGATATTGGCTTTTTTCAATTCTAAACTGTCCATTTGAATTTTTAATAGATTCTCATTCTCTGGTGAAATTTTCCATATTTTCATCTGTTGTTTCCATCTCTCTCTTTCTTTTCTTGAACGTCATTTTAAAAGTTCCTATCTACTAATTCTAATAGTTTTATCACGTGGTCTGGTTCTGCTGTCTTTTTTGTCTCTTTATTATCATTCACATTTTCTTGTCCTTTTGGATGTCTATCTATTGTTAATTGTATGCCAGACATTGTGCATAAAAGTGGAGCCGCCAAACTGTGTTATATTCCACCAGAGAATGTGTTTTGTTTTTTCCTTCTTTTAGACAGACTGGGTAGAGGCTGTGCACCTTAATCCAGTAAGGAATTGAATTGAGGTGTGGTGTGGTTACAGTTTTAGTAAGACTTCATAGATCTTTGGTTCATAACCTGTCCCTTGGGTATACCCCTCTCAGACCTTTGATGGAGAGTCTGGGGGGTATCAGTTTCCTCAATCATGAAAGATTGTGAGAAATCTATCTCTATCCTTCAGAGGTTTTCAGACAAGCTCACCAGTCTCCTGGCCCCAGAAAATTTCAACATCTGGCAAAGGTCTTAATGGGGAAAACAGTCATGTGCTTAAAGCAGGCTCTACCCTCTAGGTGCTTCTTGTTTCTTAAGAGCATAAGCCTGTGGGAGGTTTCATTTTACTTTAGACATTTTCAGACTCACTCCTCAGTATCCTGTAAAGTCCAAGAACTCAACAAATATCTTGTGAAGAAAATCAGTTCTGAGTTTGAACCACTCCAGGTTTTCAATTCATCACACTAGTCTCATGTTGGTTAAAGCTTTGCTGGTTTGTCTTTCCTTCACAAGGACCCTCTGCCTGAACCAAGTCCAATCCTCATCCTGTGTCCAGAATCAACAAATGGCCCTCGGGCCAAAGAAAACTGTCAATCATCAGCTTACCTTGGAAGGGTTTACCCCTCTCTGTAATTTTAGCTCATCTAGTACTCGTTTCTTCCACAACTCTCTGAGGTTTTAAAAAATATGATTTTTGTAATTTCTCCAGTTTTTTCTAGTTGCTGCAGTAGGACCAGCTATAATCTATCCAAAAGTAGTAGTCTCATATTTTATTTCTGAAAATGAGAAAATTATTATATCAGGTATTCTACCCTATATTTCATAGTGTTTTATAGTTTTCAAAGGTCTTGCACATTCACTATCTCAATAAAACCTTTTACTAAGTCTGTGATGTAGGTAAACCAGGGTATCCGAGTCAGCAGGGAGTCTCTGAAGTCACACCACCTGAGCACAACTGTCCATGTGAAAGGCAAGGAGGGCTTTTCCAGGTTCTTCTGAGGCCTAGCTTGTCTACACTCTCTCTAATTTAAGGACATACACATAAATAGAAGAAATTCACCAGGCCAAAATCTTCAACAGAGTTGCTTTTTGTTTTTTTGTTTGTTTGAGACAGAGTCTCGCACTGTCGCCCAGGCTGGAGTGCAGTGGCGCGATCTCCACTCACTGCAAGCTCTGCCTCCCGGGTTCCCACCATTCTCCTGCCTCAACCTCCTGAGTACCTGGGACAACAGGTGCCCGCCACTACGCCCGGCTAATTTTTCGTGTTTTTATTAGAGACAGGATTTCACCGTGTTAGACAGGATGGTCTCGGTCTTCTGACCTCGTGATCCATCTGCCTTGGCCTCCCAAAGTGCTGGGATTACAGGCGTGAGCCACCGTGCCCGGCCCAGAGTTGTACTTACTAGTGTTTGTTTATAAGACTGCATGAATGCAGATTCAAGCTGAGATTTAAACTTACTCCCAAATCATTTTCCTAGATCTTGGTGAAGGCAAGTTCATAACATTTATGAAACAATCACCTCAGGCAGCATTTTCCACTGGGTTGCTGACTGGAGAGAACAGGAAATCAAAAATAGCATTCCAAATTTTTCTAAGGCTAAAATTGTGCCCTATATGAACCTTCTGGCATGTTAACTCTATGACTTATCCTGGTGTGCAGACTCACCTCTTAACATCTGTCCTGGCTTCTCAATATTACATAGAACTGAGAGGATGTGTTTGTGCTTACTACCTCTCTAGAGAGCCTTACCAAGCTGATGTTTCAAAGAAGTGGAATGGAAAACATCCTTATATATCTTCTAGATAGCTTTTGTAATCCAGCAAAGCTCCTTTCATTGTGCAGGGTAGTTGCTACTCAGCTGAGCTAGTCTTTGGCATAGTGGTTAGCAACCCTTAGGTATTGTCCTCTGAAGGAGGGCCAGAACGTCTCAATGCTCAAAACTTCTCCACCAGCACTAGCACAATTTTTTTAAAAATCAGAGGGGAGAGGAGAGCGAATCTTGTTGATGAACTAGCCAGAACCAGAAGACACACAGTTAATTTCAAGTTGTATATAAGCCTTTACTTAAGAATAATTGAATAGCATGGATACCAAGAAAAGTACGAAAATATGGCCGCTCTTGCAATACACAGGAGCTACTTGAGGACAAAGGAAGTGAAACTGTGTTTAAAAATGCCAATAATGGTAATCCTTCCTTCTCTGCAGTGCTATAATCTGATCAGGTACGTATTTTAATTATCACCCATATTTGGGATTGTTGACTTTCGTGTTTGTTTCAACATGTTGAACACACAGTGAAAAGACAATGAAAATTTCTTAGTATTTCTAAGCAGAACCAAACAGGGAGATAAATCTGTATTTTGTATCACTTCTCACCTGAAACATAAGAACTCCCCCGATGGTGCCGAATATTAATCTTTGAACATTTCCTTAACAATAGCCAAAATGTATGTATTCATTCACTTACTTTATTTTGCATCCTTCCACTTGGATTACATGACCCTGAAGTACTTTTTATGTTGGCTTCAAATATGTACCTGATTATGTGGATTTCAAATGGTATAATTACCAGTGACTGAATGCAAGCCTACAGACTCCATGGCTTTATCCTCAGTAAAAATTATTGAAATACAAACTAAATGTGAAAACACTGGGGCCGCGCAGTGGCTCACGCTTATAATCCCAGCACTTTGGGAGGCCAAGGCGGGTGGATCACGAGGTCAGGAGATCGAGACCATCCTGCCTAACACAGTGACACCCCATCTCTACTAAAAATACAAAAAAATTATCCAGGCGCGGTGGCGGCGCCTCTAGTCCCAGCTGCTGGGGAGGCTGAGGCAGGAGAATGGCGGGAACCCGGGAGGCGGAGCTTGCAGTGAGCTGAGGTGGCGCCGCTGCACTCCACGGGCGACACAGCGAGACTCTGTCTCAAAAAAAAAAAGAGAAAGAAAAAACAATGTAAAATTAGCAAAAAGAGATAGTACAGCAAGGCAGAAGGAGCGTATTCTCCAGAAGTTCTCCCATCCAGCAGATTGAGGGAGCTCTTTTATCATTCCAAGACCAATTCCTCATCTGCACACTGGGGATGGTAGTAACGCTCACCACATACTTGTTTTGAGGGTAAAAAGAGATAGACCATGTGAAATGCATAGTTCAGTGTATGGCATCCAAACAGCTCAATAAGCCTACGTCGTGTATGTGTGTGTGTGGGGGGGGGGAAGGGCAGAGTTTCGCTCTTGTCGCCCAGGCTGGAGTGCAATGCTGCGATCTCGGCTCACTGCAACCCCCACCTCCCGGGTTCAAGCAATTCTCCTGCCTCAGCCTCCTGAGTAGCTGGGACTACAGGCGCCCGCCATCACGCTCGGCTAATTTTTGTATTTTTAGTAGAGACGGGGTTTTTACTGTATTAGCCAGGCTGGTCTCGAACTCCTGACCTCAGATGATCTGCCCCCTCAGCCTAGCTACATCTTATTAATGAGCATAAACTAATTTTCTCTAAACAGTAAAGATATTCTCAACAGGAAAAAACAAAAGAGTGATTATATGACAACTAATAACGAGGGGGAAAAGCAGGGGAAAAGTGTAAGTACAGTATGATTACCACTATACAAAAATAAATGCATAATAAGGTAGGGGTTCAGGAGGGAAACCTGAAGGAAATACCCCAAAATACTGGCACTAGTGATGTCAGGACCATGAATTTACTGGTGTTTTTGCTTTGTTTTCCAGAGTTTCAGCTGTGTGATTATTTTTATTTTCATATTTTTTATTTTTTTAGCTGTGTGATTCTATTACTTAAATAACGAAATACACATATATATTTACACACATATTCAATGCATATATACATATATTCAATACATATATATGAAATACACATATATGAAATACAAATATATGTGTATATATGTGTGTATTTCATTATTTAAGTAACAGAATCATTTAATAGAATCACATTACTGAAACTCTGGAAAACAGGGCAAAATAGAACAGAAACACCGGACTTTATACATATGTATGTATATACATATATATAAAGCTAAATAATGCCTTTTTAAAACAAATTACCTACTTCCTAGCAGAAACATTCAAGATAGTGTTTTATATGCTCCAGAGCTGTTTGCAATTATTGCTAACAATGATTTCATTCAATCCATCATTTATTGAGAGCCATACGCCAGCCTCCAGGAGAAAACAAAATAAATGAGATAAAGTCCTGTCCTCATTATGTCCCTTGATAATAACAATGGTGGTGGTTCTCCCATTGTAAATCAGCGTGAGCACGAAGGGTCACTGTATCAGTCAGGATGCCAACAGGGAAACAGAGAAAGAGGAAGAAGGAGGGGGCTGGGGCTGAGGAGGAAGAGAGAGAGGGGAAAAGGAGAAGAAAGGAGGAGAGGGAGGGAGATTTTTTACAAGAAATTAATTGGCTTACCGAAATCTCAGGCTGGCAGTTCTGGGACAGAAGCTAACCCTGCAGTCCACAGGCGGAATTTCTCCTTCCTCAGGGAAACCTTGGTTCTGTTTTTAAGGTCTTTCAACTGATTTGATGAAGCTCCCCCAGATTATCTAGGATCGTCTCTCTTAAAGTCAAACGAACACTCATCTCTATCTGGGCAGATGCGATCAACATCTACAATCAGTTGACTTTACATTATTAGTTCTGAGGTTGAGACACCCTCGTCTGCACCATCCTAGTAGGAGTTCTGCCACAAATTTGAGTTTCGTTCCTCAAGAAACAGGTCTGTAAAGAAAATAAACTTGTTGGCCGGGCCCAGTGGCTCAAGCCTGTAATCCCAGCACTTTGGGAGGCCGAAGCGGGCGGATCACGAGGTCAGGAGATCGAGACCATCCTGGCTAACACGGTGAAATCCCGTCTGTACTAAAAATACAAAAAACTAGCCGGGCGTGGTGGCGGCGCTTGTGGTCCCAGCTACTCGGGAGGCTGAGGCAGGAGAATGGCGGGAACCCGGGAGGCGGAGCTTGCAGTGAGCTGAGATTGCGCCGCTCTCTCCAGCCTGGGCAACAGAGCGAGACTCCGTCTTAAAAAATAAAAAAAAAGAAAAGAAACTTCTTAAATTTTCTTTAGTTTGCTGGCTTTGCTGAAAGTGCCTTTGTGTCAAAGTTTTGAATGATTTTGGAAGGGTAAGAGGAAGAAAATGTGTCCTTTTTAAAAACAGGTGAAAATACTAATTTCCTGAATTAGTGAAAGTTATTGTTACTGCCTATAGTAAAACTATTAAAACTTTAAATACAATCACATGTATAACATGTCTACCAACCTGCCATTAATTAGTTTATCAAGAAACATAGTTTATGTTATTAATTTTTTTTTCCTCTATTGAAAAAGTTGATGAATTCATTGTTCTTAAGCTTAATTCAATAATTTATCAAACACCCTCTTTCCCACAGTAAACAGCCTCCTATACTAACTGACTGCCAAATGAGGATGCTGCTACTGAACCACTCTCTGTGGACAGAGCATTCCAGAGCTTTACCTGGAAATCGCATGGGATCCTTGTTTCAATGCATGTTCCTAAGATCAACCCCATAGAGATTCCAATTCAACATCTCTATGCGGGGTCGGGGGTAGCGGGAGCCAAACATCTGCATTTTTAATACATACCCTAAGTGATTCCGAATGGTGATCAGGAAACGCACATTTGGAGAGACTCTGCTACACAGTGTAGCCTTGGACTTGTTTCACCTGTTGTGATTTTTGCTGATTGACTTGCATTCTCTGACCTGGCTTCCTTCTTAACCTAGTGGTTCAAAAACTTGGCTGAGTGTTGGAATCCTGTGAGAGCCAGACCTCACCCTCAAAGATATTGAGTAAATCAGTCCAGGGGGACCCCACCTCCATGAATTTTTGTAAAGCTCCCCAGGTGTCAGTCCAGTTTGAGAACGCCATCAGTAGTCTGCAAACCAGCTGCAACTGGCCCCCTGGCACACTCTGCCAGCCTCATCACCAAGTTGTGAGTACCTGAGCCAACTGTTAGGGTGCCCAGGGCCAAGACCCTAACTTCAGGGGACAACGAAAATCACAGAGATCACTGACCTTCATGCTAAACAGAGAGTGGCCTTTCTGAACTGAAGCCTCCCACCCTGGACACAGTCCCAGAGAGGCCCTTTGGGGACACTGCTCTTTACTCTCCACCAAAAGAAATGCAAGCCCAGTCAAATAAGAAGGCTTTCAGTCAGAGAAAACAGGATTTTTCCACTACTAAAGGAGGGTCCCGCTCCCTCATGAGAACTGCTCTGCTTTAGCTAGCCAAAAGCAAAGACAGAAATAATAAATACTTAAGTATTTATTTCTTAAATTATATATATGACTAAATATTTATTTATTAGACATTTAATAAATGCTTAAGATATTTATTTATATATTTATTCTTGGCTACGAAAATGGAAGTTTTCATAAGGCTGAGGGACCCTCCTTATCTAGGAATATATACATATTTGTATGTATATACACACACACACACACACACATACACAAAATATATAGGGTATTGCAAAAGTAATGCAAGCTTGTTTTAAAACACTCAACTCAGAAGTATGGGAAGTAAAATTAAACAACCTCTCCCATCCCCTCAAAGGCACTCACTAGTACTTGGTGCAGATGCTCCCAGAACTTTTTTGAAGTACCGACATATATGCATAGGGTTGTTCCTTTAACTAGGAACAAAGCATACATATTGATATTCAGCATGATTTTTAAAAATTAATACTATGCCCTGGATACCCTCCTCAGTCAGAACCTGCAGGCTTGTCTCATTCTTCGTTAATGGCCACTTCATTCTCCACAGTATCCAGGTACCATACCATGATTTAAGAACTTCTCCTACTGGTGGATTTCTGGATTGTCCACAGTTTTTCAGTCTTCCAGGCAATGCCATGATGAACATCCTTAAAAACGGAGCACAGTTGCCTCCTGAAGTGAACAGCCCTCTTTGCACAGCTGCAGGGAGTGGGGCTTGGAGAAGACAAAAGATACGCCATGGAGTTGAGCTGAAAGGCCTGCCCCAAATGACGGCTCCTTTAGCATAGTTCTTGGTCTTACAGTTCTTCTCGAGGAGGCTTTCCTTGGCACTTTGTAGAATTCAGCTCAGACCAATAAACCTGGACTGAGTGCTTACTAAGTGCTCAGCCCCGTGCTAGATGCTAGGGATCCAACAGAATGTGGGACGTGATCTCTGCCCTCAAGAAGCTCTGCCATAAAGCCAGGTGTCAAGTCCCAATCTAGTAATAGAAACAACTGCAAAGGGAGAGCCAAGGTGGGCAGAATGGCCTCACCAGCCCCTGATCTGAACCTCTGCTCGAACGTTTACTAATTATGCCCCCGGAATAACCCAGCTGCTATCTCAATACCTGTCTAACTTTCAAGAGATGACATCACTCTAAGAACATCTCAAACATTTCTCCTGTGGGAGATATGTTGACCGTACATCTTGCAAAAACCAATAAATTATATATCACACCCACATATATACATTATGTGTGTGCACACAGCACACTAGAAGTGATAAATCAGCCTTGTGCGTGGATGCTACAGTACTCATTGCTGCAGACGGAAAAAACTTTTCCCTCTGTATAATCCCGTTCATCTACCTACAAGTTACACACAAAATTTATTTGTTCTCTAGATGCACAGAACTATGTATGGTTTACTATTTTGTATGTATCTCTCCAAAACAATGATTCAGTATTAATTTATGGTCAATAAGTTTACAGCTGTTTTAGGTTTTTAATATAGAATAAATAAAGCTTAAAGATTCTTCATGGGCTGGGCACAGTGACTCACGCCTGTAATCCTAGCAGTTTGGGAGGCCGAGGCGGGTAGATTACCTGAGGTTCGGAGTTCAAGACCAGCCTGGCCAACATGGTGAAACCCCATCTCTACTAAGAATACAAAAAATTAGCCGAGTGCAGTGGCACACACCTGTAATCCCAGCGACTCGGGAGGCTGAGGCAGGAGTGTCACTTGAACCCAGGAGGCAGAGGTGGTGGTGAGCAAAGATTGCACCACTGCACTCCAGCCTGGGCTAGGATGAAGCAAGACTTCATTTCAAAAAAAAAAAAGATTCTTCATGACTGTGAGGAAGGTGCCCAGATATTTGATCAAATATTATGTGTGAGTATGTCTGTGGGGATGTTTCTGGATGAGCTTAGCATTTGAATGAGTGAACTGAGCAAGCAGATGGCCCTCCCTAATGTGGCCTCGTCCAGTTCATTGAAGGCCTGAGTAGAATACAAAGGCTGAGAAGAAAGAATTCTGTCTGCCTGCCTGCCTACAAGTTGAGACACTGGTCTTCTCCTCAGGACTCAGACATGGACACCATCACTTTTCTTGGCTCTCAGGCCTTCAGACTCAGACTGGAGCTACACCTCAGTCTCTCCTGGGTCTCCAGCTTTTTTTGCCAACTGCAGGTCTTGGGGCTTATGGGCCTCCATGATCAAATGAGCCAGCTCACTAGAGCAAATGTCTTCATATGTATGTATTTCTGTTTCTCTGGAGAACCCAGACCTCTGCCAGTTTCAGGGAGACTACATATAATTTAGCTCTTGTTTTTCCTTGCACCGACATTGCATGCTAGTTCTCATTGCTGCTCTTCCACATCTTCGAGTTTAGATTTCTTTCCTAGCATTTGGCCTGGTTCATTCTGTACTATCCTCCAATGGAAATGGTCACCAAGATAATAATTCTTCATATATGTGAATACCATCAATAAGTCTCATTCTAACTGTATCTTCCCAAGCTGAGTAACACTGATCTCCTTATTTCATTTTCATTTTCCTCACCTTCCATCCTTACACTATATGTTAGATTTCCTCCAAACTCTCTATTCGGTAGAATTAGCTTCCCAATGCCCACCCAAGTGTAACTCTGTCCTGTTCGCTGATGTATCCAAGTCTTAAGAAAGAGGGCTGGTCCATATTAAGCACTCAGTGATGATTTGTTGTCTGGCTAAATGAATCTCCCTGTCTCTCCGTTCTACGGCCTGGGTCTGATTATATCTGACAAGTGTGCCAATTAAGGTTATGTGCCAAAAAATTAAGTTCTCCCCTCCTGATCATGATTGTACTGGTTATCAGGATGTTTGATTAGACCTTACAGCCATCTGCTTGAAATAAGGGGAGAAGTTTTTAAGTTTTTTTTTTTTTTTGAGACGGAGTCTCGCTCTGCGCCTAGACTGGAGTGCAGTGGCATGATCTTGGCTCACTGCAAGCTCCGCCTCCCAGGTTCATGCCATTCTCCTGCCTCAGCCTCCTTAGTAGCTGGGACTACAGGTGCCCGCCACCACGCCCGGCTAATTTTTTGTATTTTTAGTAGAGACAGGGTTTCATCGTGTTAGCCAGGATGGTCTCGATCTCCTCACCTCCTGATCCGCCCGCCTGGGCCTCCCAAAGTGCTGGGATTACAGGCGTGAGCCACTGAGCCCGGCCTTACATTTTATAAAAATTATTTTTGTGACCTATAATGCCAAATAGTATGTCTACCTTCCAAACAGACATACTATTGGAAAGTATCTACTTTCCAAACTCTATCCCTCACTCAAGGCATTTTATATTCTTCAGCCTTGACGTACAGCATTAACTTTGCCTTCACTCATGTTTCATTTCTGGTTTCTAAAAAGGAATGCAGTGTTTTTGTGCCAAGTTCCAGCTGTGCAATTATTGATAAGTATGCATACTGTTTGGCATTACAGGTCAACGAATATTGAGACTTGGAGTAGAAACCAGTTGTGGAACAAAAGGCTAACGCTAACATTTTTCTTTTCCTTTGTGGGTGATTATTTTCTGTTCAACTTTTGTTATAGAGTACTGTGATTTCTGTAAGAATCTCCTTGGCTTGGAAACGCTGGGGTAGATTGACTCTCAGATAAACTGAAAACTACCTTCTTCACTTCTTTATGCTAAGGAGTTTTGCTGTTTTTCCTTAGACGACGCAAAAAGGAGAGAAAAACTTAAAAAGAGGAACCTGAGAAACTATGAAGGCTCCATTAGACCTTGGCAGAGGCCCAAAGAGACCACCAAGCTTGCTCATAATGCACAGTGTCTAATAAAAACGCAATGATTATTATTATTATACATTTATTGAGCAGCAAAAATGCACTAAATTAAAAAATACATGCACTGTGTTTTTATATCTCCTGATGGGTATGTAGAGACTGCCGCTGTTTGTTTTCCTCAGTGATTGGCACGTCGTCCTCACAGTCCTGTGGCTGCCAGGGGTCACCATTCTGCTCGCGTGCCTGAGGTTTTCTGTGGACCAAACACTGCACCTAATGCCATCACCTCACCTCGGTACCCGTAAATTAGGGATCGGTTCCGTTCTATGGATTGAATCAGTGTGAGACAAGAAGGTTCATCAAGCCCATTGGATCTTTCTCTATTTCTCCAAAGGAAAGGATTCAGTTGAGCTTCCAAAGTTGAGGAATTTGCTTCTTAACCCAAAGATCACGTGCACAAGTGACTTCCTGTGCTACCCCTACTTCTGATTTAGAATCAGCGCAGGTAACCACTGCTGTCTTAAGCAAATCCCCATTCTATTTGGAGAATAACAACAAAACATTGGCTCCTTGGGGAATTTAAAAACTCCCTCAACAACCATTACTTTACAAGCACATTATGAACTCTTAGGCAAAGTGTTTAAAAAACACATCAAATGTTTAACCAATAGGAAACCATACTCGTATTTCAAACCAGAAATAGCTGCTTTGTGAATTCTTTGCCATCTCTAAACTCTGCAATGAAAAGAGTAAAATTCAGTCCATCGAAAGCTCTTCTTTTAAACACCATGAGGTCTGCTGTTTCTCTTTGCACCTCCTCCTCTTTAAAGCTACAAGTCACTGAAATGACTCAAACCAAAGTTGAGAATGACTGTTGCAGGACCCAGCTTGCCTGGACATTATTACCACAGCACACCTAAGGCCAGTCGCTTGGAAGCTCCCCTCCCTTTTTGCACCTACAATTATTTTCATGCACAAATAACAGAAGTGAAGTTGGTCATTTGGGAGCTGAATTCAGCACTGGCTCCTCATTCTGACTGAATAAGGGATGATCTGGAGAAATCATATTCCATGAGCAGTTTTTGTGTCTGCATATGCTACAGTTGAGACAAATGCTTAACCCTAAAAATGCCAATCACTACTCTTTTAAAACTTAGTACACTAGACCTATTTGTGATTTTATCCCATCCTTCATGCTCTCTTTTCTAAGATGATAAATCAACAGCTATCATACATACACAAATCCAAAAAATCTAAACCACATCCAAACTTTCTCATTTTTCTTTTTCTGAACTAAAGTAACCAGACCTGAGTCAGTCAATTATGCTCAAGGAAAGAAAATTACTATAGTGGGAAAGATCTACCTTATCTTTGAGCCCACCTAGTAGTTGTCTTATGTTTTATTTTCTTATATTAAAAATCTTTTGCAACTTGGCCAGGAGCGGTGGCTCATGCCTATAATCCCAGCACTTTGGGAAGCCAAGACAGGCAGATTACTTGAGGTCAGGAGTTGGAGACCAGCCTGGCCAACATGGTCTCCACCAAAAAAAAATGCAAAAACTAGCCAAACATAGTGGTACACACCTGTAGTTTCAGTTACTCGGGAGGCTGAGGCAAGACAATCCCTTGAACCTGGCAGATGGAAGTTCCAGTGAGCCGAGATTGCGCCACTATACTCCAGTCTGGGTGACAGAGAGAGACCTTGCCTCAAAAAAAAAAAACAAAAAACCATATATATATATTATACACACACCCACACACACCCCACATATTTTGCAGCTCATTCAATACCTATATCTTTCCACACAGAAGATATAGTCTCTATATGTGTCCATATTATGTCAAATTTAGCAATGTATTAAATTTAGTAAAAATTAATTAATCACATCATTAAGAGAAAGGATTCCCATGACTAAAAATTCAGTGGTTCTTCTCAGGGCTAAGACCCGGGTGAGGCGAGCAAGGTGCCTCTGCTGCAAAATTTGAGAGGCCCGCCCTCCCTCTCGGGAGCTGGACCTGCCCCGGCACGACCCCGAGAGAGAGCACATGAGGTGCCTACATTTTGCTTGTGGGGTGCCTCACTCTGGTCCCACAAGTTCATTTCCTTCTGGGGTCCAGTCAATGCTGCCATGATCGGGCAAGTCTGGTTATTCTAACAGATGAGGCAAAGCCCACCATATTCTCATGAGCCACCGGGAGCCGTCCTGCGGCCTGAAGATACAAGGCTCTCCTGGGCAAGGACGGGCAGCACCCGTTTTTGTCACACTTGTGTTATTAAAACCTGTGACAGTAGCCTGGTTCGATTATCCTAAATAGCATCGAACAGCTCTTGCTGCTAGAGTGAATCCAGCCTTCCTTATGGACTCGGATCAGGAGAACCCCCTTCTGTCTTTTGCCCCTCGGTTTTCCCTTCTGAAGCGCCGCAGTTTGTCAACGTGACATCAGAGGCTGGGGGCAGGCAGAAGGTTCTGCCTGCGACTTACTGCTCCATACTTGTTGAAGGGAATGCCTGAAATCAGCAAGGGGCTGGCTTTGCAGAAGATGGGCTTTGAGAGAAAGCATGGTTCTTTTTTCACTCGCTAGTCCAACTTTGTTTTTGCAAATGGGAACAGGTTCGTGTCGCATGAAACAACACGTTTGGCTTTCTCAGGAGCTCCTCAACCTCCAGGAGACGTGAAAACCACGTCTGGCCAACAACGCAGAAGTGCTAGTCACTGAATGGACATTGTTGCAGGCCTGTTGTTGCTCAATGAGATTAGTCTCTAACTGATGCACACGGTCTTATTGAAAAGGCTATTCTGTAATTGTTGCCATTAGCGAGGCTACCATTAGGCAGTTGCCTAAAACTTCCTGGAGGGACTCACTGGAGGCTCCAGCAGCCAGGTTCACTCATGTAGAACAGCAGGAGCTGCGCTAATTTCCACTCTCCCATCCATTAGGGGAGAGAAGCAGCTCATTAGAGGTCCTCCGCTCTCAACTCCAATTACCCTGGGATAATGACAAAACATGGAGCACAGTAGAAACTCTGAGAGCTCCACAGCCGTTCCTCTCATTCATGATCTCTGTTGATTACATCCACAGAAATAAACTCCAGACCCCAAAATCTTCGCACAGCCAAGCTTGTCGACATAATCAGCCATGTGAACCCCGGTCACATTCATTTAAAGGCTGAGCATTTTAATCTACATGTGAGACTTTTAGGGGAAATGCTTCACATAATAGCATAGCACAGAAAGTTGTTTTGTTTTGTTTTGTTTTTCCAAGTCTTCTTCCTCTCACACGGAAAGAAACTCTCACAGCAAGATGAAGCAAAATCATTAGTCTCAAAAGTTTTAATATTGTATTTCTAACCTACAGTGGAAAACTGTAGAGAATGTAAACGCTAACCTGGATATTCCTTCTCCCAAAGTCCTATTAGCTCAGCAGCAAAAAGACTGTGGGGGTGTGTGGACAGGGGGAAAGGCTGGGAGACAGAAAGAATTATTTCCCAGAAAAGCATAAAATTGCAAGAATCTCAAAAAATTGCATCTCCCTTTGCCAATGAATCAGACCACCAGGCATAACAGAGCCCTGGGCCGCAGGGCCTGACTTTCGCACACTTTTGTTCAATGTCGTTAAAATTTCACTTCTTCTTATCTGCTTAGTTCATTATTTATGTTGCAATTCACACTAAATTCAAAAGCCACCACTTTTTGATTTTCAGATGTCTTCATCCTTACCGGTGTCCACCTCATCCCCAGGCCTAGCTCTGGGACAGACAGCCCCTTTCTTATTTCTGGATGGGATCTGAGGAACTGTCATGATGCTTGTCTGAACTTGTTAGTGGTAATGTCTCCACAGTGCTGCAATAAGCAAATGTATCATTCAATTGTCTCACTATTTTAAGTGAAGCAACCAGTTGCTTTCTGTGTTATGTAAATATTCTTTCAAATATGCAGAAGCATATTTTGGAGGGGGCTATTTTACTGACACATCTTTTTCATCGGCACTAATGAACAAGATATTTTTACAGATAATCTACATAGCATAGAGCTCATGTATTATAAGGATACTGTTAAAAGAAGCAATGCTAACCACGTATCCCAAAGTCCTGATGGGAAAAAAAACTATAACTGTTTGGAATGTAATAAAACCGTCAAATTTTTACACGAAATCAGCTCTGCAAACAGCAAAACTTAAGTCACTCTTGTGTTTATTCTCTGCCAGTATTAAAACATCAATTGTTGCTTCCAGAGAGAAAATAAAAACAAAGAAGAGAGGCGCCCTCTTGTGGAGAGAACCAACACTACCGCTTCAAAATTGCTAGCTTTCTCCAATTCAGACCATGCCCCCAAATCATGGGTTCATTTTTAAAGGTACTCGCCTTCCTAATTCTTGCTCAAGTGAATAGCTGTGCTACTAAGCAAAGGATTCGTAGTTTCATTTGCTCTGCAATCAGAGGCCTTGCCTCCCAAATTCTAGTTCTTGGGTTAACTTAGCTGACCCACCTGTGAGTTACCATAACCCCATGACCTCACCAAGGGCCTATATACATTGTACCTCCTTTACTGGAACTTCCCTCAACACCTGGGGTCAGCCTGGCCAGGGCAGTGACTCTTGAGGGTCTCACTTCAGGTTCTGCCCCTCTGGGTACATACTGAGGCCTTCTTACTACATGTCTGATGAACTGGTCTTTCTCTGTGTTGTACATTAATTTTATCTTCATTATAAACCTGCTATCAATAAATCTTGCAGTCATTGTCCTAAGAGCAATAATTGTGCTGTTCTTATGTTTCGAGAACAAGCTAGAGCGAGCAGTGTTTCATAGCATTTATTATGATTGACCAAAATTGCTGAGCTATTTCTGTCTCTCCTTAGATGACGAGCACTGGAAAGGCAGAGACCCTTCCCTCCTTTGACTTCCCACCGTCAGGGCCTTGCATGGTTTCTGGTATACAGTGGGTGCTTAATAAGTAGGTGTTGTGCAAATAAATCCCATTTCCATATCCAAATTTGATTTGCTGAAAGCAGCAGCCAAGACAGCCGCACGGGTAGGAACGCGCACAAGGGAGCAGCAGTGCAAAGAGGAACTGTGGCTGAGGTGCCCAGAAGCTCTGCTTTGCAAACCGGGGACTGCAGGGGAGAGAGGACGGAAAGGCCAGGGTGGCTGAACTTCTGAAGCCGAAGTGACACATCCACCTCACTCTGCCGCACCCACACTTCAGTGGGATCAGGCTCCCCTGGAGGGCTTGTTAAATGCAGGGTGCTGGGCTCCACCCCAGAGGCTGTGAGTCAGTGGCTCTGGCATGAAGCCCAGAATGTGCATCTCTACCAAGTTTCCAGGTGATGCTCTTGGTCTGCACAGCACACTTTGAAAACCACTGATGTAAAGCAGTGCTTGATTCACACCCCGACTGCAAAGAAGGAACACCTGGAGACTTCTGAAAATGTGGGTCGGCCACACCACATCCAAGACAACTGAAATCCCTGTGGGGGAGACTCAGGCGGCAGTCATCATCAACTCCACCCCCACCCCACCTGGCAGAAGACGATAGCCAGAAAGTCTTGGCCAAAGTCCAGGGCTCTGTGTATATGTTATTAGTTTCGGGGACAGAAACATACAATAACATGTCACTTGACTGCGAAGATTTCCCCTACGTTGTCTCATTGGCACCTCAAGCAATCCTGGGAGGAAAGGAAAGCAAAAAATTTAGCTCAATTTTAGAGAAAAAGAATGAATAAATGGCAGCCCTTGGACTTAAGTCAGACGATTTCTTTTAAAATACCACCTTTAGAGTTAAGTAAACTTGGAATCGAGGTCAAGGTCCAGGTAGGGAACCAGAAGCCTCTTGGAGAATTTAATAAACAGCTTGGCTACAGAGGGGATGGAAGAGCTGAGCAAAGGAATACAGGGATTAGCAACACCAGGAAACTGCCACCAGCCGGAAGAAAGCGCGGGAGGGGTGAGTGGCCTCCACAGTCACCTGGTGCAGCAGGACCCCTGATAGGCCTAGCAAAGCCATGGCAGACAGAGAATGACAGGGAGAGATTCACTGGCTTCTCCCTTCCTGCCAAGCTCCAACCAGTGTCTCCTTTTAACCCAGCCAATGCAGAAGCCGCCTGACCTGGTGCTTGGGAAATGCAGCCGGGCAGGCTCAGCAGAACTGTGAGGGTCCTAGCACAATCAGGCCCAAAGCTGGCCACATGGACTTGAATCTCAGGTCTGCCCAGGTAAACTGGGTAACCTCGGACAAGTTACCTGACGTCTCAGAAATGGAATTCTTCACTCCATAAAATGGAGATCGTATCTAGATTGAATAATTGACCCTAGCATGTCGCTGGCACTGAGCAGGTGCCTCGTAAACATTAGTTTCCCTCTCTTCTCCCTGCTCCTCTGCTATCAAAGCTGTTGGTCTTCTCTCTATCCCACAATTAAGAAACCACTGGAAATGATGGGTCCACACTTCAGTGATCTCTATGCTACTTCCACAGTGAGAGTTGAGCCTTTCCCAAGGGGCATGGCTGATCCTGCTGAGTAACCGTGGATGTCATTAAACCCCAGAGCTGCTGTTGCTGTCACAGGAAAGCTAGAACAGGACTACAGAACGGTAGCTACCATAAACTACAACAGACAGCATCTGCTAGGGTGCTTATACTAGGGCAATGGTCAATTGAAGAACCTTCTTACAACACAGCCCAGAGAAGCGATGCCTCTGGTGAATAAATTGACACAAAAGTGTGAGGTACAGACTGGCCCCAAAAATATTGTTACCAGGCCATCAGGTTGGTGACCACAAGCTATGGAGCCAATCTCCCAAAGTCTTCCAACAGAATACCCAGGAGGTAAAACGTTTCCTGAAGACATTTTCAGGGACATGTAGGGCATTTATTTTTGTATCACTATTTATCATCAATAAAAGCAGTATTCGGCCGGGCGCGGTGGCTCACGCCTGTAATCCCAGCACTTTGGGAGTCTGAGGCGGGCGTATCACGAGGTCAGGAGATCGAGATCATCCTGGCTAACCCGGTGAAACCCCGTCTCTACTAAAAAAATACAAAAAATTAGCTGGGCGTGGTGGCGGCGCCTGTAGTCCCAGCTACTGGGGAGGCTGAGGCAGGAGAATGGCGGGAACCCGGGAGGCGGAGCTTGCAGTGAGCTGAGATCGGGCCACTGCACTCCAGCCTGGGCGACAGAGCAAGAGTCCGTATCGAAAAAATAAATAAAATAAAATGAAATAAAATTAAAAAGCAATAGACTCACCTTCTTGTCACTTTCCCATTTAAAGAAACTGGATGCACATTTTACAAGAATTAATTAGTAAAGACAGGTAAGAAAAAAGAAAGTGTTGGAGGTAGGAAATATAGCTTCACGATTTTTTGGTAAGAAGTAAACAAGACTTTCATCATTAACATCTAACATGCTAGGCTTTGTTTTTATTAGTCTATCTTAGAGAATGCTAACTTACTGAAGCCTAACAACAATTGGAGTTTTTTTTAAAAAAGTAAAATCTTCACTTAGAAGAAAGTGCGTAACTAGGCGTCAGTAGATCTGGGTTTTATTGCTGGATCCACTGCAAAAAATTCGAGTCTCTGGGTTCGTTTTATTTCCTTTTTAAAATTAAAGTTAATAAATAATCTCAAAGATTTCTCCCAGATCTAAAATTATACAATTCCTTTAAAATTGGAGAAGTAATTTCAAATTTCAAATGTTACCTATTATCCCACTGAAAATTCATTAGTTGGGGTGGGAGGTTAGTTTTAAAAAGAGCGATATATCAATAGTGTAGTTCAATGACTCTCCTTGAGAAGTAGCACAACACTGAGTTGAAAAGGAAGACTGAGCATGGCACGGTGGCTCATGCCTGTAATCCCAGCACTTTGGGAGGCTGAGGCAGGCGGATCACCTAAGGTCGAGAGTTTGAGACCAGCCTGGCCAACATAGTGAAACCTTGTCTCTACTAAAAATACAAAAATTAGCCAGGTGAGGTGACACACTCCTGTAATCCCAGCTACTCAGGAAGCTGAGGCAGGAGAATCACTTGAACCCAGGAGGCGGAGGTTGCAGTGAGCCAAGATTGCGCCACTGCACTCCAGCCTGGGTGATCAAGCAAGACTCTGTCTCAAAAAAAAAAGCCAGGTGAGGTGGCTCACACTTGTAATCCCAGAACTTTGGGAGGCTGAGCCAGGCAGATCACCAGAGGTCAGGAGTTTGAGACCAGCCTGGCCAACATAGTGAAACCCCGTCTCTACTAAAAATACAAAAATTAGCCAGGCGAGGTGGCACATGCCTGTAATCCCAGCTACTCGGGAGACTGAGGCAGGAGAACTGCCTGAACACGGAAGGTGGAGGTTGCAGTGAGCCGAGATCGTGCCATTGCACTCCAGCCTGGGCGACAGAACTCACCTAACTTCTCCGAGCCACCGTCCTCAGCAGTGAAACACGGTGACTTCCTCCTAGGGCTTTCGGATCAGTCAGTGAGCCCAAACATGTCGGGCACTGTATCAGTGCAAAGCATGAGGTATTGCCCATGTTGGCTTTCGTTATACCACAGTGAAGTGCCAACAAAAACCTTTTCCTTTTAATTGGTCATTATTTAAGAAATCTGCAGAATCCTATACCATAATTTACTTTGGGAAAGAATATCTTAAAAATTTGATGTCGATTTTACTAAAAAGTAAAATTAATTTCTAGAAAAGTCAAACGTTCATATAAATGCACATAATGAAAAAGACAAGTCTTTCTCTCTTGTAGTTAGTACGAATGTTAGAACAGTCATACCTTTTCCTCTATTCAGATACCATCTCTTTTCCCAAAGAATTTGATGTATTTTTCGTATTTAAGCATCTTGACTAGAGGATATAATCCCAGTTAAAATATGATGTGCTCGGTGGGCACAGTGGCTCACACCTGTAATCCTAGCACTTTGGGAGGCTGAGCCAGGTGGATCACCTGAGGTCAGGAGTTCGAGACCAGTCTGGCCAACATGGCTAAGCCCTGTTTCTACTAAAAATACAAAAATTAGCCGGGCATGGTGGCAGGCAAATGTAATCCCAACTACTTGGAAGGCTGAGGCAGGAGAATCACTTGAACATGGGAGGCGGAGGTTGCAGTGAGCTGAGATCCCGCCGTTGCACTCTAGCCTGGGAAACAAGAGCGAAACTTCATCTCAAAAAAAAAAAAAATACGATATGCTTTGTTGGAAACAATAATTATGATGTAGTTTTACAATCTTAAACTTTATTGAGGGAAAAATTGTATATACTTTGTCATCTTCAATATTATTTTTTAAAGCACCACATTTTAAGATAGACTTTACTATTAATTATTATTATTATTAGCAATGATAAATTATAATCATTGGCCCTTGGCAGCTGCTCAGACAAAGAAACTAGAGACTCAATAAGCTACTTTGAGCTTAGCATTTTTATGCAACATGTAATTTTAAAATACTGAAAATAGATTTAAACACTAGTAACTCTGTATTTGCTTCCTTAATAGTGTTGTGACATAATAGATTTCTTTCCTGTTTAAGTTGTTTCTTCCAGCTGCATACAGGGCAATTATTCAAAACTCTTTAACTCACATTAGACTTAGAGACAGAGATCCTAATAAGCCTTACTAGAGTTTGGAGTAAAATGTATCAATTAACTTTGTTAATCTTGATGTGTTTTATTGTGCTTCTTAATTTAGCTTATTTCAGAGCCTAGGGAAAAATACATATAAACTTCTATCACAACATGTTTTTTTAAATCAATAAAAGAAGTAGAAATATTAATCATCTTAATAAAAATTAAAAAGAACTAATTCCACTGATACACATCCTTAATGCTCTGGAATTAATGATTTCACCTGAGTACCACTATTGATACTTACCTGAAAGGAATCTGAAAATGCTCAAAAGATAGTGGTGAATTATACATTTTTCCAAAAATTATTTATCTTTCCCACTTTGGTTTAATCCATGTTTTTTTGTTTTTTTGTTTTCTTTTTTGAGACGCTCTGTCGTCCAGGCTGGAGTGCAGTGGTGCGATCTCAGCTCACTGCAAGCTCCGCCTCCTGGGTTCACGCCATTCTCTTGCCTCAGCCTCCCCAGTAGCTGGGACTACAGGCACCAGCTACTCTGTTTTTAGTAAAGACAGGGTTTCACCATGTTAGCCAGGATGGTCTCCATCTCCTGACCTCGTGATCCACCTGCCTCGGCCTCCCAAAGTGCAGTAATTACAGGCATAAGCCACCGTGCCCGGCCTGTTTAATCCACATTTTAAAAAAAAATTCTTCCTTTATATTTATCCAACGTACTCTATTCTGTCTCCGTCCAAACTCATATCTACTAAATTCCATTTATTAAATTTAAAGAGTACAAGTTTTTGCCCTTAGGTAAATAAAATTAGATAATATCTCCTAATTCCACACACCTCAGAAGAACTAGTCAATTAAATTTTTTAAAATCAAAATAGGGCTGGGAGCGGTGGCTCACGACTGTAGTCCCAGCACTTTGGGAGGCCAAGGCAGGCGGATCACAAGGTCAGGAGATCGAGACCATCCTGGCTAACACAGTGAAACCCCGTCTCTACTAAAAATACAAAACAAAATTAGCCGAGCGAGGTGGCGGCGCCCGTAGTCCCAGCTACTCGGGAGGCTGAGGCAGGAGAATGGCGTGAACCCAGGAGGCTGAGCTTGCAGTCAGCCGAGATTGCGCCACTGCACTCCAGCCTGGGCAACAGAGCCAGACTCCATCTCAAAAAAAAAAAAAAATCAAATAGGATTTGCGACACCTATTGCTTCTCAATCTTAGTGCCACATCAGAATAACCTAGGAATTTCCAATCCAGCAGATTGGTAGGCTAGATAGTCTGGTAGGCCCTCTCACTGTGAAACAAATAAATTCTGCATAATATACAATTTTTGCTGCATCTCTAGGCTTATAGTAATTAAGATGTGGCAGGCATTACTAGGGTTCCCTGACACCTAGTTCTTTATTCTGTCTTGGGCACATGGAAAACTGTACTTCTCAGGTCCCCTGCAGAGGGAAGTCACATAACTAGTTCTGTATGGTTAAAAATGAACAGATGGCAAAAACATCACTTTTGAGTTAACAGAGTAAAGGTTGCATGTAGAATTCTCTACACTCTTCCCTATATGCCATGAAGTTGAGGCCTCACCTTAAAATAGTGGAGTCAAAATAACAAAGTAACCTGGGCAGGTAGATCATGGCATGGAAGACAGGTATACTGTAGATGCAGGTACTCTGACCTGGAGCAGACCTTGAATGGCTAAGAATTCAACTTGTATTGTTGTAAATCACTGAGATTTTTCTGATTTATTAAAATCATGCAAACTGTCCTGCTCTAACTGATTCACAATAAAAACCCACAAGAATAAAAAATAAACAGTGAGCTACAAGAATAGGTAGGGCAGCACTGCCCCGGGGATAAACGTTAACATTAACCTAGCCTGCACAAAGGGACGGGAGTCGACTTAAAATACAATGGTTTGGCCAGAGAGTCAACAAGGGCCTCATGAAACCCCTGGCTTCCAGCAGAAACCAACAACCTCAACTTAGGTCCCCAGGTTTTCCACACATTAAGATCAACCAAATATGAGCCCCCAATCAAAAAATCATGAAGTCAAAAAAGAAAAGATAAATCATCAAGAGTGGGAGTCAGCAGAAATAACAAACAACAGAATTGGACACTCAAGAACAATGAAACATTTATAGTTTATAAATAAAAGACAGCAATTGTCAAAATAAAAATCAACATATTAAACGGCAGAAAACATGGTGGAAGAAAAAATCAGTGAACTGGAAGGCTGATCTGAAGAAATTATTCAGAATACAGCATAGAAGGCAAGAAAATTTGAAAAAGGCATTAAGAGATACAAGAGAATGGAAAATAAAAGTCTAATAGAAGGAGGACATAAAATGGAGAAGAGACAGTAGTTGAAAAGATAATGACAAAATTTTCCAGTACTAAAGAAAGACATGACTTCATAGACATTGGAAGCACCACATTATATAAGAAGACAAGAAAAAATTTACATCTAGATACATCTTAGTAAACTACTGATCACTACAGATAGACTTTTTAACAGCAGAAAGACAAATCACTAAGAATCAACACTTGGATAGTGAGTAGATATCTCAGAAGCAATAACGGAAGCAACAATGCAGTCAAATATCTTCAAAATGCTGAGAATAAGTAATTATCAATCTAGAATAACATGTCCAGAAACATTGTCTTTCAAGAGTTCAAAATAAAGAAATATTCTGATAAATTAAAAACTGGGAATGTTTACCACCAATAGACTATACTAGAGGAACTTCTAAAGGATGTATTCAGAAAAAAGAAAACATTATCTCAGAAGGAGGAACTGAAATACAGGAAGAAATGGTGGGCAAATAAGTTGTTTAAATTGTGGGAAAATCCAAGGAAGTATTTGTCTTTTGAATCAACAGCAGTGTCTGATTTGTAATGATAAGCAAAAGGATAAAATGAAATACTGGATGAAAATCACATGTAAGCTGGGAGAAAGTGATCAGTGCTAAAGTGCTCTAAGGACCTGAACTGTTCAAAAGGAGACTAAAATATTAATTGGAAGTGTTGATAAAGTCAGTACAGTCAGCCTTCTGTATCCACAGGTTTCACATTCGTAGATTCAATCAACGACAGATGGAAAATAGACTTCAGCCTACAATGGTTCCATCTATATGGAACATGTACAGACTTTTTTTTTCTTGTCATTATCCCCTAAGCAATATAATGTAACTATTTACATAGCATTAACATTGTAATAGAGATTAAAGCATATGAGAGGATATGTGTAAGTTATAGGCAAATACTGTACTATTTTATACATAAAGGACTTGAGCATCCAAGAATTTTAGTATCCTTAGGGGTCCTAGAACCAATCGCCCATGGATAACAGGGGATGATTGCATGCATAGTAAGATTTCAAGCATGAAAATAGATGTAATGGTTTCCTTTTTTTTTTTAATGTAATAATTTTCAACCAGTAGACTGAGAAGTACTGAATTAAATGAATAAAAATTTTAAAATTAGTATTTAAAAGGCAAGAGGGAAGGGGTAAAAGCATAGGAAAAGCTAGACAAATAGAAAGTACCAAGTGAGATTATTGAAACAAAATGAAATGTATCTATAATCCCAATAAAAGTGGGCCAAATTTTCCAATAAAAAACAGGCAAAAACCCAGCCATATGCAGCTCACAAAAATCAGACCTAAAACATCTGGACTATGGAAAATTTAAAAGCAAAGATACAGAAAAAGAAATTCCAAATCACTGCAATTCTAAAATGTATGTATTTCAAAGTGTATCAAGCAAATGTTGCTAGAACTGCAGGAAGAAACTGAGAAATTACCATCATAAGCTGGGGGCCACGGCGAGTTCAACGCATCTTTCTCAAACAAAGAGAAAAGCCAAGTCAAGGAAACAAACAATAAAAACCAGCAACTATAGCTATAGAGAATTCAAACAACGAGCAAACTTGACTTATTGAACATATTCAGAACACAGCCAATAATTAGAAAATATACATTCTTCTCAAGCACAAATGAGATAGTTACAGGAAGTAAAATAAAGCAAGTCTCTATATTTTAAAGAAATATCACACTGGCCACATTCTCTGAACTTGAGAAACACAGTAACAAAAAGATAAACCAAAGTCTATATTTGGAATCTTTAAACCTTGAAAAAGGGGTAAAAGAAGATATTGTAATGGAAGATTTTGAGTATGTGTAAATGAATGCTAGAAATACTATATTTGAAAACTTGTGAGGATATAGCAAAATCGGTACTTCACAAAAATTTTAAGACATATGCTTATATTAGAAAAGAATAAAGACTAGAATAGGTGTGCCCTTAAGAAGTTAATAACAAATAATGAAATAAATAAAAAGAAAATCAAAAGAAGCAAGCAATCAAGAGAAGTACAAACATTCAATCAATATAAAAACAAAAAGGTTAACAAAGAATCGATGCCCTAAGCACGTCCAATTAAATTAGTGGCTCTCAAACTTTACCTTGCAATAGAATCACTTGGAGTGCTTCTTAAAGCAAGGATTGCTTGGTCCTATCCCTGAAATTCTGATTCAGCAGGTCCAGGACAGGTCCAAGATTCTGCATTGCTAACAAACACCCAGGTGATGCTGATGCTGCTGTCCAAAGACCACACTTTAAGAACCACCTATCTAAGTTAATGTTATGAATAACACAAATAACCGTAAAACTATTTTCAGTTCTAGTTAAAGAAGACAGATTGCACACATGCATTTATCTTCTCTCTTTTCTGATACTCTGTTAAAATGCAAACCTAAGTAATAATGAGATCAGGAGAGACACATCAGCAGGTGAGAAATTACAAAATTCTGGAAGAAAGCAGTTGGAATAGTGGTAGCAGAAGTGCACAACGAAGAAAAATGCAGGTTTCTTACAGATAATAAGCATACTGAATTACTCCTGACAGAACCCCAGACAGGATGAGAATCCATTTAAGATGTGTGATATCAGACTAAGAAGGATTCAAGGATTGGGGAAGACAGAGAAAGTAGAGCAAAAAATTAACAGTGAAATAAGAAAGGAATTTGGCTTCAAATATCTTAGCATCTACTTGGAGAGAGATATATACAAGTAAAGACAATTATCAAACTCAGGCAAGCTGGGTAATTAGGAATGTTAGGAGTGATTTTATGAAAAAAAAAATTTGACCTAATATTTAAAACCACCATATGTTATATGGGTAGTGTATCTTTCTTAAAGTTATTTTTTAGTGCTTCACCTTTCAAAGTATTTTGTATCATTGATGAGTATTAAGGTTAGGTTACAAAACTTATTGAACTGCTAATGAGAATTACTAATTTTAAGTATTCGATTTAAAAAATTAGGATTTGAGATCTAATCATAGCTTCCATAGGCAAGCAAGAAAAGCAGATAATAGAAGAAATATTTTATTAGCAAAAGATATTGAAGTAATGTGCATATATTCAAAGCAACATATTTTTATTCCAAAGACCGTAAAGTCCAAAAACCACCTCAGCCATTCTATACCCCTGCAGACGTTTGGCATTAGGAAAGATTCAAAATAAATTTGTCAACCTATAACTAGAGGGGAAAAATTCAAAGAATTAACTTTAAAGTATTCATAATAAGATACTTAGTTGTACTTGGGTGTTTGTATTTCCTTAATTCCTGCTCTAAATCATATATCATTCTTATACAAAATGTCATACAACAGTGGAGGAACATTTAAAATATTCCTCCCTTGCATTTCACAAAATAAAGGAGACTCAGAGGTATTAAATTAATCCATTGATTGTTGTGTTCTTATTTCAAGAAAGATTTTAGCTTAAAGAGAAAATGTAAAAGCAATTAGATTTTTACAAAGTGATGTACAATTAAATTTAGCTTATTTAAAAAAGAAACCTTTGTGTAGTGAAGGTTGGCACCACTTTGGTGATAAACACCTAAATTGCATTAATTTCTTGAGAAAAAATTAATAAAAGGGTGGGGCACAGTGGCTCACGCCTGTAATCCCAGCACTTTGGGAGGCCAAGGCAGGCGGATCCCTTGAGGTCAGGAGCTAGAGACCAGCCTGGCCAACATGGTGAAACCCTGTCTCCACTAAAAACACAATAAAATTAGCTAGGTATGGTGGCGGGTGCCTGTAACCCCAGCTACTCGGGAGGCTGAGGCAGGAGAATTGCTTGAACTCAGGAGATGGAGATTGCAGTGAGCCAACCAAGATTGGGCCACTGCACGCCAGCCTAGGCGACAGAGCAAGACTCCGTCTCAAAAACAAAGAAAAAGAGAAAGAAAAAATTAATAAAAGTAAATTTTCACGTGTGCTAGTTTTGCAAATGCAAAACTGTGACGAGAAACGTTGTATAATTGTAATCAATAGTTCATCTTCATGGGTTTTTTTCTCCCCTGAGGACATTTTCTTAGTCATCTACGTGATCAGCATGCTTTTTATACATGTTAGGAAAAAATAAGCAGAAAGTATGTAACACTTTTTTTTTGAAGTTTCAAAGTACTGGGGCATTTGATTATCATCCTATTTTTACCCTTCTTGCTTTTTCTTCCCTACTGTCTCTTGCAGCTTCTACTTCTGTGAGTGTTGCAGTGGGACACACAGGTTCAACCACTGGTGTCCTCTATTCTTCAGAATTTATTTTCAAAAATCAGAAAGATTTTCTGGTTAGACATTTCCCAAGAAAGCTTGTTTTGCTTTTCGTTTTTCTCAATAAAAGACCAAACTACCTCATGTATTTAGGCGCTTACGTCCATGGTTTGAAGCTCCTACCCGCTGTAGTACAACTCTTACTTCACATGGCTCCCCTACATACCAGTTCATCAGAATTGAATTCATTGCTTTCGAGCATTTTGAGTATTTTCTATTTCTCTTCTATCTCTTGGTATTTCTGTTGGGTTAAATACAGATGAGATGCTTGTGTGCTGGTGCCACCTATTGTTAGCAAAGTAGATGTATGATGCTTGCTAACGAGACTACACATTGAACTAATATGAACGCTAAGACTACAAAACGGCAAAACGAGGGAACGACGATCTTATTTTTAATTTATTATAAAAGCACTAATGGAGTAGAGGAAGATACTAAGTAGTTATATTTTATCTTTATTTCATATTTACAAACACTGGCTGGGCATGGTGGCTCACACCTGTAATTCCAGCCCTTTGGAAGGCCAAAACAGCAGGATCACTTGAGCCCAGCAGTTTGAGACCAACCTCGGCAACACAGCAAAACCTCCTTACGATTAAACCGAAAAACCTATTTATAAAATGTTTTTAAAAAGATTCACTAAGGCTGTTTTCAGTTTTTTCCATTTGCACTTGGACTAATTGTAATAGTCAGCATAAATACATATTTCAAACACAGAAAAGCAATTAAAATTCAAATAGGCCTGGCAGGGTGGCTCGCGCCTGTAATCCCAGCACTTTGAGAGGCTGAAGCAGAGGAATTATAAGATCAGGAGATCGAGACCATCCTGGCTAACACGGTGAAACCCCTTCTCTACTAAACATACAAAAAAAAATTAGTCCAGTGTAGTGGTGGGCGCCTGTAGTCCCAGCTACGCGGGAGGCTGGGACGGGAGAATGGCGTGAACCCGAGAAGCGGAGCTTACAGTGAGCAGTAGTGTGTCCAGAGTTTGTTCCCTCAGATGTTCAGACGTGTCTGGAGTTTCTTCATTTTGGTGGGTTGGTAGTTTCGTGGTCTTGCTGACCTCAGAAGCGAAGCTGCAGACCTTCACGGTGAGTGTTACAGCTCATAAGTACAGCAGCAAAATCTACTGCAAAGAGTGAGAGAACAAAGCTTTTACAGCCTAGAAGGTGACGCTGGGGGTTGCCACTGTTAGTTTGGGCAGCCTGCTTTTATTCCCTTATCTGACCCCACCCACATCCTGCTAATGGGTCCATTTTACAGAGAGCTGATTGGCCCGTTTGGACAGGGTGCTGATTGGTATGTTTACAAACTTGAGGTAGACACAGAGCACTGATTGGTGCATTTACAATCCTTCAGCTAGACATAAAAGTTCCCCAAGTCCCCACCCGACTGAGGAGCCGAGCTAGCTTCACCTCATGGATCTTGTGCTTGGGCCACAGGCACAGCTGCCCGCCTGTCCCTCACTGCATGCCCACACTCAGCCCTTGGCGGTGCCCATCTGGGAGGCTCGGGCCGCACAAGAGCAGGGAGGGGGCTCAGGTTCAGAGCACTGCCCTGCGGGGAGGCGGCTGAGGCCTGGCGAGAATTCAAGCCAGGGGCCTGCGGGCAGGCAGTGCTGGAGGATCCGGCAAACCCTCAGCAGCTGCTGGCCCGGGTGCTAAGCCCTTCAGTGCTAGGAGCCGCTGCCCTGCCGCTCTGAGTGTGGGCCGCGGAGCCTGCGCCCACCCACAGCAGCCCTGGTTCCCGCCCATGCCTCTCCCTCCACACCTCCCTGTAAGCAGAGGGAGCCGGCTCCTGCTTCGGCCAGCCCAGAGAGGGGCTCCCACAGTGCAGTGGCAGGCTGAAGGGCTCCTCCAGTGCTGCCAGAGTAGACACCGAGACCAAGGAGGTGCCGAGAGGGAGGGCTGCTAGCACGTTGTCACCCTCTCAGTGCTACTCACAGCAGGGCAGAAAGTTGAAGGCAAAGCAGACACATACCAAAGGGGAAATGCACTTTCAAAGATACCGTTTAAAAATAAATGTTCTCTTTATGGCCCCTTTCAAAATTTAAACAAAATAAAACAACCATTAAAACATGTTTTCATTCTTACTGTTCACACCCAGGAACTGAAAACGTTAAAAGGTTAGAAAATAAGAATTGGCCGGGCGCAGTGGCTCAAGCCTGTAATCCCAGCACTTTGGGAGGCCCAGGCAGGCAGATCCCGATGTCAAGAGATCGAGACCATCCTGGCCAACCTGGTGAAACCCCGTCTCTACTAAAAATACAAAAATTAGCCAGGTGTGGTGGCAGCTGCCCATAGTCCTAGCTACACAGGTGGCTGAGGCTGGAGTATCACTTAAACCCGGGAGGCAGAGCTTTCAGTGAGCCCAGATTGCACCACTGCACTCCAGCCTGGGAAACAGAGCAAGACTGCATCTCAAAAAAACAGAAATAAACAAACAAAAAAAAACTTCAGATACCACTGGACCAAAATGAAATTGTCACTATCCCTTCTTCACCCCATCTCTTTTCCTTTCATAAAGCTGCTCCTCCCTGGGCTCTTCCTCGTTCGTGGCAATGCAATGCCAAGATTCTAATTGCTCCATGTTTCCCCTTATCTTCAACATCCTATCACCTGCCAGGATCTTTTGATTCCACCTCTACCTTATGCTTCTAGCCTCCCCATTCACCACATCCTCTGCTCCTGTCCTCAGTCAACTCTTCATTTCTGGACTCTTAGACCATTTCAACAGCCTTCTAAGTGATCTCCTAATCCTCCAATTAGAAACTTTGGTGATTCGCCACTAAACATAGAATTCAAAGCAAAACGCTTCACTCTTGGATCTTTAAACTTCTTTTCAGCCTTATTTTGCATGAAGCTTCTCTTGAACCACACTCAACAGTTGTTGGTGTTCTCCCAGAATATAGTCTATTGTGTCCTTCCTCGGCAACCTTGCTCAAGTAGCTCTAGTGGTAACGTCTTTTGAGGAACGTCTACTACTGGTGTACTTGCCACTTTTGAATTCGCAACACAAACTCTATTACCTCTTCTAAGAGCACTCCCAGTCATAATCCCTTCTTTCTCAAATACACCCCAAACACTTTGAACCTTTATTGCAGCATTTATCCCATTTTACCTTATATAAGAGTTGTTTATATGTATCTTTCTCCCAAAACTGCAAACTTCTTGAAAGCAGGGACTGTCTTATTTATTTCTGTATCATCCACTCACGGTAGCAAAATCCTTTGTTCATAGTGGGCACATTATAAATATTTGTAATAGGAATGACCAAAAGTCTCATTGAAATCAGGGTAGATTAACCAATAACATGAGCCAACCCTTTAAGAAATGTTAAGAGATGTCCTTCCTGTTTTCTTAATTTGTTTCTATGTCTATATATTGATTAATAAGATACTGTACATTGCTACCAGGTGCTCTGAAAATGAGTAAGACAGGATGGAAGATTTAAGAAAATTGGCTCAAGCAAACCTTGGTTAACATCAGGCACAAATAACTTCACAAACCTGCTCTACAGTTTGTCCTCAAAATGCTGCATTTGAGTTGTTTTGTTCATAAATGATGAAATTTCATAAAATACTGATAATCAAATGGGGAAACGTAAATGTCCTTTGGAAGTTCTTTGATCACATAATATATTTCTTCCTCGCTTTGGGGCTCAAAGAATGAGGATGACAGAGAGACTGAATGGAAAATGGAATGGTGAGGGCAGAGAGAGAAGAAGCAAGTGGTAGGAAAGAGCAGAGGGAGA